>NC_085137.1:302198329-302535381 GCF_035046485.1 Aedes albopictus | reverse complement strand
TCATTGATTTGTCTTATTTTTTTTTATTTTTTTAAAGAGACTTTCAGCCCTTGGATAAAACATTCGAATCATTAGAACTTTTGGTGGAATTTTGAATCAAATAGCCCATCACCAGTAAAACCTTGGCTGGCCTAACAACTTTGCCAAGTATACCGAATATTTAAGTAATCATGGTGCTAAGATGTACGGTATGAAAATTTCGCCAGTGCTACGTCTTGCTGTCTGTGATATCGGTCATACCAGAGACAAACAGACGTAACACTGATGAAATGTTTATACCAAATATCTCATCATCCTGGTTACTTAGAGAGTTGGTGTCTTCGGCAATATTATTTGGCTGGTCAAGAACTAACAAATGATGAGCCGTTTGATTCAAAATTCCACCACAAGGCAGCGCTAGTGAGCATACAAATATTATATTCCATATATCTCAGGACTCAGATCACTTAGAAAGTTGATGTCTTCGGCGATGTTGTTAGGTTGGTTATGGCCGCTCAGTTGATTAGCTGATTGGTTCAAGGTTCTGTCAGTAGGCGGCGCTAGTTACGAATTAATTGAAGCATGCAACTTTTATTTATTATTTCAAATATATTCAGCAAGCTGTAACTTTTTCAAAAATGCACCAAATATTCTCAAATTTTTCCTGCCAGTTGCACAACTAGTAAGCTATAAACGGTACAAATTTGGGCTCGATTGGATAACTATACATACAATTGGAGCAACTCTAATAAAGTAGTTCATATTTGAGTGTTCTTCGTTTAATTGCTATATCTCTGGATCAAGTGAACCGAATGAAATGCGATATTGCACAATTATGACTAATACATACACTCTTAGAAAAAATCATGTAAATTTAAGTTCATTTGGATGCACATAAAAGGAGCGGCCCGTTTGGCACAAATTTACGTTTTCTATCACAAATAAAGTCAAGCTAGCAATCACTAGAGCCGAAGCGAGAGATAAAACATATGTAAGTAAAATAATGAACTGGATTCGAACTCTGGTCTACTGATTGAGAAGCACGCACCTTACCACTCGGCTGTATCAGCGAGTTGTGGGCAATCGATAAATGTAAAACTGTTTCTACCTATCTGGTCAGATAGGTTTGTTGACATCTTGTGCAACCAACTCGAACTTACATGATGGATGTAAAATTGAGTCAAATTTGCCATTCAGTCATGAAATATTTACGTACGTTGATGGTTTACGTCACGTGTAAATTCCTATTTTTTTAAGAGTGTAGCTCTTTGAAAAATCTTTGACTTGACTTAGACACGTTCAAAGAAAACAAACTTCCAGCTTGTTGATTACTTCACGAAAAAATATCAATCATTTGAATGATTTTGCAAATGTGTAACTAGCGCCGCCTAGTGGACCATTAACTGTAAGCCCTTGCCTCACTTAACAACGTTGTCGAAGACACCAACTTTCTAAGTGGTGAGAGTCCTGAGATATATGAAATTTAGAATTTGCCGTTTATTGGTGGAATTTCTAATTAAACGATCTATCACCATCCATCATGGCATCGCAAATAAAATGATTAGAAAGCAGATTTTTGAATCAGTTTAACCACACGAACCACCCTAACATAACAATAATAGGGAATAGGGTCAACAATTGAAAATAAACTTTCTAAAACACAATATGTGTCTAAAAACTTAAAGCTGAAGTTTAAACAGTTTTGTCTTCGCAAATACGGCTCTGGACCCATTGTGCAATGTGGCGGCTGCATCACTTCCATCACCAAGCCACGTTTGTGTTGATGATGATGGTTTTCAGCCTCTTGTCTATTCATGTGCAGTTAAAGCCGTGCTGGTTAGAGCGCAGGATACTGTGTATAGGGCGCTTGCTGGCTTTGTTTAGTGTGCCCAACAGACCCTTTGATTTTGCTGGTAACGCTTTGTAATGAGAATCGCGTTACGAAACGTTTCACAGCAAAATCAAATGGGTCTGTTGGGCACACTAAACAAAGCCAGCAAGTGCCCTATCATCATGATAGTGTCTCGGTTCGATTCCCGCCGCCGCCCGTATTTCTTTTTAAACATGTATTGGTATTTGATGCCGCCGCTGCTGCCATGATCAGTCTTAAAATAGAACAAATAATGAGAAACCAGTGCGACAGAGCACACGCACACATGCGAAATTTTCCTTTTCCAGATTCTAGGAAGCCAATACAATTTTTGGTATACTGCCATCTACCAATTTTTGTATTTGCAAGGCCCTAATACAATATTTGTATATGTTCCATACCCAGTTGTATTAGAATCTGCCAATCTCAGGTTGCGTGTGTATATCGTGTGGCAGGCACGAAGATACTCTATGCCCAAGGAAGTCAAGGAAATTTCCTTTACGAAAAGATCCTGGACCGACCGGGAATCGAACCCGTCACCCTCAGCATGGTCATGCTGAATAGCCGTGCGTTTACCGCCTCGGCTATATGAGCCCTAAAGCATTATATTCACATTATATAAGACTTCGTGTTAGCTGGGTATGTGTTATCGTACTCCGATTCGCTAAACTCAATCCAAACATCTAATTCTTAACAGTTTGAAATGACGCGTAAATGGGGTGATATAATAAAACTGAAATTTTTAATGAAAATATTTGAAGAACATTACAATGTTAGAAAAGTATAATATTTTAGAAATTAATTTTGAACTTTTAGAAATGCGAGAAAACTGTAGCTATAGTTCGCATTAGCCCCTCCTTAAGGTCATTTTTGATCCAAACCGTACGTCAGAGAGCTGCTCCCAACTAGAGTGACTGGAAGGGAGAGTGGCGTCATGTTCCAATTTTGACAGGTCTCCCGCAAGTTTGGAACGGGAATTTGTATGGATTTGACAGATGATTGCTGTTCCAATTTTGACACTGACGCCACTCTCCCTTCCAGTCACTCTACTCCCAACGTTATGAAGGCATGGATGAAGGTTAATAAAGACAATAATGATAATAGTGTAATAGGCGGCGCAGCCGAACTTTTTTTAAGGATGAGGGTTCTGAGGAAAATTTGTCGATCAATTTTGACAATAGATGTTTTTCAATGTAGTCGTATTAACGAAAATAGTGACTTTAGTGACCAATTTACTGAAAAAAGTGACTTTAGTGACTTTTTCATGCAAATAGTGACTTTATAGTGACCGACTCGAAAATAGTGACCAAATCACTAAAAAGTGACTCGCTACCAGGCCTGCCCCCGGCGGAACTCCAATCGCGCTAGATCCTCACACAAGTCCATGTGCGGCTCTTTTCATTTTCCCCCGGGGCCCGGCGGAACTCCAATCGCGCCAGATCCTCACACAAGTCCATGTGCAGCTCTTTTCATTTTCCCCCGGCGGAACTCCAATCGCGCCGGATCCTCACACAAGTCCATGTGTGGTTCTTTTCACTTCCTCCCAGGCGGAAGTCCAATAGCGCCGGATCCTCACACAAGTTCATCTGTGGAATTTTCCATTTTCCCCCGGCGGAAGTCCAATCGCGCCGAATCCTCACACAAGTCCATGTCTAGTTCTTTTCCATTTTTTTCAATCAGCACTCATAACCTCTCTTGCTCTTCAGCGTCATTGCACAATCAAATTGCATTACTTTGCGAGTATGAAAAAAAAATCACTTCCACCAAATATGCTTACCATTTAGTTTATATTGGAATATGTTTTTCGCCTTCACAATTTATTTGCTCTTAAAACTTTAAGCAGCAAACCTGGCAGGATCGCCAATGTAAATTTCTGCACTACAGTTTCGGCCGATTGCCGCAAAATTGACTCCAGCCTGTTTTGGATGACACGTGCTTGCCGCCCGGTTGCTGCGATGCGAAAGAGGACGGTCGTCGGCGGCGCGGTCTCTCCTGTCCGACCGGCTCGAGTCTTCGTGTCGCTGACGACCGACGACGTGCGCGACGCGACGTCGCGAAGTCGTGATGTCTGATGGAGCGCGAATATTGTTGTCGCGGTTGGGTCGCGAAGTTCGATTATGCGCGAATGCTGACGATTCGCTTCTCTGCGCATAGGGTGCTAAACTGGTATGCCACACCGCTGATCTTATGCAACTCAATTAATGACGTCACTAAAATTGAGTTGCATAAGATCAGCGATAGAACGAAAGAGACAATAAGTGGTTCGCAATGTTTTTCTGCGCCACCTGTAACTGTACCTCATTGCGCTCAAATGTCAAAACTGTTTCTTCTTTTTCCTTTATGCATACGACTACGAAGTTGCCGAATGTGCGTGAAAGTGAAAAAACGAGAGGGAAATATTTTTTGCATTTTCACGCACATTCTGATAGTACCTTACGAGGTTTTTGATTAGTGCGACAAAGAATTGGAATCTCTTTCAACTTCGTAGCCGCGAATAGTATTTGTCCTGTTTTGTGTTGCCCTCACATATGCTTGTGATATGAATTTTAAGCGTGGTTTAACAACAAAAACAAACAACCAAAGCAACGGATGTGTCTTTAAATTTGTGAATTGTTGTGTTGCTCACTGCATTTAATGCAATATAAATTGGATATAAGAATAGTTTCTGCATATATCAAAAGGTTTGAGTGATCAAAAGAGAGAGAAAAGTAGAAGACATAGTTTTCATCTGAATTTTGGCAGATTATCTGTAGGTAGCGCCTGTTTCATTTTTGGTGTATGATAAATACAAACAAAAACATTCACTTTCGTCTTTGGCTTCGTTATTTGTTAACATTCGGTGAATATTTCATAACTAGTTTCAGATTCTATTACGATATACGAGAAAAGTGCTTTTAATGGGATATGGCTTCGAAAGCAACCAAATCAAAGTTAGACAATCCACAAAACGTAAACCAGACATGCCGACTTTGTATGGGGGAGAAGTCCCTGCAAAATATTGTCAACCACAAGAAGCTTCATCAATGGATTTCAGATTTTCTCTCCATAAAGGTAAAGTATGCAATTGTAATTTAGTGTTTTTGCCAATAAATATGTTTATTTTTGTGATATGCAGATTTCCAGTCAAGATGGGATGAGTCAAGCCGTTTGCGCTATATGTCGAAAAATGTTGTTTAAATTCTACGAGTTTTCAATACGTTGCAAGGTAGTACAAGGTGTATTGCAAGCTAAGCTACGGAGTGAAACTACACGAAAGGCTAAGGAAACTGAATGCCAAATATGTCATAAGATATACAAAACGGAAAAACACCTCATCGATCACATGAGATACCATGGGCCAAAAAATCATGTGTGTACGACCTGCGGAAAAGCGTTTACAAGACGGTAAGAACCTTTTCTTGAGTTGAAAACATATGATATTTGAACTTTTTATTGTCTTGTAGACATCAATTGGATAAACACGTGAAAACTCATTCAAAACAGAAAGTTGAGGTTCAACCTATTTCTCAGTTGGAAGAAAGGACGATTACTGTACAAGAAGGTTTAAAATCAAAAGCTGAACACTGCGAGGCAGATGATTTAACAATGGGTACGCAAAAACAGCTCGAAGATACTGAGTCAGTAGCAAATGAAACAGGGCAATTGAGTGAAAGTTATAGCGATATAATGCTACAACAACATGACATAAAAATAGAAATAATTCCGATAGATTCGTCCCTTTTGAACGACCGTGAAGATATTTTAGATGAAAATGCTCAAGAAGTAGGAGACGAAGACGGTCAATTTGTCATTGAGGATATTATTGTCATAGAACAAGTGAAAATAGAACCCCATCCAGATGATAATGTAGTAACGTTTCCTGACGAGACTTTTACAAAAATGAATGAAGACAACGAAGACGAGACGATCAATCAAAATGAGAATAGTCCACAGTATGACTCCAGAATGGCTGAAAGCTCAAATTTCAACAAAAATATCACTGTAGAAACAGATGCCACTAACGACAATGGTGGGAATGGGAATGGATATGCGTGCTCAAAATGTGATCGCTCTTTTAAACGACAATGCCAATTGAAAAATCATATGGCTAATCACGAAAAAGCTGAAGATTCCAATGATGCTTATGATGAAGCCGAGGAAGAAGCATTGAATGAGGATGATGCAGAATCATATCAGGCAGAAAATGAAGATACTGAAGAACACGATTCAAATGACGACAAAACAACAACTGAGGGAACCCATCCATTGACAACTAATAATAGCGTTGTAAAGGATGGATTTGAATGTAATATTTGCCACAAGGTAGTATCGGATAAGAGGAAGTTAAAGGATCACAAAAGGAGTCATAAACCCAAAGATCATGTATGCTCTATTTGTGAAAAACCATTCGTGAGACGGTGAGCAGCTGCCAATTTATCCTATGTGCGATACAATAATTATTTTTGTTTTTCTGCAGACCTGTTATGTTGAGGCACATGCTGACCCATGTATCACGACCTAAATATCAACGAAAAAAACCAGTGATAGAAGAAGGACCATTTCAGTGTGATATGTGTCAAAAGGAGTTTAAAAGCAAAAACAAACTTCATTGCCATAACATGAAAGTGCATGGGCCAAAGAAGCACGAGTGCAACATTTGCGGATCTAGATTTATAGAGCGGTAAGAGATGTATAATTAAGCTTTTACAGTTAGTTTTTATTTATTTTTAACTAATAACTTCAAAAGACAAAAAACCCTTCGAGTGAAACATTCTCAAAAAGCATAAAACTTCTATCACAGATCAATGAGATGGGAACACTCACTTGGAAAGAGTTACACTCCTTTGCAGTTTTCTCAACTCAGAAGCGTGCAATCGAGAAACGATGTATGGACGACTTTTACCTTGTGATTTCATCTAAAACTTTGCTGAATAGAGTAGGGATCGCACATGCATACCAAAGTCGTGAGGGAGATGCGAAGGCAACTCTACACGAGGTGAATGTAAATTACACTCACCTCGTGGAGAGTCGCTTTCACAGCTCGTAGACGAAATCACAAGGCAAAAGTCGCCCATACATTGTATCTTGATTGCACACTTCTGAGCTGAGAAAATAGCAAGAGAATGTAACTCGTTGCAAATGAGTGTTCCCTTAACTGTCACAGATAACACATCGAAAAAAAAAATAACCATTTATCTGTCAGTGAACTCAACATAGATATATACAGATGAATACATTATTAGTGAAATTGCGAAAAAAAATGTACAGTTCAGGTGAGATTTGAACTCACGACCCTTATGCGCTATACAAGCGCTTTTCCATCTGAGCTACCGAGTCAATTAACGACACGGCATTTTTGGTTGGTACAAGGTAATTCAAATCTCATCGATCATGCTTCATCTTTTCCCTAAACTGCACCAAAAATATATCCATCCATTTCTTATGAACACATGTATGAAGAGGTAAATCGGGTAAATCGCCAATTTACCAATACAAATGCCTATGTGGTAGTGATTTGTGTTCAAATTCCTCGTGTTAAGAATTTGTAAGAAATTTGTAAACAACTTTTGTTCTCCCGTACCTACACTCCCGTTCAAAAGTTTGGGGTCACCCCCTCAAAAACATGTCATTTTTTTTAGGCCCATATCTCCGCCAATTTGCGTCCGATTTCAAAACCCTAGGTTTCATTCAAAAGATAATAAGTCAAAGAAACTTTGAACATGGTTTAAAAGAAACTTTTTCAAAAAATTTTGTATGTAAACTTAACCCAAAGTTGCCAAATTTTTTAAAAAATGAATATAAACTTACGGCAGTGTCGCTAGAAGTTGGGTCGAACAAATTTTAAGATGAGAGCGGTAATATGACCTATTTTCTATTAGCTTTCAACTGCTTCTTACAGAACTTAGCTAAAAAATCTAGAAAAAAAGTTATTAAGTAAATTAATCCTTGATGTCATCGACCAAAAGTTTGGGGTCACCCCTCAAAATGATGTATCGGTCAAAAGTTTGGGGTCACTATCGTAAAACATGGAAAAGTGATTTGTTGATATCTTTGTCATCTTTCATTCAATTTCAATTCTTCTTGGCTTATTTGAAACAAAATGAATGATACTTACTGCATAGACATTGAACCACACATATTTGTTGAAATTTACATACTAAAACTTAACGTAAAGATGCCTCATTTTTTGAAGCGTGGTAAAATGTGCTAACTTTACATAACATTTTTATATACAAAAATCGTTAAATACGTTAAGTTAAAGACATCAAACGTAAAGTTAATTAATTATCTTTGAAATGAGCCAAAAATTATTAAAATTGAACTATAGATGACGAAGATATCACCAAATCACTTTTCCATGTTTTACGAAAGTGACCCGAAACTTTTGGCCGATACATCGTATTGAGGGGTGACCCCAAACTTTTGGTCGATGACATCAAGGATTAATTTACTTATTAACTTTTTTTCTAGATTTTTTAGCTAAGTTCTGTAAAAAGCAGTTGAAAGCTAATAGAAAATGGGTCATATTACCGCTCTCATCTTAAAATTTGGTCGACCCAACTTCCAGCGACACTGCCGTAAGTTTATATTCATTTTTTAGAAAATTTGGCAACTTTGGGTTAAGTTTACATACAAAATTTTTTGAAAAAGTTTCTTTTAAATCATGTTCAAAGTTTCTTTGACTTATTATCTTTTGAATGAAACCTAGGGTTTTGAAATCGGACGCAAATTGGCGGAGATATGGGCCTAAAAAAATGACATGTTTTTGAGGGGGTGACCCCAAACTTTTGAACGGGAGTGTATATATGGATAGGCTTGTAGTAGGTTTCGTGAGATAAAATTTGAAGAACTCAATTGTTGCACACTTTAAAAACTTTACCCTATATATGATTGCGTGTCAAGCGTGTCGATCGAGCTATGGTCTTATGTTATTGTATGATGTGTAATGCAATCTCAAAAAAGAATTATTTAGGTATATAAAAATCAGTTCATAAATATGCATCTTTGGGACCGTAATATGATTTATGTAACTTTATTTTTCTCTCCGTGAACATCGCAATCTCCAAGGCAATCTATGATTATTTTATTTGCAATTTCATGACGCATTATTGATAATGATAATCTATATATATAAAAGTCAATGTAAGTTTGTATGTTTGTATGTTTGTATGTTTGTATGTTTGTATGTTCGTATGTTTATTTGTTTGTATGTATGTATGTATGTTCCAGCATAACTCCGGAATGCCTCAACCATTTTCAACCAAATTTGGTATACGCATTTGTTAAATTAAGGAGGTGGTTATAAGGGTTTTGGAATTCAAGATGGCGGCTTTAATTCCAAGATGGCGGCCAAAACGTCAGAAGGCATGCTATTTAACGGTAAATCTTTTACGAATACCATGCAATATTGGTATCTATCGACCGGGCTTGATGAGGAGAAGTCAAAAATAGATATATGATGCCATTTTGGAATCCAATATGGCGGACTATAAATCCAATATGGCGGACCATAACCCAAGATGGCGGCCATGAAATGGTAGTTTGAACTATGATACCATGCAATATGGGTATCTATCGATCGGGCTTGAAGAGTAGAAGTCAAAAATAGATATCCGACGCCATTTTGAAATCCAAGATGGCGGACTATAATCCAAGATGGCGGCCATGGAATGGTGGATTGAGCTATGATACGATGCAATTAGGGTATCTATCAATCGGGCTTGACGAGTAGAAGTCAAAAATAGATACTTGACGCCATTTTGGAATCCAAGATGGCGGACCATAATCCAAGATGGCGGCCATGGAATGGTGGTTTGAGTTATGATCCCATGCAATATGGGTATCTATCGATCGGACTTGATGAGTAGAAGTCAAAAATAGATATATGATACCATTTTGAAATCCAATATGGCGGACTATAAATCCAATATAGCGGACCATAATCCAAGATGGCGGCCATGGAATGGTGGTTTGAGCTATGATACCATGCAATATGGATATCTATCAATCGGGCTTGACGAGTAGAAGTCAAAAATAGATATTTGACGCCATTTTGGAATCCAAGATGGCGGACTACAATTCAAGATGGCGGCCATGGAATGGTGGTTTGAGCTATGATACCATGCAATATAGGTATCTATCGATCGGGCTTGACGAGTAGAAGTCAAAAATAGATATTTGACGCCATTTTGGAATCCAACATGGTAGACTATAATCCAAGATGGCGGCCATGGAATGGTGGATTGAGCTATGATACGATGCAACTAGGGTATCTATCAATCGGCCTTGACGAGTAGAAGTCAAAAATAGATATTTGACGCCATTTTGGAATCCAAGATGGCGGACCATAATCCAAGATGGCGACCATGGAATGGTGGATTGAGCTATGATACCATGCAATTAGGGTATCTATCAATCGGGCTTGACGAGTAGAAGTCAAAAATAGATATTTGACGCCATTTTGAAATCCAAGATGGCGGACCATAATCCAAGATGGCGGCCATGGGATGGTGGTTGGAGCTATGATACCATGCAATATGGATATCTATCAATCGGGCTTGACGAGTAGAAGTCAAAAATAGATACTTGACGCCATTTTGGAATCCAAGATGGCGGACTACAATTCAAGATGGCAGCCATGGGATGGTGGTTTGAGCTATGATACCATGCAATATGGGTATCTGTCGATCGGGCTTGACGAGTAGAAGTCAAAAATAGATATTTGACGCCATTTTGGAATCCAAGATGGCGGACTATAATCCAAGATGGCGGCCATGGAATGGTGGATTGAGCTATGATACCATGCAATATGGATATCTATCGATCGGGCTTGACGAGTAGAGGTCAAAAATAGATATTTGACGCCATTTTGGAATCCAAGATGACGGACTACAATTCAAGATGGCGGCCCTGGAATGGTGGTTTGAGCTATGATACCATGCTATATAGGTATCTATCGATCGGACTTGATGTGTAGAAGTCAAAAATCAATATCCGACGCCATTTTGAAATCCAAGATGGCTGACTATAATCCAAGATGGCGGCCATGGAATGGTGGTTTGAGCTATCATACCATGCAATATGGGTATCTTTCAATCGGGCTTGACGAGTAGAAGTCAAAAATAGATGTTTGACGCCATTTTGGAATCCAAGATGGCGGACCATAATCCAAGATGGTGGCCATGGAATGGTGGTTAGAGCTATGATATCATGCAATATGGGTATCTATCGATCGGGCTTGATGAGTAGAAGTCAAAAATAGATACTTGACGCCATTTCGAAATCCAAGATGGCGGACAATAATCAAAGATGGCGGCCATGGAATGGTGGTTTGAGCTATGATACCATGCAATATGGGTATCTATTGATCGGGCTAGATGAGTAGAAGTCAAAAATCAATATCCGACGCCATTTTGAAATCCAAGATGGCGGACCACAATCCAAGAAGGCGGACCATATTCCAAGATGGCGGCCATGGAATGGTGGTTTGAGCTATGACACCATGCAATATGGGTATCTATCGATCGGGCTTGATGAGTAGAAGTCAAAAATCAATAACCCGCGCCATGTTGGAATCCAAGATGGCGGATTATAATCCAAGATGGCAGACCATATTCCAAAAGCCATGAAATGATAGATTGAGCTATGATACCATGCAATATGGATATCTATCGATCGGGCTTGATGAGTAGAAGTCAAAAATCAATATCCGACGCCATTTTGGGATCCAAGATGGCGGACTATAAATCCAAGATGGCTGATCATATTCCAGATGGCGGCCATGGAATGGTGGTTTGAGTTGACACCATGCAATATGGGTATCTATTGATCGAGCTTGATGAGTAGAAATCAAAAATTAATATCCGACGCCATTTTGGAAACCAAGATGGCGGACCACAATCCAAGATGGCGGACCATATTCCAAGATGGCGGCCATGGAATGGTGGTTTGAGCTATGACACCATGCAATATGGGTATCTATCGATCGGGCTTGATGTGTAGAAGTCAAAAATCAAGATCCGACGCCATTTTGGAATCCAAGATGGCGGACAACAATCCAAGATGGCAGACCATATTCCAAGATGGCGGCCATGAAATGGTGGTTTGAGCTATGACACCATGCAATATGGGTATCTATCGATCGGGCTTGATGAATAGAAGTCAAAAATCAATATTCGGCGCCATGTTGGAATCCAAGATGGCGGATTATAATCCAAGATGGCAGACCATATTCCAAAAGCCATGAAATAATAGATTGAGCTATGATACCATGCAATATGGGTATCTATCGATCGGGCTTGATGTGTAGAAGTCAAAAATCAATATCCGACGCCATTTTGGAATCCAAGATGGCGGACCACAATCCAAGATGGCGGACCATATTCCAAGATGGCGGCCATGGAATGGTGGTTTGAGCCATGACACCATGCAATATGGGTATCTATCGATCGGGCTTGATGAATAGAAGTGAAAAATCAATATCCGACGTCATGTTGGAATCCAAGATGCAATGTTTGAAATTCAACTTGTATAAATAATTTTCATGTAACTATTTTTACGCTATTCACAAATAAACAATATTTTAAAGTAAAAAAAATAGAAGTAAAAATCAAGATGGCAGACCATATTCCGAAAGCCATGAAATGATAAATTGAGCTATAGTACCATGCAATATGGATATCTATCGTTCGGGCTTGATGTGTAGAAGTCAAAAATCAATATCCGACGTCATTTTGGAATCCAAGATGGTGGACTATAAATCCAAGATGGCTGATCATATTCCAAGATGGCGGCCATGGAATGGTGGTTTGAGCTGACACCATGCAATATGGGTATCTATTGATCGAGCTTGATGAGTAGAAGTCATGGAATGGTGGTTTGAGCTATGACACCATGCAATATGGGTATCTATCGATCGGGCTTGATGAGTAGAAGTCAAAAATCAATAACCCGCGCCATGTTGGAATCCAAGATGGCGGATTATAATCCAAGATGGCAGACCATATTCCGAAAGCCATGAAATGATAAATTGAGCTATAGTACCATGCAATATGGATATCTATCGTTCGGGCTTGATGTGTAGAAGTCAAAAATCAATATCCGACGTCATTTTGGAATCCAAGATGGCGGACTATAAATCCAAGATGGCTGATCATATTCCAAGATGGCGGCCATGGAATGGTGGTTTGAGCTGACACCATGCAATATGGGTATCTATTGATCGAGCTTGATGAGTAGAAGTCAAAAATTAATATCCGACGCCAATTTGGAAACCAAGATGGCGGATCATATTCCAAGATGGCGGCCATGTAATGGTGGTTTGTGCCATGATACCAAGCAATATGGATATCAGTCGATCGGCCTTGATGAGTAGACGTCAAAAATCGATATTTGATGCCATTTTTGGATTCCAAGATGCCGCACTATAAATTCCAGATGGTGGATCATAATCCAAGGTATCGGCCATGGAATGGTAGTTTAAGCCATGATATCTTGCAATATGTGTATCAATCGATCGGGATTGATGAATAGAAATTACAAATCGATATCGAACGTCATTTTGTAAATCAAGATAGCGGACCGAAAAACATTCGTTGACCATAAAAAATTAACAGCCTTCGGCAACTTTTTGCGCTGCAACTGTATGGAGGACTGAGGAACATCGGCGGCAGAATGCCGCCGATGTTCCGAAAGTCCGATGCGCCGTGTTTGCGTCAATTCACTTCTAGGCGAACAGCATATCCAAGCATTTGCCCGGTAGAATGCGAACATAGGTGTTATCCCTATTTTAAGTCCGACGAGCGTAAGCAAGTCGGACAGCAAGCGTTTACACGTTGTAACGCAATCATAATTCTATTGATTGAGATTTGAAACCACGGCTTCGCAATTTGATAGGACACAGAGCACGCAACGAAAACTTACTGAAACGCCCATATATTATTTTCGTTATAATTCTCTATGAAACCTGAGATTATATACATATAACACTTTCTCAAAGTGCCGTTGAAAAATGGTGAGAACACATGATTCAGCTTTAATTCATTTTGAACTGTTTGTTGACAGAGCAAAACATGCACAATCATAATTTATATTGAAAGCTATGAAACTAATAAATACAATGTGCACTGTTGGCAGAAACGAAAATAAAATTCAAGTTATGGTATTGAGTTTAGCCTATCTCTTTTCAGCTTAATGTTTTTTTTTAACTGTTTTTAATTGAATGACTTCTTTGATTTCCATTCCATAAATTTGTATATTGTGCGGCCACCACAATGGCACACTATGCCGTAGAATCGTATCAGCAAACTTAAAGTTTAGTATACTTAGTATGTTTCGAAATTCTAGGTTTTTGACAGTTTTTCATTTGGCTTTTATGTCACCTGGAATCTCTTCATCTTCAGCATGGTCTTGCGGAAAACCGGCACCCTTTCGGTTAAATGGGACTTCGCATTTGCTTCAATCATGCACAATAAATAAACCCGAGCAAAGCCGGGTCATTCAGCTAGTATTGACTAAAACAGCGATTGAATTCCCCTACTATTCTTCTATTTGCAGTTTTACTCTGAAAATGCATCTGAAATCACATGCTCGATCTCGCGATAGGGAGGAGGACTTTCAGCAGTTTAAACAAATGCTTCAGATGAGCACATCTTCTAATCCAGATAACGGTGAAAAAGGGACTGGAGCAGGTTCTATCACATCGTCCCAAACAATACAAAACTCAGGCGAGTTGGCGTTAGAATGCGTGAAATGCCACAAGGCGTTTAAAACTCAGCGTGATTTATTAAGACACTACAAATACAATCATGTACCAAAAAATCGCCTTTATTGCACTATGTGCAGTTTGGTATTTGTGACAAGGTAAGAAAGCTCTAAAATATTTTTTTTTCTGCTTTTAATCATATGTTATTTTAAGGAAACGATTGGAGCTTCATATGTTAAAACACCAACAAGAAAATGACAGCTCTCAGTCCAAAATGGCGGAAAACTTGAGCGAAAATGACGCGGACAAGGTTGTCAAGCAAACGATAGAATCAGTACAACACACAGGATCTACTGATCAGCAAATACAGGATAATAAAGACATTGCTAAAGCTATACCATTCCAGTGCAATATATGTCAAAAGCCGTATGAAACTAGGCTAAAATTATATTTACATCATAGAGCAGTGCACGGTCCGAAAAATCATAACTGTCTTATTTGCGCGATTCGTTTTGCCACCCGGTACGTATTGAAAAAGATTTTCTTTATTGGACGTAGTAACATTGCTTTCGGCATTACAGACTAGAGCTAAAAAAGCACTTATGTACAAAGCAGCACATGAGAAAATTACAAGAGGCACTTGGGAACAAATCAGCTGCCGGGTCAACTAATGATTCTGAAAAGGATCCTAAGGGAGATATAATGGAAACGAACGATCCACTGCTACTAACAAAAGAAGTAGCCTCCAGCATTCAGCAAGAGGTGCAGTGTGATGTGTGTCTCAAGTTTTATCCGAATAAGTGGAGATTGCGCAATCACAAGAGATACCATGGACCCAGGATTCATAAATGCACTATTTGTGACAGAGGGTTTGCAATGAGGTAAGCAGTAGAATGTGGCATATTAAATGATGTAAAAAAAAAAACATTTTCCCATTTATCCATTTTTGATTTGCATCAGTTTTTTTACTTCGTTTATTTGGAAGGCTCGGGCGCCACATGGGTATAACTGAGCCGAAATCATTTGTTTTTACATTGATTATACATTTTACAATTTATTGCTGCCTTAATACTATGTGAGTTTCGGAAGCCGAAGTAAATACTCGTGGCTGTTTGCATCGATCTTTGGGAAAGTTAATTCTTTTTTTGTCCTTTCTTTTCATTATTATTGAATTAGGATGGCCCCATTAGTTTATCTACCTTACCGGAAAGACTAAGGCCTGAGTGTCCTCTGCCCTCTACTGAACGTAGGAATCGTCTCCATTCTAATGGCTGTGTATCTCCAGTTCCGCACTCAACGAAGGGTCCGCAGATCGTCCTCCACTTGATCGACCCACCTAGCTCGCTGCGCACCACGTTTTCTTGTACCGGTCGGATGGCTCTCGAAAACAATTTTATTCGGGTTGCTATCCGACATCCTGCTGTCGTGACTCGCGATTTTCGCGGTGTGGACGATGGGTGATACTCTCAGCAGCTGATGCAGTTCGTGATTCATTCGCCTTCTCCAAGTCCCGTCTTCCATCTGCACTCCGCCATAGATGGTACGCAACACCTTCCGTTCGAAAACTCCAAGGAACGTTGGTCCTCTGCACGTAGAGTCCATGCTTCGTGCCCATCGAGGACTACGGGCCAATCAGCGTTTTGTAGATAGTTAACTTCGTGTGACGGCGAACTTCGTTCGATCGTAGAGTTCTGCGGAGTTCAAAGCAAGCTCGATTTCCCGCCATAATGCGTCTCTGAATTTCTCTGCTGGTGTCGTTGTCGGTGGTCATCAATGAGTCCAAGTACACGAATTCTTCAACCGTGTCAATTTCATCACCGTCAATAGAAATTTGGGGTGCCGGGCGCAGTGATCCTTCTTGGAGCCCTTTGACATAATGTACGACACATTACTGACTAATCCGATTCTTCTGGCTTCATTCGTCAGTCGGATGTACGTTTCAACATCGTCTCAAATTTGTGAGCTATACATTAATATCATCAGCGAAACCAAGCAGCTGAACGGACTTCGTAAAAATCGTTCCACTCGTGTTTATCCCCACTCTCCTTATTTCACCCTCTAAAGCAATGTTGAAAAGCAAGCACGAAAGACATCACCTTGCCGTAATCTTCGGAGAGATTCGAAGGGACTCGAGAGTGTCCCTGATACTCAAACTACACACATTACTTGATTCATCGTCCCCTTGATTAATTGTATTAGTTTATCCAGGAATCCATATTCGTGCATAATCTGCCATAGCTGGCCTCGATCGATTGTATCATACGCCGATTTAAAACCGAAGAGTAAGTAATGTGTTGGCACGTTGTATTCGCGGCATTTCTGCAATACCTGGTGGATGGCGAAAATCTGATCCGTTGTACCGCGTTCACCCATAAATCTAGCCTGATATTGCCCCACGAACTCTCTTGCAATCGGTGATAGTCGGCGGCATAAAATTTGAGAGAGTATTTTGTAGACAGCGCTCAGTAGTGTGATCGTGCGGTAGTTTCCGCAATCCAACTTGTCGCCCTTTTTGTAGATGGGACAAACGATAACTTCCATCATACGCTTAGAAAATGTTCTGGAAAGTTGTAGTGAAACGCATTTGAAAATTTTACCGAAGAAACCTTTTTTAGATCTACTTTTGAAATTCAAGTTGGTAGGGTAAAAGCACTAGACTTCATCCCACAATTTTTTTTTCTCTGATCTTTGCCACTTCATACATAAAAACAGAGTTTGTATGAAGGGGTCGAAGACTATTGCTTTTACCGTATGTATTCTTGTAACTGGGGGTCTCCAGTTAGTCTAGTGGTTAAGGCTATGGATCGCCAATCCAGAGACGGCGGGTTCGATTCCCGTTCCGGTCGGGAAAATTTTCTCGACTCCCTGGGCATAGTGTATCATTGTACTTGCCTCTCACAATATACAAATTAATGCAATGGCAGGCAAAGAAAGCCCTTCAATTAATAACTGTGGAAGTGCTCAAAGAACACTAAGTTGAAGCGAGGCAGGCCAAGTCCCAGTGAGGACGTCGAGCCATAAAGAAGAAGAAGAAGAAGATTCTTGTAACTGATATACTTAATGTACAACGCAGCCTAATGTGTAGAAGAAAGACTGCTTTATAAACCCTAAAAAATGTGTATGGACCCTAACATTTTGGCCGCATTCTTCTACCCTAATATGCAGCATGACGTTATTTGTGCATGATCATCAGTATATTTATACAACAACCTCGATAACAACTTTCAATTTCTAGGGATTTCATGTTGAGACACATGCAAACACATAAATCAGACAACAAACGCAAACGGCTGAAACCCTTATTAGAAGGTGAAACAATTAAGTGTGATTTCTGCCCAAAGGAGTTCAAAAACTTTGCAACATTATGGAGCCACAAGAAAAGAACCCACGGACCAAAAAATCATGAGTGCCATATTTGCGGTTTCAGATATTCCCAAAAGTAAAAAAAAAATCAAATCATTTCTTAATTTCTTTTGCTAGTTAGATTTTCGCAATCGAAAATGTCTTCTTACAGTTACATACTAAAAAAGCATTTGGAAATGCACACCCGACATGGCGACAGTGCTGAGGACTATCGTTTGTTGAAACAAATGCAAGACAAGAGGAAATCAACAGTTCCAGTTCCGCAAATCCGGATGAATAATGAAGGACCACTGGAGTGTTCTAAATGTCATAAAAAGTTCAAAAATCAAAAACTTCTAGGACTGCACTACAAATTTCGCCACATTTCGAAAAACATCCGAAAGTGCCATTTGTGCAACAAATTTGTAACAATGTACGACGTATTGACTGTTCTTTCTTCACGGAACAAATCTATAAATCCCTTGAATTTTAGCGTTCGTTTTGAAAAACATATGCGTACGAAACACAAGAACGAAGATGGTACCACTCGATCCCCAGAGTGTGATAAATGTGATGCAGTTTTCCCAACTTACGATCAACTGGAGAAACACATGGACATTCATGGCCCGAAGAAATATGACTGCAAAATATGCGACAAATCATTTAAAGCATCGTAAGAAAGAGATTTACACTCAAGTAATAAACCGACATTGATGTTTTTTTTTCTTTCAGGAGACTTTTGGTGAAACATTTGAAATTTCATGAGAATAACACGGGCGATAAGGAAGAAAACAATCAAGACTAGTGGAGAAAGCAAGAAATTGATGCGAATCTCATGAATCAAAGATAATTATATAGAGGGGAGAGCGACACTAGTTTTTCCAACCCCAAAAAAGGCGAAAAAAGTAAAAAAAAAAGCCGCAAAACTTTTGCGGGTTTTAGCGATTTTTTTCAGCTTTTTTTGAGGTTTTTTGGCTTGGCAAAACTAGTGTGGCTCCCCTGTTATATAGCAATTCAGTTAACCTACATGATTTAAATTTTGAGCCAAACTTTGAATTTGGCTTGAATGCATGAATTTTAAAAATTTCGCTTTGGTTTAGATAGGCTATCAGAAAAAAAGAATAACACTATACTCTCTAAACTTCATTCAGAATAGACTCCTCCAGGGGGAGCGACACTAGTTTTGCCAAGTCTAAAACCTCAAAAAAGTTGAAAAAAGATCAAAGAAGTCGCTAAAACCCGCAAAAGTTTTGCGGATTTTTCCGTTTTTTTCGACTTTTTTCGGCTTTTTTGGGGTTTTTCGGTTTGGCAAAACTAGTGTTGATCCCCCCGGACTCCTCTTACCCTAACTTGGACCAACAATAGACAACTAGTTGATCAATTTATATTGAATATTTGAGAACTTTTGATACATCTTACAAAAAGTTACAGTTTGTTACGCATTTTTGAAAAAGTCAGAATTTTGTTTTCCCGATCAATTATTTGTCTATCCATTTTAGTTAGATTAGGTAAGGTTAGTTAGGTAACAAAATCGAACAAATAAATCAAAATATATGAATTTATTGTTTTTTTTTCGGACAATAGAAGCTGGCATCGCGAGGAAGACCTTTTTAATTTGTTCAGTTTTATCATATATTTGGTGCTACATACATCAGCCTTGGCCGTGTTTCACATTTGCTAGATCAAACTCTATCGCCCCTATCGCCGCTCTACCCATCATCGTTTTTGGTACGGCGCTTTTTTGGTACCCACTTTCTGGTCGGTTTACCCCAACTTGCTCCTGATTTTCGGGTGTGCGGCTCGTGTGTTGCTAGTGCTTATTTCGAAAATTACACATTTCAAACGAAATCGTTGTTTTTGACGATTGTTTCTCTTTCGTTATCACTTTGCACGATATTATATGTAGCAGCGAAGCAGTGTCGATGTTTCCAGCGCATTTTTTCCATGAATCAAGCAATCGAAACAAAAACATTGGACGCCATGTTGAATTGAATGCTGGGTTGATGATTCTGGCCCTTAATAACACTAAAATACACAAAGCACTTAACATTACACACCTGAAATCAGTTCACCTTTCGCGGATATCATGTTATTGGCCTTGAGCTGCGACATAGTAGGGTCTTGTACCATTTGGGCAGGTTACCTATTTTGGGCACTTGCCGCTATAACTAAGTCAATTTTAAACCGATTGATTTGAAATTTTGTATAGAGTTTGCCACGTACAGTATCTAACTCTGTACAAAAATTAAAATCAATCGGTTTGAAATTCAGTAACAAATTTTGAAAACGACGTATAATCAATGCTACACCATTGATTATACGTCGTTTTCAAAATTTGTTATTGAATTGACTTAGTTATAGCGGCAAGTGCCCAAAATAGGTACACCTGCCCAAATGGTACAAGACCCTACCGCTGAAATTGTTGGCATTCTTGCGTAGGACCAAATTTTGCTGCTTCAAGCGGTTAACATATGCCGGGGCCCGTGGCGTAGTTGGTCACACGTTCGCTTTATATGCGGATGGTCATGGGTTTGATTCCCAGCCCCGGCACTTGCAATTTTTCGTCAGTTGCTTTTCCCCTAAGAGCAACTGACACTGACCCTCTTCTGAGCCCCATGGCTCAAACGGAACCGGATACCTGGACATCGGCGAACTGCTACTCATAATGGATCCTCAATCGGACTGGAAAGGAACAAAGGCCATCCATCATCATCCTTGTGCTCATCATTCTACTAGGTATAAAGTAGAAAAAGTGAAAGCAGCAGAAAGGCAACCAGTTCGATAAAGTGTAACCCGCGGTTACAATTTTGTACTACATTTATGTACACCACTGTGTTTTGCAACATTTTAATTTGTTTGTTGTTTTATGATTTTTTTGTTTGAAATTAGTTTAGTTAAAATAGGGAAAATAAAACGCACATATTGTATCGGTGAGGCATTTGACCCCCAAGCTCCCCCACCACATGGCACACATCGACAGCAGCAGCAACAGCAGAACAATTGTTTGCGGTGTGTGGTGGCTATTTTGTTTTGGGTCGAGCCGAGCCAAAGGAGAAAGTTACGAACCACGTAGAGCGACGGACGCGTGTTTTTCACTCGTTTTTCTACCACCCGGGAAGTAGTGAAAAGTGCCGTTTTCGCGCGGAATTGGCTAGAAGGTTGTTCCTAGCCACGTCGGGAGTGAACACAACCAAACAGTGATTCCCCGAAACTTAGTGCCGGCCCGTGGTTCGGGAACATAATTAGTGCAGTGAAAGTGCTGTGAAAAGGGTTTGGATCGCCGCCATCATGGGGAGCTCAGTGTAAAGGAGCTATTCGCTTCCCGGCGGTCTCGTCAAAGATCCCAAAAACCCACCGTTCTCGCTACGGTCGTTCAGCCGAATGAGCCAGTCTCACGACCGTAGCTAATCGCCAAGGAGAACGAAGGTAGGTCAGTACAAAGGGGCGTGCTGCCTACGATAGTTTACTGCGGTAACTATCGGGACCACTACGCGGAGTAGACCGGTCCGGTGTTTATACACCACCGTCGCTAGGGGGGATCCGACAAAGGAGCCCGCTCTTCCCCCTAGCTAATAGTTAAGGACGGCTGCTTCGGTAGCCTGTTAGTGCCCAAGAAGAAGAAGTAGAAGAAGAAAGAAGAAGAAGAAGGAAGGAAGCTTCGCATAGACCGTGCGGGAGCGAAGCCACCGACGACCACCACCACTGCAGCAAGGGCCCCAACGAGTCGACCGAAGCCAAAGTGCCAAAGGGGAGAAAGGGGCAAAACGAAGGTCAGGCGTAAAATATAAGTTTTTGTTGCAAAGTTTATTTATGTATATTTTCATATTTAATTCCATCCGAAATTCAAATATTAGTGGAGGTACCCTGCTTTAGGCCGCCCTGCCGGGTAACAGCAGGTAAGGGCTGAAAGCGTCTCCTTACAATTGGCGCCCAACGTAAATTTTGACGAAAAATCTTCGATTTTTCTCACTGAGCGAGGGGTACTTCCACCAAAATTTGGATTTTGGGTGGAATAAACACAGTGGTGGGGATATTTTCCACAGTCGCGTGGTCGTATTATTTATTTTATTTTGTTGTTTTGTGTCCTAAATCGGTTATTCGTCTCGTCTGCAGAACGAATTGGTGCATTTTGGGTCTCTTTGTTCTCAGGGCGGGATTTTTGATTCTTCTGGGCCGATTTGGGATAGCATTTGACGCAACCTGGTGACCGAGAACCATTTTGGAACCGTCAGTTAGCCGAAAATTGGTTCCTCACCGTATTTATACTAACGAAACAGTTGGTAAGTTTTGATTTCGTCCACATTTTGAAAATTTGTGTTGCTCATTCATCAAAATGCCGATCGACATGTTGACGTTGGGGGAGTTCAACGTCGCCTACTTCCATTTGCGTGCCGATCACTTAGAACCTGACGAAATTGACTTTGAATTGAACTCCCGCGGTGTTGTTGTCCCTCCTGGATCGGGTCAATCCAGTTTCAAAAAGCGTCGTCAACTGCGAGCGTTATTGGTCAGTGAGCAGAAATGCTCCGAGACCGCTGTCCGCTCCTTTAAAGGGGATATTGACGCTGAATTGGAACTTTGTCGTGGCAAATTTGAGTCTATGAAGGAAGATTTGGGGTACAGGTGTCCGAACAAGGAGGTTTACCGGAACAGATTGCTCCATCTGGGTGCTCGGCTCCAAATCGTCAAAAACTATGTCGTGGGGGAGGCCAATAAGACCTTTGCAGATTTGTTGAGCGATGTGGTAGCCCTCCATAACTACCACTTCGCGAATAGTTTGGTGCCTCCTCTCACGCCAACCGAGGAAGACAAAGAAGATGATGGTGAGGATTTGCTGGCTCAAATTGCCGCGGGAAAGGATGTTTCACCGAAAGGAAACCAACCTCCGATCGTTGAAGCATCCTCCAATCAGGCGGTGGGCGAAGAAATTCGCGATGTCTTACTTGACATAAGGGCGGAGATTAAAAGGACGCAAGAGCAGATCAATCAAAGCGAAACTAGGACTGCATCTAGAGTTGATTCACTTGAAGATGTAGTCAGAAAACTAGGTAGCGGCCTTGCGTCCATTGGTACGATTGCATCCGGACTACAGAAAACTAACCGCGAAGTGCAAACACTTCGCGAGAAGATTTCTGAGTTACAGGACATCGTCAGTAAAATCATGCCTAACGCAAACTCCCAGAGTTTGCCGGTAGATACGCAAGATCTTCGATTGCAACAAAGTCCCGATCTACCGGATTTGCCTGATTTTGATCAGCAAGCGTTAGAAGGTTTGGGTACTCCGGAGAACCTGCAAACTTCTAGCAAGAGCTTTGGACTACCCAATCAACCATTTCAAAGACGTTTTGACTCCCGTAAGGTGAATAATTCTAAAAGTTTTGAGAATCTCGGACCTTCGCTCAATTCCCAGCACTTTTACCAACAACACACTCTTCCGAATTTCGCGCTTCCGCATCAGTCGAGAAGCTTAGCATCGGTAGAGATCACCGGTTACCAGCGTCGGCCCCAACGGGTGGCCGATTGGAAAATCAGGAAGTATGCTGGGAATGACGAAGGAATGGGACTCAACGAATTTTTGGAATGTGTTCACCATTACGCTGAGTCAGAACAAATGTCCGAAGCAGAACTGTTTAACTCGGCAATGCATTTGTTCACCGGTAACGCGTTGGCTTGGTTTCAAGCGATGCGTTCCCAGAAGCGGTTCTACAACTGGAACCACCTGGTGTGCGAGTTAAAGGCGAACTTCGTGCACCCGGAACTTGATGCTGCGCTGAGGATGAAAGCGTCTCAGCGGCGACAGCAGAGGAATGAATCCTTCCAAGATTTTTATCTTGAGATGGAGAAGATCTTCCGTGCTATGCCTGCGCCGCTAAGTTCCCACGAGAAGCTGGACATCCTCAAGCGAAACCTGAGGCCTGATTACAAACAGGTACTCGTCTTCAAGCCGGTGAACACATTGTCCGAGTTGATGCTCATCGGAAAGACTATTGATGCTTCCAAAACCTCCATTTACCAAAAAGTATTTGGAGTTCCCAAGGAAGCATCTACAATTTCAAGTAAGCCTGCATATGATGGTTACAAACAAAGCCAGCAGCAACAACAATCTCGTGACAATGGAAATGGGTACAAACCAAGGGTATTCTACAACAAGAATAGCCCTCCATCGTCACCAAAACGAAATAGACCTCCACCTCTTCGTTTCAAAGAATCGGGAGGTCGACCCGAAAGAAATCTCCGAGAGAAGACTAGCCCAATCCCTAAATCTCCACAGTCGCGACAAGAAGGCATAATATGTTTGAGCTCCCTGGTGGACAAACACCGTCCGCCACACTTGGGAGTGTGTTACAACTGCGGAATTCAGGGGCATGAACATGAAAAATGTTCAAAGCCCAAGCGTGTTTTCTGCGTACTGTGTGGATTTAAGGGATTTGAAGCTTCTCGCTGCCCTTATTGCTTGCAAAATGGGATTAGATCCAACTAAACGAGTCGGAAACCTAATCTCTGTAAGTCTTCAAAGATAAATTCCCGTAGCTCCTATCTGTACCAATTCTTCAAGTGTTGTTTCCATTAAATTTCTCATAACAAATGTTCCCAAATTGGTACTGTGGGAGTGAATATTAATTTTTACTTCAAAGATAGTAACATCTCCATTATTTTGATTCAGGCATCCGTTGCTTGCATATTGCTCAACGATGACCTGCAAGTAGATGTCGAATTCAGTGTGAGATTTTGAGAAAAGTTAGTGGAACACGAGGGAGTGTCCGATTCCATAATCCTAGCGGCAGCCCAAGACTGCCAAACATTGGCTTGACAACTACGGTTGTCACCACTAGGACACAGCGGCTATTACACTAACTTTAATCACAATACTCACCTGAAGAAGAATGGTGTCGCCCACACAGCCTGATTGAGCCGTTGGAGGGAGACAGCAAATTTTCCCAAGCCAGCGTGAATATAAAATCTCCTAGGAGCTCCTCGGATCCACCATATCGACTTCACCAGGTTGCTCACTTGGGAGCTTCCGAAGATCGATGGATCCGGGAGCATCACGCATCACTTCACGCTGGCAATCATCTTCTTTCCTCAGGAGCCGACACCTAAATCTCCCGGCACCTGACAACTCTTCGAGGTTGTGAACCTCTAGGGTTCATCACCTCAATTTCACTATCAACACCCCAACTAAATCTTCCTTCTTGCCGGAAGGACTCAAACCACGACCGTGGATCCATTCGGGAGGTCATCTATGTATGCGCACCTGTACACTAGAATTATCTTCAAGTTCATTTCCCGCGCATAGATGACAACACCAATTTTAACCATTTTAATTTGTTTATTCTTCGTTGTTTTTATCTGCCAGAATCAGGGAAATTCAACTGATTCTCTACGGAATCAGTTCGTAATTGATCTGCATTCACGTTCGGTGTCTTGCTCAAGTATCCTTGGGAAAGGAATTACTTGTAGCGTAAAAGACAATACCTTGCGTCCATTGCCCGTTTGTTTTGGTATTTTGTGTGCTGTATGAGTGAGAAAATGTATTGTATGAGTGAAAATAATGAGAGTGTATGAGGATGAATGAAAGTGTGAGAAATGGCGGGGTGTTCATTCAAATGTCTTGTGTGATTGTGTGTACGCGTAGGCCAGTGATTGGGATGAATGAGTGATACACTTTGGATGAATGTGGATTGAATTAGAACCCCATCTGTTGAGAAAGTATGGATACCGTCAGGACGGGAATAGTGGACGTCAAAAAAAAAAATAACTTGAAAAAACAAGACCACGACAACCGTTCCTCTGCTACGCTACTTCCAACTGGAGGCTAGCAGGGTTTTAGGAAGTCCGGTTGTTTTGAGTGTTATCCCGAATTGGTCTGGGGGAGTTGAAGATTCTTAGCTCTCCCATTGAGAACCGGATGTGTCCGAGGGTGGTCTGGTGCCGTTAATAGCGACGGGTCCCAGTCCTTGTCTGCAGAACAACCACGAGACGATGTACCGATTTAGCTTTTCCTTCTGTTCGGTCGTTTCCCTGATTGTGTCTATGTAAACACTTTTAATCTGTGGAAAATGTCTTTGTGTGGTTAGGTTAGGCAGATTTTTTATTTACACTTTTTTATTTATTTTATTCATATTTTCATGTTAATTTATTTTCTTTTAATTCGTTTCATTGTTATTGTTATCGGTGTTAGGTGTTAGGGTTAGTTAAAAAAAAAATGGATTTCCATTTTTTTTCTCCTCGGTGTGGGCGAGATTGTAACCCGCGGTTACAATTTTGTACTACATTTATGTACACCACTGTGTTTTGCAACATTTTAATTTGTTTGTTGTTTTATGATTTTTTTGTTTGAAATTAGTTTAGTTAAAATAGGGAAAATAAAACGCACATATTGTATCGGTGAGGCATTTGACCCCCAAGCTCCCCCACCACATGGCACACATCGACAGCAGCAGCAACAGCAGAACAATTGTTTGCGGTGTGTGGTGGCTATTTTGTTTTGGGTCGAGCCGAGCCAAAGGAGAAAGTTACGAACCACGTAGAGCGACGGACGCGTGTTTTTCACTCGTTTTTCTACCACCCGGGAAGTAGTGAAAAGTGCCGTTTTCGCGCGGAATTGGCTAGAAGGTTGTTCCTAGCCACGTCGGGAGTGAACACAACCAAACAGTGATTCCCCGAAACTTAGTGCCGGCCCGTGGTTCGGGAACATAATTAGTGCAGTGAAAGTGCTGTGAAAAGGGTTTGGATCGCCGCCATCATGGGGAGCTCAGTGTAAAGGAGCTATTCGCTTCCCGGCGGTCTCGTCAAAGATCCCAAAAACCCACCGTTCTCGCTACGGTCGTTCAGCCGAATGAGCCAGTCTCACGACCGTAGCTAATCGCCAAGGAGAACGAAGGTAGGTCAGTACAAAGGGGCGTGCTGCCTACGATAGTTTACTGCGGTAACTATCGGGACCACTACGCGGAGTAGACCGGTCCGGTGTTTATACACCACCGTCGCTAGGGGGGATCCGACAAAGGAGCCCGCTCTTCCCCCTAGCTAATAGTTAAGGACGGCTGCTTCGGTAGCCTGTTAGTGCCCAAGAAGAAGAAGTAGAAGAAGAAAGAAGAAGAAGAAGGAAGGAAGCTTCGCATAGACCGTGCGGGAGCGAAGCCACCGACGACCACCACCACTGCAGCAAGGGCCCCAACGAGTCGACCGAAGCCAAAGTGCCAAAGGGGAGAAAGGGGCAAAACGAAGGTCAGGCGTAAAATATAAGTTTTTGTTGCAAAGTTTATTTATGTATATTTTCATATTTAATTCCATCCGAAATTCAAATATTAGTGGAGGTACCCTGCTTTAGGCCGCCCTGCCGGGTAACAGCAGGTAAGGGCTGAAAGCGTCTCCTTACAAAAGTACAATAGAATCTAGGCGCTGTATAAAAATGTAAGTGCAGCTGTCAATTGAAATTGCTCACGTAGTGCCCCAGTGGACAATAGAGCTGTAAATTAGGTTAAGTGATTAAGAATAAAAAAAAGCGGTTAACACGTTTTTGGGTATCCTCCAACTATTTCAAAACTTTTGGCAAGGCGACATTGATGCGACATCCTTGATATCACCGGCGTATCGTATTCTACAAAAGAAATTAAAGTATAAAAGTTGAGCAAATGATGCTATTCAACCATATCTTAGGGAAGATTCATTTCTTACGTCCATCGTTTTTCGGGATTTCTTAACCCCCCTCCCCCCTCTGTCAGGCTATTCTCCTATACCTAATACACGTACTGTCATACTTTCCTAGACCCCCCCTCCCCAAAATAGGGGTTATCTGCAGATGAGAGACTCTCTTTAAGTCTCCTCTATTTTGATTACAACGTAGGTACTTGTATTTATGAATTTGGATTTTTCTCATGTCAGAAGGTAGATAAAGCAACCCTTTTTTGATCTACACATAACAAATTGTAAAAATGTGATATCGTGATAATTTAATGAGAATCAGAACAAAGAGAGCCTCTCTTTTGCAGATTGGACCTTTAGGCATGTTTGTCGTCAATTTTTGTCAAATACCAACATGTTTTGGTATTCCAAGGTGATTTGTAAACCAAACGTGGTCCCCATGCCGAAATTATTGCAAAATATTCGCGTAAGTGGTTGCACGAGCTGATTTTCGATCTATGTAAGTCTTAGTCACTCGTTGAGCGCCACGGATTTGGTGTATTAGGGTTACACATATATTAGTGCTAAAAAAATTAAGCGTGCTCCACTGATATTGGCTACCTTTATTCAGGACACGAGTGCTACTAGTAGTACTAGAGTATCTAGACACATCTCAAACAATTATATGCAGCTACAGAAGCGTTTAATATTAATTCCAATCTATATGATAAGTGAGGCATCAAAAGGGATTTGAAAAGGATGATTTTCATCGAAACTGTCAACATTCCTGTAATAAGTTTTAAGTGTCACAATCCTCCACTGATCATGTTTGAATGATTTCGTTTAACATCCACTTACAATTTGAGAGCGGTATTCAAATAGGATTAAAGCAATGATACAAAATCTCTACTGAAATCAAACTGATGTAATAATTTTTGCAATCGTTTACCATTAGAAACTTTGATAGAGTAGTGTGCGGTGGTTCGGCAGCAGCAAAGCCATATTCGCATAGATGGGTGAGCTGGTTTCATGCTATTATTTTATCGTGAATGTTCATTGTAAAATAACATGACTTAAATATATGCCATACAATTAACGTTCATAATAATTCAGTAGAAATACAGCTGCTGTTCATCTGCAAACATGTAGATTAGCGTGGTTCAAAAAATCGTTTTTGCTCCACACCGCTTATTCGATTTGTAACCAGAATCTATGTCTCCTCCCAAAATTTGAGCTAATTTGGTTGAAAATTGAGACTGCACAAGCCCTTTAAAGTTTATATGGGAATTACTACGGGAAAACGACGTTTTTCATTCAATCGACCGTAACATTTTCCCAACTGTCTAAGATGATTAATTGAACCCTGATACTCATAGGCAACTTTATTAGCTACAACTTTGCCGAAGACCGCTTTGAAATCGGACGGCTAATTAATTAGTTATCGATTTTCATCGAACTGGAGAAACTTTAACAGTGATCCTCCAGCTTCCCAGCAGGCAACATTGCTGCTGTATATGGGTCCAAAGATAGAACACAGAAATCATGGCTACTATGTTTCACTGCTAATTGCAGTGATGCCCATCAAATAGTTCAATCAGGGCGTCCCAACTGGTGATTTTTACGTGACTCCAATTTCATCATATTTCAACGACCCTGTTCCCCCAGTAAGCGGCGTGGAGCAAAAACGATTTATTGAGCTAATATAGATATTACATGCTTTCAAAGATGATGGAAGGCCGTTGGCACATAAGGCTAACAGCAATGGTTCTGAAACCGATCCTTGTAGCACTCCCGATGGAATACCGATCGGGCTAGAATGATTTGCTTTAACTTCCTCTATTTGAAAGCGGTTATTCAAATAGGATTTACTCAGTGACACAGAATCTCAACGGAAATCAAATAGATGTGATAATCTCTGCAGCAGTTCAAAATGAGAAACCCTGTTAAAAGCTTTTGAAAAACCAATCAATAGCAGAATATTATCGATATGTTAATGGACATCGTCATGCATATTGAGCAAATGCCAAGGCAAATACCGAAGTTCGAAGTTGGAATACTTAGTATTTAGTGAAGTACCTAGTAGCTTGGAATACTGGAGGAAATTGCTTGTTGTGAGTATTGTCGCGCTTATCTTAGATTCTCAGCAAGCTGCGTTCGAAACGCGCAGCCTCAGATCGCGCCAGACCGCGCACGTATGATTTGTACACGGTGTGCACCTTGGCTAAAACTGTTTTGCAGCCGCCGGGTGGAGCTGTCAGCCGCCGTGTACAAATCAAACGGGCGCAATCTTATGGCGGCTGACTCAGATCAGCAGAATCCCGGTCAACCATTTCACAAATTTCGTTAAAGTTCTTTACCAAAATATAAAGAATAACGTCGACTATTCTTTACTGATTATTACTTTACATATATTCAAACAACTTCATCGATCGATAACGAAACTTGAAAAATGTCCTTTATCGGTCAAAAGATAAAAACCTTTACCGAAACGTAACTTAATTTCGTTAAATTTCATGTTGTCGCTTGAACTTTGGTTTTCTTCGTGAATATTTATCGGAACATATTCAATTTCCGATATCAACGTAACTTTGCATATTGATATCGAAGAACAAAGATTAGTCACGACACTCCTTTACCGTTCTGTTCGGTATCGTTGGGTGAAGCTGAGTAAAGGTGTTCTGATATCTCATATGACAGGAGCAATGTTTTGGTTTTGCTCGAATTAGAAAAAAATAAAATGAAACCAAGGATAAATCAAGATGGTTACTCCTTCGATTTCTCCGAGCTCGAAAATACAATGGAAAATGCTTCCTAGGTCCGGATTAGGCCACAGCTCACCGGATTGCTCCCCGGGACAGCAACATCAGTAGAAATACATATTGGTAGGTATTCTGGTCGTTTTATTGGCAGTAGGACGCCACCGCCGTGTTGCGTTATTTCCGTTCACCGGCAAAACTCACTCCGTTCGGGAACCCTGTGAAAGATCCGAACTTTATTTGATTATAATTATGTTTTATTTGATTAATTATGGTTTCTCAATATGATGTTTATTCAGTTCGTCAAAGCCGGATACATTTTTTTAAAATTCTGTTTTGGCTTTGGAAACTGCTAAAGGTTAGTAATTTTTTGGGTATTTGAATGCATTTGGCCACCCATAATCATTGTAATACCGTGTGACTCAGTAAGTAACTATATAAACATAACATCTCCCAGTTCCTATAAATGTACACAGCAAAAAAATATGAAAGTTAAACAGCACGTAAATTGAAGATCAACTGAAATTTGCGACAGAAAAATGTAAATAGCCAACATTCAACGTCAGCCGAGCAGTCCGCTGCGGTCAGACGGCTTGTTTACAGATTTTAAAGCATATTCGCTTTAAATTTACATGCATCTGCTATAAACCATGCCAGCCACTCTCCGTCGTCAGCTAACGAACAGCTGCTCGCAGCTGTGGCGGTTTCCTCGTTGTCTCTCTCAATACTCTTTGCAGCAGTCGGAGCATGTCGGGAATGCGTGCATTATGGTAGAAGCAGTTTAACTTTGACTGTCTGCTATTCAACAAGCTGAGATAGCCGAGAGAGCTCGGGCGTGCTACTCACACTCCAAGGATCTGAGTTCAATTCTCGCTCGGATTTCAATTTTTCTTTATATTTTCAAACAAATATCTGCAATGTAATTTTAAGATCACACAAAAAATTCCATCATATATGACGGGGTCCTTTTGTTACATTCGATCCGTCATAATTTTACAGGTTTTTTTCGAACTGTGTAAGTTCAATTCCCAATTTAGGAAATGATTACAAAAAAAATCATAATAAACATGAACAGGAAGAGTGGGTGGTGGGTGAGGTGGCTTTTTTTTAGCTTTTTTGAATGATTATGACAGGTCGGTAAAGTAGAACCCACTATTTTTAATATCGATGTGTCGTCAAAAATATTTATCAATCGATATCGAAGTAACTTGGTTGTTATTTAAATTTCTTTATGAAACGATGTCGATCGCTATCGATTTTCGGTATGAACGTCTTTAAAGGTCGTTATAAAGATATGTAAAGATTTTTAAAGAAATGGTTGATCGGGATCTGAGTGATTAAGCTAGGATGCACAATAATATCGAATTGATTGAACAGTAGTAGGAGTGACTTCTCTCGGCAAGGTCATTCCAGTCCCGTCCTGGGTCAGTGAATTAAGACGCCTGATGCCCGAATTCCCCCAGTAACGCATTATGGTTCCCATTGGCCGTACCGGCCCAAAACAACCAATCCTGAGCTAGCCCAGTGAGGAGATTCGGGCCACACAATAGGGTAGGAGCAGCCGTGTAGGCCAACGGGAAGATAGAGTCTGCATCAGCAGTGAGTACCAACCATTTGTCTCGCTTACGCTTACGCAAACAGATATATCAAACCCACACTCACTCGCCACACTAGAAGTTCAATATATGCAATTAATATTTAGAAATGTGAACTGTCTTGGTTTTCATATGTTGCCGGCCCTGAGACCCAGCTCGATGGGTCTGATGCTACTGAGCTTGTTCAGTAATTGGGAATCACTATGGCCTTGTAAATCTTTTGAGTTACAGTCGTCCAGTCCTTTTGGGACAACGAAAATTTCCTCTCGGACAATATGTCTTTCACGAGAGCTTCCGATGTTATGCCCACCAAATAGACTTGAAAAAAAAAAACCGGCGGCAGAAACTTTCCTAAAAAAAACAAAATAAGTTTAACGTTAGTTTTCTTCCCCGGAACCACGGCATAAATATCAATGTTGTACACCGTGCCCGGAACGTCATTTGTAAATAAACAATCGAATTTACTTGTTGCCATGGTCACTAGATTGGCGGACTCAGTCTTGCTTCGATGAAAATGGGCGGAGCCAACTGACATTGAAAGCGTGGCGTCAGAAACACCAGTATTGGGCGAATGGTCCACTGCACGAATTTATTCTGGCCTGCTTACTCTCACACGAAATTTGACGTTTGAGCGGTGTCGGCACCTCTCAAACGTCAAATTTCGTGTGAGAGTAAGCAGGCCAGAACAAATTCGTGCAGTGGACCATTTACTGGGGGAATGACTGGCGTCACAAAAAATTCGCCACCTTCGTATTGATTGTTGGTACAAATGTGCAAAACCAGCTGCCGACAGAAAATCGTTTCAAGTCAGACTTTGCCTGCTGTCAACTCAATCGCAGCTGTAGTATTGTGGTAGAGCATAGGGTCCTCACGCAGCGACTATCGGTTCGAATCCGATGGGCGGCAATTTTTTTTTGCTCAACCCTAGTATTCATTGATTTGATACATTCCTATTTGTCTTTAATTTGTGTATGCTTAAACCACAGACAAACGTAACACTCTGATAATTCGCATCGTACATTGATTTAACGGTCTTTTTCAAAAATCGATATGTGACCAACTGCCCACCCGTGGCGCTCGCATCGTTTTTGTTCGAGTTTGACGTTTGCTCACTACCGCCACCTAGTTCATGGTCGGCCAAACTTCGTCCTTTTAGCATTGGGCGAATATGTTTCCGTGACTATGATTTGAATCGAAAAATGTTCGAAGTGTTACGTCTGTTTGTCTGTGCTTAAACAGTTGTTTTCTGTAAAAGAAATAAATTTAATCTTCATTGAAACACAATGCTACTGAACTGAACTTCTATGAACTTGAAAGTTCCGAGTAGCATCTTAAGCAGCCTTAAAGTTCCGCGAAGTTCAGATGAAGTTCCGAATGGAACTTTCTGGCCGATTAAGAGGCTAACAATGAGCCATGCCGGAACTTGTGACCGAAGTTCCAGCAAAGCTCATCGTTAGCCTCTTAAGCAGCCAGAAAGTTCCATTTGGAACTTTATCTGAACTTCGCGGAACTTGAAAGTGCATTTTGTCATGGAAAGTGGAACTTTTGGTTACTTGGGATAAGGTGTACTTAGAGCAATCGTTACTTTACACGAACACTTAAAGTTGATTTAACCCTTTGGAGACGGCATTTTCGCCTTTCCAGATGCAATCTCGCTGGCCTAGTATACGTTTGTAAGGGTCAGTTTTTTCGGCTGGGCTAATGTGACCCATCCGTCTCCAAAGGGTTAAAGTGGGAATGGCAATTATGCGACTGAACTAAGATTATACCAGTATAATCTTAATTTTATTCTATAATTGCCCATTTCCACTTTAAATCAACCTCAAGTTTGCATGTAAAGTAACGATTGCTCTAAATACACCGTATATCTGCATGCAATAAGGCTTCAGCACCGTGGTTACTTGGGTATTGCATGCATATATACAGTGTATTTAGAACAATCGTTACTTTACATGCAAACTTGAGTGGATTTAAAGTGGAAATGGGCAATTATAGAATCAAATTAAGATCATACTGGTATAATCTTAGTCCAGTCGCATAATTGCCATTCCCACTTATAATCAACTTTAACTGTTCGTGTAAAGTGGGATCGAATCCCACTCCCGACAAACTCGCAAAATGTGAGTTCTTCCTTCGGAAGGGAAGTAAAGCGTGGGTCCCGAGATGAACTAGCCAAGGGCTAAAAATCTCGTTGATACGGATAAAAAAAAAAAAAAATGATTGCTCTTAGTAGGGGAGACTGAGGAGACTTGATCCCTGGGGAGACTTGTTCCCCCCATATTTTCTCGGAATTAAAAACATTTTTCTTCTAGCATAATTTTTCCAAAACTACTCCTGGACAAACGACTATGTTTTGGCTACAAGTGATTTCGATTGTACATTGCATTATTTTTTAACGGCTGATGGTTTGTTTTCAGTCCTTCAGAAATCTTTTAGGCGATTCCGAAAAATATCAATAACTTTGTGAAAATTGAACCAAATCGTGTCAAAATTTCACAGCATATAGTTTAAATAAAATACTTTCAAACTTATTTATCCAAATAGGACTGTTGTTCACATATTTTAATTAATTCAGCTTAGTATACACAACAGTGACATGGGGAGACTTGATCCCTCGAGGATTACACACACATTATACATGTGAAAAATAAAATTCCATTCGGAAGCCTCTATTTACTTGGAATTCTAGTCTATTCAAAGATAAAATGTGTCAGATAATTAGTACTTAAGTACAAACCAAAAAAAAGGGGGATCAAGTCTCCCCATTTTGAAAATACGGCATATCCTTAAAAATTCAAGGAAATCTTACAATTTCAAACACTCCATATTCATCGAAAATACAAGAAAACTCGAAAAGAAAATGAATAGTAAGACTCTGGAATGATTTTCCCTTTAAATAAACCATGTGCTGAAAGGGGGATCAAGTGTCACCCATTTTTGAAAAATACATCATAAGACATGCCTCCATAAAAACACAGTTTTGAAAACTTTAACAATAATTTAAAGGAATTCTTCTGTGTATTAACTTGCAATACATGTTTACCTGCCATTTTGTACGGAAATCGGATCTAGTTTTGTGTTTATTCTTAAAGTTTCAGGTAAATTAAGAAAAAGGGATCAAGTCTCCCCAGTCTCCCCTATACCTTAGCATGCAATAAGGCTTCAGCATCGTGGTTACATGGGTAGCGCCGCCTAGTGACAGAATTGCGAAACAACCCGGGTAGACAAGAATATCTAAATCATATCTCAAATCGAACACTTTTTGCTGTCATAGCTCGATGTGATTTTGATGAGCTATTCAAAAACCTAATGAATATCGCACGAATAGCTCAAAGTGATACGATATCAATTTTTGTTCTTGTCGAAATAGCTGAAAATTTCTACATAAGAACAAGTTTAGCTCTTCTGCACGAAATGGAACACATACACCCATAGAGATGGCTCAATGTTAGTGAAATGCCATGTGCTCTTTTCTGAACTGTGGAAACGAAGAACCGCATGCTCTTATTCCCATGTTATTTACAACAGCGAGCCACAGTTGAGTGGTAAGCATCGCCGCCTGTGAATCCTAAGGTCGTAGGTTCGATGCTGCATGCTGACATTTTTTTTATTTTATTTTTTTCTAGAAAAAAGTGACAAATCTTGTCTGCTATTATTTTGATCTTGTAATACCTTATCGAGCTATTATTGAGTAGTTCACCATATTAGATTTTGCTATTATTTCTGTTCTTTTACCTCTTATATCAATCAAACCAATATCAGTTTTTGCTCTTCAGTAATTCAATCAATCATAGCTGAATATGCTATTCATCAGATTTTTTCACCTACTCGGGAAGTGTTAATTTTTATGTAAGTGTATAGTAGACTGGGTCAACAAAGTCGATTTTTCGGAACAAAGCTTTTTCGATTCATTTTAGCGTCCAAAGCAACTGTGCAAAATTTGGGAGCGATTGGTTGCTTCCCCGTATTCCGCATTGTGATTGAAATTTGTATGGAACTTAGTATGGGAAAACGTGCTTTTTTGCATTTTTCTCATAAATTCCATACAAATTTCAATCGCAATGCGGAATACGTGGACGCAACCAATCGCTCCCAAATTTTGCACAGTTGTTTTGGACGCTAACATAGGTTGAAAAAGCTTTTTTCCGGGTTGATACCCAGAAAATTTGCATATTCCCAAGCGCCGCCTAGTGGTATAATTGCGAAACAAGTATTTATTTTTATGTAAGTTTATGTCATACTGATCAACTTTGCCGAAGACACCAACTTTCTAAGTTATCGGGGGGAGCGACACTGGTTTTGCCAAGCGAAAAACCCCAAAAAAAGTGGAAAAAAGACGAAAAAAACGGTACACGCCACCTAGTGGCAGAATTTTGAAACAAGTGTTTATTATTATATAAGTTTATGTTATACTGATCAACTTTGCCGAAGACACCAACTTCCTAAGTTATCAGGATTCTGAGCTATGAGATTTGGGGCTGTTCATAAACAACGTAGACTAAAATTTGGCCATCTCAGACCCCGCCTTCCCCCTCGTAGACTTTTGTCCACACAAAAATTTTGAAATTTGAATGGAGCGACGGAGCGTAGACTTTGGCCAGAACACCCCCCTCCTACCAAAAAGTCTACGTGGTTTATAACCGGCCCCTTTCTAAAATTTGCATGTTCACTAGCGCCGCCTAGTGGCAGAATTTTGAAACAAGTGTTTATTTTTATGTAAGCACAGAGAACAGACATCCAAGTCCAGTTCCGAAACTGTGTAAGGAATTTAACGGCCATTTGAAATCGGCAACACATGTGGCAATAGCGTGGCACTGCAATCGGTTAATTTCCCATACTAATTTAATTCACCACTTGAAATGTTTCAATTCACCACTGACTGTGGCAATATGGTGTTTGGTGGCGTTAGTGTTGTCATCGTGTATTGGTTTGCAACCTTACTCAAGTAAAGATTCAAATCCTTACACAACTTTCCGAATGAAATTTGTTCTAGCCTGAATGTCTGTTCTCTGTGATGTAAGTTTATGCCATACTGATCAACTTTGCCGTAGACACCAACTTCCTAAGTTATCAGGATTCTTAGCTATGAGATTTCTAAAATTTGCATGTTTACTAGCGCCGCCTAGTGGCAGAATTGCGGAAAAAGTGTTTATTTTTATGTATGTAAGTTTATGTCATACTGATCAACTTTGCCGAAGGCATCAACTTTCTAAGTTATCAGTAGGGACAATGGAAATTCGCGGCAAAATTTCTTAAATTTCGCGGACTACTATTGTGAATTTCGCGGTCTTATATTTTTTCCCGTTTTGTTGAAAAAAAACTCCAAATTATGACATGCAATGATTTACTTTGTTTTGTGAGGCGTAATCATAAAAGTAACAAAAGTATAACCAAGCATACTGTCTAATATGTCATAAACTCGTAACTAACTTAACTTAACTAACTTAACAAATTTAACACACTGACCACTCATCGGGCATCAGTATTCCTTGAGCCAGCGTCAACACAAGAAGTAATTTTGTTGATAAAAGAGTTGAAAAATGGCAAAAGTTGCGGTGTGGACGGAATCTCAGCTGAATTTATGAAGCTTCATCATAATGTTTTTGCCGTACTTCTACGTGACTTGTTCAACGAATGTGCATCTACTGGATCTTTCCCTGACTTCCTGAAAGTTGCACGTGTCATTCCTATACACAAAAGCGGAAACAAGTCGGATATCAATAACTATCGGCCAATATCAATCCTATCTGTGTTGAGCAAGGTACTGGAAAAGTTGTTAGTTACCAGATTAGCCAACTTTCTTCGGCATCACGACCTTCTGTACTATAGACAATATGGGTTCAGAGAGGGGGCAAGTACGTGGACTGCTGCATGTGAATTGGTGGATGAGATCTATGGTGCAATGGAGGAACGTAACATTGAAGGAGTATTGTTTCTGGATCTGAAGAAGGCTTTCGATACGATCGATCATCAAGTTTTGCTGCGCAAGCTAGAGTATTATGGAATAAGAGGAACTGCAAACGACCTGCTGAGGAGCTATTTAACAGGAAGAAAGCAGTATGTTCTCGTCAATGGAGCTACCAGTATCCTAAAAGATGTCACTGTAGGAGTCCCACAAGGAAGCAATGTTGGTCCACTTCTATTTCTCCTCTATATAAATGATCTGGCAAATTTGAAATTGAATGGACACCCTCGATTGTTTGCTGACGACACGTCTCTCTCCTATCAGAAGTCTAATGCAAATTTGATAATTCTACAAATGAAGGAGGATCTGGCGATTCTTCAACAATATTTCGATGAAAATATGCTGTCATTGAATCTCTCGAAAACTAAATTCATGCTGTTCCACTCGCCTCGTCTTAGAATTCCTAGGCATGCGGACTTGATTGTAAATTCAACAAAAATCGATAAAGTCTACTCTTTCAAGTATCTTGGGCTTACTTTTGATCCAAACCTACATTGGCATGAACATATTTTCAAGCTGCAGCGAGAAATAAGTGTTTTCTGTGGAGTTTTACGTAAGATATCTCAATATATGCCCAGGAAGGAACGACTGACAATGTACTATGCATTTGTACAATCCAAGCTCCAATACTTGGTCTCCATTTGGGGAGCTGCGTCAAAAACTTCCTTGAGATCATTGCAATCTACTCAAAACCGTTGTTTGAAAGTTGTGTATAATCGTCCTCTTCTATACCCAACTATAAGATTGTTCAAAGAATCTGCGGAATCAATCATACCAATTGCTGGTCTCCGAGAGAAAGAGTGTCTAGTACAAATGCACAATATTCTGACAAATCCTCGCACTCTACACAACCAACCTTTACAACAAACTTCAAGTAGATATGCACTGAGAAGTCAGGCTGTTTTGGCCATCAGTCGTCCTAGAACGGAAGCTGGGAAAAAATGTTTCTTATACTATGGAGCCTGCCAGTATAATGCACTGCCTCTGCACATAAAGGATGAGAGAAACATGCCACGTTACAAAAAGAATGTGCTAAAATTGATTCGAGATAAGATCGGAACCTACTTGACCTAATGCTGTACATCGCAAATGATCTGCCTCCCACCGCATCCAGCTGCTCGGCCAGGAGGAACTGCCAGTTATTCTCTAAGGTAACAGAGCCTGGTATATGTCTGGCCGAAGCCAGCGGTACTGCACCCATTAAAAAGCCTTATCTTTGTGTCAGCCTGGGAATGTCCATCCCCAATACGCTCCGTATGCCAAGCCTCCGTACATCGCCGATGATCTGCCTTCTACTGCATCCAGCTGCTCGGTCAGGAGGAACCGCCAGTTATTCTCTAAGCCTGAGAATGTCCGTCGCCAATCCGCTCCGTATGCCAAGCCTCCGTACATCGCCGATGATCTGCCTTCTACTGCATCCAGCTGCTCGGTCAGGAGGAACCGCCAGTTATTCTCTAAGGTAACAGAGCCTGGTATATGTCTGGCCGAAGCCAGCGGTACTGCACCCATTAAGAAGCCTTATCTATTGTGTCAGCCTGAGAATGTCCGTCGCCAATCCGCTCCGTATGCCAAGCCTCCGTACATCGCCGATGATCTGCCTTCTACTGCTTCCAGCTGCTCGGTCAGGAGGAACCGCCAGTTATTCTCTAAGGTAACAGAGCCTGGTATATGTCTGGCCGAAGCCAGCGGTACTGCACCCATTAAAAAGCCTTATCTATTGTGTCAGCCTAAGAATGTCCGTCGCCAATCCGCTCCGTATGCCAAGCCTCCGTACATCGCCGATGATCTGCCTTCTACTGCTTCCAGCTGCTCGGTCAGGAGGAACCGCCAGTTATTCTCTAAGGTAACAGAGCCTGGTATATGTCTGGCCGAAGCCAGCGGTACTGCACGCATTAAAAAGCCTTATCTTTGTGTCAGCCTGGGAATGTCCATCCCCAATACGCTCCGTATGCCAAGCCTCCGTACATCGCCGATGATCTGCCTTCTACTGCATCCAGCTGCTCGGTCAGGAGGAACCGCCAGTTATTCTCTAAGGTAACAGAGCCTGGTATATGTCTGGCCGAAGCCAGCGGTACTGCACCCATTAAAAAGCCTTATCTATTGTGTCAGCCTAAGAATGTCCGTCGCCAATCCGCTCCGTATGCCAAGCCTCCGTACATCGCCGATGATCTGCCTTCTACTGCTTCCAGCTGCTCGGTCAGGAGGAACCGCCAGTTATTCTCTAAGGTAACAGAGCCTGGTATATGTCTTTTTTTTTTTTTTCCTTCTAAACCATAGGGGGATAATCTGCTCAACAGACACCCTAACAGAAGGTTAGGGTAGTGTAGGTCTGACAGGCCGTCTTCTACAACAAAAGTAAAATCCAGGACTACTCTCTCCTCGTACCCACTAAACCATTCCTATGGTCGCCAAACCCTACGTCTCTCCGGAACCACCAAGAAGGTATTGCTTCAGAGAGGGGCTAGTGCACATCGCACCCACAAGGTTAGCTGCGTAGCCTGCAGCAACGAACATCGATGACTCGCTTTGGAGAGTCCATCACGGTAGCATGCTGGCGCTTAGCCAGTTTCCCGAGTGGTCCTCGCCACTCCCTTTGTCCTCGGAAGGCGGGCAGGGTCAACCCCGCCCGCGCCCTACTGCTGAGCGGACATCAAGAACTGATGCCCACATGCAACCCGATCTGACCTGCCCGCAAAGGAAGGGTATCACTACCCTTCAGGCCCTATCAGATGCACCCGTAGGTTGCAGACAGCAGGATCTCACCTACCCCGACCCTTGCCGGGGACCCCTTTCCAACCGCGGGCTCGAATCCAACCCAGTAGACCGACGCCACGACAGCACCGCTACCGGGACTTCCTCTCCGCGGCCACTTAATCGTTGTAAGGGTCGATCTCGACCGCAGGGCACCGGTATGACCTACGAAGCCGACTCCGAACCCCTGGACCACCTCTTGTACTGCATCTGGACTAGCCATTCTCCGAGTCCACGCGCCACCTCCTCTGTAGCTCCCAGACGATGTGGGTAATAGCCGTTGAAACGGCGTTCCAGCCAAACTCATCCCTACACATCCTCTGGACCAAGTTGTCCGGAGTTGTGTCCTCCCCGCATGTGGCAAGCATGCGGTCACGCATTGTGCGAAAACGCGGGCACACGAACAAAACGTGTTCCGCCGTTTCCTCTAAACCATTGCACACTGGGCATTCGGGAGAATCCGCATGCCCGAAACGGTGTAGATACTGTCGGAAGCAACCATGACCTGTAAGGACCTGTGTCAGGTGGAATGTGACTTCCCCATGGCGCCTATTAATCCAACTATCTACCCTCGGTATCAACCTATAGGTCCACCTTCCTTTGGTGGAACTGTCCCACGCGCGCTGCCATTTGACCATAGAGGCCATCCTGACAGTCCTGCGTATGCCTCTTGTGCCGCGCATTTCGAAGCACTCCATGTCCTCACTGATAAGAATGCTGATAGGCACCATACCAGTAATGACGCAGAGAGCGTCGTGTGACACGGTACGGTACGCGCTCGCAACCCTCAGGCACATAAGCCTGTAAGTACTTTCCAGCTTCCGTCGGTAGCATTTAGTTCTTAGCGCGGTGCCCCACGCCGGGCCGCCATACCTAAGTATGGATGTAGCAACACTAGCCAGAAGCTTGCGCTTACTGGCGTACACCGCAGAGCTATTGGACATCATCCGGGACAGTGCCGCAATAGCTGTGGAGGCTCTTTTACAGGCATAATCGACGTGGCTACCGAAGGTAAGCTTATCGTCGATCATCACGCCCAAGTGTTTGACGGAGCGCTTTGACAGGATAGTACAGTCTCCTACACTGATCTCCGTCTGCTGCTCCGACTTCAGGTTGTTAACAACCGTCACCTCTGTCTTGTGGTGAGCCAGCTCCAGTTTTCTGGACCGCATCCACGCCTCCACAACCTTGATCGAGTGGTTGGTAGTCAACTTTACCTCCTCGATCGTTTCACCGTAGACTTCGAGCGTAATGTCGTCGGCAAATCCGACAATCACCACTCCCACTGGATACTCTAACCTCAACACCTCGTCGTACATGACATTCCATAACACCGGACCCAGGATGGAACCTTGCGGGACTCCTGAGGTTATGTGAAAGCACTTCCGACCCACCTCCGTGTCGTAGACTAGTACACGATTCTGAAAGTAACTTCCGAGAATCTTGTACAGGTACTCCGGTATCCCCAGACGCAAGAGCGCATCGGCAATAGCAGACCAGCTGGCGCTATTAAACGCATTCCTTACATCCAGAGTCACTACCGCGCAAAAACGAATTCCCCTCCTCTTAGGCTCGAGTGCTTTCTCGGCGGTTTTTGTAACCGACAAGATAGCGTCTACGGTGGACCTCCCCTTCCGGAAGCCGTACTGGTTACTCGAAAGACCATTTTCGCCCTCGGTGAACCGCAACATTCTATTGAGGATGATCTTTTCGAGCACCTTCCCCGCCGTGTCAATCAAGCATATTGGCGACGGGTCTCCGGGTGGTTTCCCCGCCTTTGGCAATAGTACCAGGCTCTGCCTCTTCCAAGCTTCTGGGAAAACTCCCTCGTCCAGGCATTTCTGCATAGCAGACCTGAACATCTCGGGAGCATCTGCAATAGCTACTTTTAAGGCCAGGTTCGGAACTCCGTCCGGACCTGGGGCCTTACCTACGCTAAGGGACTTAGCTATCCCCGCAAGTTCCACATCGGTGACCCTCTCCTCATCGCCAGCCCCAGTCCCCGGCTGTCCTACAAAAGGAGGCCAAGGACTAGGATCATGACGCGGAAAAAGTCCTCCAATGATCCCCTCCAACATCTCTGGAGATTGCTCTGTAGGAGCCATCACACCTCTCGTCTTGGCCATAACGATCCTGTAGGCGTCACCCCACGGGTTCGTATTGGCACTCTGACAGAGACCCTCAAAGCAGGCCTTTTTGCTTGCTCGTATCTCGGTCTTAAGCGCGGCTTTTGCAGCGGCGAACACCACCCGCCGTTCGTTTCGCTCTTCCTCTGATCGTGCTCGCTGCATCCGCCGCCTAGCCCGTAGGCAGGCGCGGCGCAGGTCCGCAATCGCGTCGGTCCACCAGTAAGCCGGTGGCCTCCCATTTCTAGGGTGGACTCGCCTAGGCATGGTCGCATCACACGCACGTGAGAGCACCGCTACCAGCTCGTCGCCGTCTAAACCGATTAAGTTTCGCTCACGGCGGAGCGCCTCCCTAAATACCCCTTCGTCGAAGTATGATGTCTTCCACCTGCGAGGGCTTGGCCTTGGCCTAGCCGCCTCTTCTTCTATCCGCTGTCTGCTGTTATTGTAGTCGATACTGTAGCGAACCGCCAGGTGGTCGCTGTGAGTGTAGCCATCATCTACTCTCCAGTTCGAACTACTTGTTAGGCCAGGACTACAAAAGGTCACGTCAATAATTGACTCCGCTCCGTTTCGACTAAAGGTACTCTTGGTACCGACATTAGCCAAGTCGACATCTAAGATGGCCAGTGTTTCTAGCAGGATCTGACCCCGCTGGTTCGTGAAACGGCTTCCCCATTCCACGGCCCAGGCATTAAAGTCGCCCGCTATTACCACCGGCCTTCGCCCTGTTAGCACGGTCGTTAAGCGGTCCAGCATTTGCGTGAACTGCTCGATCGGCCACCGCGGAGGCGCATAACAGCTACAGAAGAAGACCCCGTTTACTTTGGCGACCACGAAGCCCTCATAGGTAGTAGACACCAACTCCTGAACGGGGTATTTACCCGTCGTCCATATCGCCGCCATTTTTCTGGTCCCATCCGCGACCCAGTTGCCGTTGCCGGCGGGTACTCGGTATGGGTCCGATATGATTGCGATATCCGTCTCCCACTCAGAAACTGCCTGACAAAGCAGTTGCTGAGCCGCATCACAGTGGTTCAGGTTCAGCTGCGTTACCTGCACTGTGATTTGTTGTTCACTGCGGCTTTCTTGAAGGCCGGGCACCTTGGACCACCCATCGGATGTCTGTTGTTCGAGGATTTCCCGGTACAGATCATGCAGATGGGCGGACTCGTGCAGCTTTGGGCCTTATGACCTTCAGCGCCGCATCGCCTGCACAGTTTGCGCCTGTCGGGGCCTTTGCAGTCCCACGACTTGTGTCCTGGTTCCAGACACCTAAAGCAAACCTCTGGTGGCTCGTGGAATGTCAAAGGACATACGCACCAGCCCACCTTTATCCGCCCTACTTTAACGGACTTTTTAACGTCCGCCACAGGTAGCTGAACCAGAGCTATCTGTGTCCCTGCTGGCCCCTTCCGCAGCCTGACGGCTGTGGCGACCACCTGAACATCGCACTGTTGCCGCAGTGCCGTGACGAGCTCTTCCGCTTCGGTGATCTCGTCTAGGTCTTTGACCTTCAGAGTCGCCTCATGCGTAAGAGCCCTCACCTCCACTCCATCACCAAGGACCTCTTCTGCCAGCCTCTTGTAGGCGGCGCCCTTGTGATCCTTCTCGCGCTTAAGCTCCAGGATCATTTCGCCCGTACGAGTACGTCTGATACTGCGTACGTCGGCTCCAAGACCCTCGAGCTTGGCGTCGCACCTCATCGCCTTCAAGACGTCCGAGTATTTCGACTGTTCGGTCTTGATGACGATAGCGTCACCTTTTTCGCGCCTGGCACCTGCCTTCCTACGCCTTGGCTTGGCGACCTGCACTTCTGCCTGCGGATTCACCTTCTTCTTCCTCTTCCGCTCTACCTTTGTCCAAGGAGGGTCATCTCCTTGGATCGCCCTGCTCTGTGGCTGCTGAGGGCCCACCATTGGTCGCAACCCCTTGTTCCCATCATTCCGGGACGGGCCGGCCTTTTCAGGCCCACCCTTCCCAGCTTTCCGGGAACCCTGGCTGGGGTCCGACTTTCCGGCCATAATACCGACTTTAGGGGTTATTATACGCCTGGCCTTGCGGGCGCCGCCAGACAGCTCCTCACCTGACGGCTGCCTCGCCCGCTTCTGCGAATGCTTGTCACGTTTGTCACGTGCATTCGCTTCCACACTCTTAGGACTACCCGCGAAGGAGAAGGCCTCCGTTTGCGTAAGCTTAGACGCTTTCTCCTTTGCGGGTTCCGCCGCTGCCGCAGCCCGCAACGCGACCGCGTGCTCCTGCTTGGCCTCATCAACTGACGCTCTAAGCCGAAGCAATGCCGTTTTCAGGTCCTTGCTTATATTCGACTTAGTTGTCGCAAAGTCGATAATTTTGCCAAGCTGCTGCTCAGCTACCTCCAATGCGGGCCGTCCTTTTCCTGCTACTTGGCTGATGGCCCTCAGCAACCATGCTCCGTCCATGACCTCCGCCGGCTGGCTTGCCGTGGAGTGGACAGGAGCTCCCACGCTTGAGCTGCGTAAGCAGCTTCCAGCACCTGACTCCTCGCTTCTCCTTGTTGGAGACCGCATCAACCCGCTTCTTGCGAAGGGGTTGATCGCACCACTACTACCTGTTACACTTGTTTTTGAAGATTGTTTATTACTCATATTTTGTTCCCACGAGTCGCACGAGAAAGAATGTCCACCACGCCAGAGCTCTGCATTAACGCGGTAAGGGACAGCTTACTGTGGGGGGTGCCCAGGTGCCCCACAGGCTCCGTTAAAGATCGAGCATCTTTTTCACCCCCTCGATCACTCATTCCTCGGCACGGGTCGCTTGACACCTTGAATTGGGGTTAGTAGTCCTATTCTTAGCCGGCAACTACGCGGCTGACTCGCAAGCGGGGGGGTGCGTCAGGCCCCAGGACATCCGTCCCTGCTGCCCGATGTCTGGCCGAAGCCAGCGGTACTGCACCCATTAAAAAGCCTTATCTTTGTGTCAGCCTGGGAATGTCCATCCCCAATACGCTCCGTATGCCAAGCCTCCGTACATCGCCGATGATCTGCCTTCTATTGCATCCAGCTGCTCGGTCAGGAGGAACCGCCAGTTATTCTCTAAGCCTGAGGATGTCCGTCGCCAATCCGCTCCGTATGCCAAGCCTCCGTACATCGCCGATGATCTGCCTTCTACTGCTTCCAGCTGCTCGGTCAGGAGGAACCGCCAGTTATTCTCTAAGGTAACAGAGCCTGGTATATGTCTAGCCGAAGCCAGCGGTACTGCACCCATTAAAAAGCCTTATCTATTGTGTCAGCCTGGGAATGTCCATCGCCAATCCGCTCCGTATGCCAAGCCTCCGTACATCGCCGATGATCTGCCTTCTACTGCATCCAGCTGCTCGGTCAGGAACAGCTAGTTTTTCCCTAAGCCTGGGAATGGCCATCGCCAATTCGCTCCGTATGCCAAGCCTCCGTACATCACCGATGATCTGCCTCCTGCTTCATCCAGCTGCTCGGCCAGGAAGAACCGCCAGTTATTCTCTAAGGTAACATGGCCTGGTATATGTCTGGCCGAAGCCAGCTATACTGCGCCCATTAAAAAACATTTTTTCTTGTACCAGCATAAAAATCTACACTGCAAATCTGGTTCGATTGCCAACCCGAAGTCCATGTACGTCGCCGATGATCTACCTCTCACTACATCCAGCCGTTCGAAGGGGATTCAGCTATTCTCACAGGTAACAGAGGCCACCCATCTACATCAGCAATCCGGCCCTACTGTCAAGACTTAATACATCGCCGGTGATCTGCCGTACTTCAACCAGCTGCCTGATTTGAGAGAGTATTTCCTTATTATCACTTTTTTTAACTGCTGTTTGTCAAATGATTGCTATAATGAATTTTACATGAAATGTAATAACTGTAATGTAAGCTAGATTTAAGACACACTTCCTTAAAAGAGAATTATTTCTCACTGGAAGTGTACCTGAATTGTACAAAAATTTGAAAAGAAGAGTAGGTTTTGTGCCTCTTGGAGAAGTGATCCAATTAATTAAAGGAATTCCGCTCCCAGGGGTTTTTCCCTACTCCAAATAAAGAAAATTAAAAAAAAAAAAAAAAAACTTTACACTGTCTACAGTTATCAGTCAATTTATGCTAAAATATGTATAATTGATCGAAATTTGCAGGGTATTTTTACAATTTTATCAAATTTTGCGGCAATCCGCGAAATTTCTCAAATTTCGTGGCCATAGTCCAATTTCGCGGCTTCCGCGAAATCGCGCATTTCCCCATGTCCCTAGTTATCAGGATTCTGAGCTATAAGATTTCTAAAATTTGTATGTTTACTAGCGCCTCCTAGTGGCAGAATTTTAAAACAAGTGTTTATGTTTATGTCATACTAATCAACTTTGCCAAAGACACCAACTTTCTGAGATATGAGGTTTTGAAAATTTACTTGCTTACTAGCGCCGCCCAGTGTCGGAATTTCGAACTTCGCAACTCATCGTCAGTAAGCTATTGGCGTACCCAACAACTTTTCCGAAGAAACTACCCAAGCAACCAAAAGTTCGGATACCACTTGAAGAACGAACTCAGAAGTTTAAGTTTGGTTCAATTCAAGTTTCATTGAACTTAAATCTCCAAAAAGTTCCTTATGTATTAGTTATGAACTTGGAAGTACATGTACAAGCTTTTGACATCTCTTCAAAACGACATTAAAGTCAAAAAAAGGTTCAGAAAGAACTTATGTTGAACTTTAAAACCGAGTTCAATTCAATATTAACCGAACTCATGTTAAACTTTTTCGTGCCTTTAAAACTCAAATATAGTTCTTTTGGGCATATTACAACAACTTGAAATGTTCCGTTCCGAACTTGTTTCGGACTTGTTTTGAACTTACTACTCAAAGTTCGGATAAATATTAACCGTACCAAAAGTGAACTTCATTTGAACTTCGGCGACAGCGGGGCCGGGGAGAAGGTCTCATTCAATTAAATCACTCGGAAATCGAACGCAGCAGCCACAGCTTGTGTTAATTTCACAAGTACATTTCGTTTCACTATAATATTTGAACATACTTACTTGTAATCAACCCAAAGCACCCGTATTGTGTGGCTCAAAGGCTGCCCCCGCAGCGGAAAACTATTCTGCCCAGGATTCCGTCGGAGTTTTTTCGGCTGCGGATAAAAGTCCTCCAGCTTTGCTGGATGTTTCAATCCCGTCTCACTTGTCGCACCAGCTTGCCGATAATCGACGCGATCGCTGTCACTGAAAACTTATTAACTTTTCTGAATGATTGACACTGGCACTAATTTATTGCTTTGCACTTGATTCAATTACGAACCAAAACAAACTGAAAATGGCAAACTATGTAAGTTCACAAGAAGTTCGACGTAAACTTCTTTCGAACCTTCGGCTAGAGGTTCAGAGAAAGTTCACACGCGAACCTGATTGAGCTCTACTAAATGATATCAGCACATTGAGTAAAATCCCGCAGTGCCTAACAACACATACATGGAGTAGTGGTTAGGCGCCGGCCTTCAACGAGGAGAACCCGAGTTCAATTCTCAGTAAGTAAAAAACATTAAAAATTATTTCAAGGTATTAGTCAATTTGGATTACACATGTACTAATGTCTCATAATAATAAATTACTTTTGAGGACTAATTTTTTTTTTAATTTTTTCGAAGCTTATTTTAAGCTGAATAGCGTTCCTTTCAGCGACACAAGTGTACTTTTTGTGAACTCAAGTTCGGTTAATTACTTAAAAAGTGAGCTGAATAGAATGCTATTCATCTTCCTTCGAATAGCTGATTAAGCCCAAACATGCTATTTTATCCGAACTTTTGGTTGCTTGGGTATCCTTCCAAATTATCAGGGTCTTGAGCTGTCGCATATCGTAACGTTTGCTTGACAACCTGATATGGTTCCTGTAGTGCAATTTAGCATCAAACTGTTGATGGTCCCTCTAGCGGCCAAGTTGCCAACTAATCATATGAACCAAAGTTATAAATTACCAAGCCCTAAAGTCCTAAATTACCAAGTTCTAAATTACCAAGCCGAAGAAAGTATTGCGCTAACTCATAACACACCCGAAATAACAGGCCACACCCCCAAAAAGCCGAAATCCCATAAGCTCTTAGTCTCCTATAAGGCTCACCCTTGGGCTCACCCCTGTCTAGTAGGAGTTCGTTTAATAGGAGGCCGTTTAATAGGAATTCGTTTAGTAAGAGACTCTACTGTATGCTGAAACCGGTGTGAACATTTTGTGGTGGGACAATTTTGTTTGCCTGTGCGTCGGCACAAGATCGTCAATAAATTACGTCACGCAAAAAATACTCATTTTCAACCCCCCTCCCTCCTATGTCACAGGTTTTGTACGAGACCTCTGACATTATTGTATAGGTCGTCACACGTCGCTGAACCTTTTGGTTACCAAGATATTGGAATCTTTCAACAGTCTCCACTGCATGTCCAGTAGGATGCCAAAGAAAATCGACTTTTCGAATTTCAAAAACGGGTAGTGTTCAAAAGATTCGTCTCCTCAAAACAAGTCCCCATACAAAATTTCAGCTCAATCGGACTTTGCTAAGTGTTTCCCCAAAGCGGTCAAAGTTTGGCTGTTTTGAAACACAAAAAATATCCATGTGGGATACATGAAAATTTCGAAATCGAAAATTTTTGTTTGATGCCAAATGCCTTAAAAGTGCATGAAACGTCGAGATCTGGTGTTATATAAAATTTTTTTTTTTGAAAAAAAAAACACTTTTTGGACTTTTTGAGTTGGAGGATTTGAATTGCTGAAATATTCATGGCAATAGTACTGGAACATGTCTTATATCATCGTTGGCAACTGCTAGCATACTATATGTTGACTATATGTCATATTTCGTTAGGGTGGTTCACTTATTTTGCATTGGGGTGGTTCTTTTTGTAGAAAATATTGGAAAAATAAGATAATGGTATTGAAAAATCTCTTATACATCGTAAGTCATTTTCAATATTGAATATATATAATATTTTATTTAGGTGGTTCATTTATTTTTAACTAGGGTGATTCTTCGAAATGGAACTTGAGAACAAAAAAAAATCTAGTAAATTTACTAGTCATATTTTTGTATAGTTTGAAATCATGATCCTTTATTGTCACTACTAGTTGTGTATCGATGGTCCAAATTTGGGGAAGATCGGGCTATTGTACATGAAATTACAAAGAATCTAGAGAAAGTCTTGATTATCCAATTGCCAACTTTGAACTGTAATGTTTTCTTGAATCCGGAATGTTGAGCATTCATGATTCATATGATTAGCTTTGAAAAACTTTTGACATAACCTAAAATTGTTAAAATAGATGAAAATTATAGCGTTTAGATTTTTATTCTAAAATAACACCAAAATATTGAGAAATTCAAAATAGATTCAAAGTTTAAGATGGTAGTTCTAGTTTATTTTAATTTCCTCTTTTAAATTTCAACATGAATATGTCTTGAAAGGAAAACAAAATAATCGGCATAAAAATGAAAAAATACTGGGAAGCATATTAAAAATATACCAATTTACTAAAAAAAATTGAGGTGGTCAAACTTTTTTCAAAGCTGATTATATGAGTCATAAACGCTCAAAATTTTATTGCATTCGGTTCGTTGTATCCGGAGATAAAACAGTTCTTAGTTGGCAATCGGATAATTATGACTTTTTCTAAAATCTTTCTAACTTCATGTAGAATAGTCCAATATATTCCAAATTTGGACCTTTGATACACAACTAGTCGATCAACTTACAGTGATTTTTTTTGATGCAATTTACAAAAAGTTACAACTATTTGACCATTTTTTGGAAAGTGAAAATGTTGCCTTTCCCGATCATTTTGTCTATCCCCTGTAGAGCTGACTGTTTTGTTTATCTTTTCTAAAAAGATTCTTGGCCTTGAGCTTCTTCTTTTTCGAGAACACAAATACGTTTCTTGGGAAAGAACAACCACAGACAAACGGACGTAAAACCTTGAACGATTTTCATGGAAATCCATCGCCCAGTTCACACTACCAGCACCTGGTGGAAAAGTTGCACGAATCACTGTGTTGCGCAATATCGGCTTCTTCTTCTTCTTGCTTCTGGTTGCTCTATGTGTAACAAAGAGCGAAAAATGGCGCAGCGAACTAGCGCTATATTGCCAGTTAATTTTTGGTTCATACTCAATTAGAGTTTACTTTCTGGTGAGCACGCCGCGAACACGACCGAGCGTGTCGATCGCTGCAGTCGTACTGTGCAATATCGTCAACAGAAGGCGCTAGTGTGAAACGTCAAACGCATAGAAAAACGATGTGCGCGCCTCTGGTTGTGAAAGCCACAACTATGAATATTTAAAATGATCGTTAAAAGCGTGGTCGATGGAAATTTCGCAAGTGTTACGTCTGTTTGTCTGTGGAACAACAGTAGGTTGTACCCAGGGAGAATAACGTTGTACCTTAGCTACCTGTAAGCAAGATTGCCAAATAGCATACCGAAGTGGTGACCCGGGCAGAGGTCAAGTACTGACGATCAAAATGTGATATTGATTTGTTTGAGATAAGAGGTAAAAGTACTGAAAATAATAGCAAAGCTTTGTTCTTGAACCATCTAACCAATAGCAAAATTTGAAATTTGAAGATCAATCAAATAGCTTACTGCTATTGGTTAGATCTTACCAAGAGCTAAATGTGCTATGATGATGATGTTCCAGGATTAAAATTAAGATAATATTTTCAGTACTTTTACCTCTTATCTCAAACAAACAAATATCACTTTTTGATCTTCGTATCAAAATATGCTATTATTGAACTTTTTTACTCTGCTCGGGGAGTGAACCTAAAATCTAACGTGATGGGACGAATAAAAACATACAATACTCAAGTAACATTTCAAGTTTTGTTTGGCTCTATAAGAGATTTTCGTGACCAATTTCATAAAACTTGCAATAAAACTGATTTATACATCAAAAGCTCTTTAAGAGCATCTTCCGGCTAAGTGGACCACTCTTGGAGAAGTTTTGCAAACCGTATTAAGAGGAGCAATAAAACTGTTTTAAAACCTAGTTGTTTTTTTTTCTTACAGCGCTTTCTGTACGCTGGGGGAATTGTCAAAAAATAAATCGGACCTCAGTACGATTGATGTCACGCTTTAAAGTCAGTCTATTTTGCTAGTGTGACTGTTAAGCGGTCACATTGGTCAATGAGACAAAAGGACTTGGTATTTTTTTATAAATCATAGAACAAACTTGATTTTTTTTTGTTCAGGTGGTCGAAAGCACTTATGGTTTGATGATGATCCCCGATATTAAATAACTCAATACCAACCTTGATACCAACAAAATATGCAAATGTTACAAATATGCAGTACGTACAAGACGACAATAAGGGCAGTCGGGCCAGTCAAAGTAGACCATGATGTAGTTTAATGAGACAGGATTAGAATAAAATTTTCCTCCCTGCTGCAGCATTAGTGTTAGAAGATGGAAAATAAAACTATTAATGTGCTGTTAGCATCAAAGTTCATTGAGCCATGCATTGCAGTGATCAAATTGAAATATCCATCATTTGAACAAACAACACTGGAACAAAATCCAACGTTTCCTATCAATCTTACTTCAACCATATTTATCATAGTACTTCTCGGAGTATTAATGCGTAGACAGTAAGTTTTTCATATGTGAATATAAACTTGTGTCATAGGGTACCTATTAAACCTTCTGTATTTTTCAGGCTTGTTAATATTTTCTTGAAAGCAATGCTCTACATTCATCGGTGGGGCCAACGTTTGTTCTTTACGACTTCTATCGAGCCCTGCAGTGAAGAGCATACAGTATACCTTGGCCAGGAACTGATCAACGAGTGGCAGAGCCTTTTTCATAAAGCAAAAATGTTTGATTCAGTAATGATTAAACAGGTGATTAAGAACAAAACAAGTTTCACAAAAATTAAGAAATCCATTCCGTATACGCACTCAGTGACGTCGTTCGTGGGCCACTATGGTGAAGGAGTCAAGCCAATCAGACAAATATGCAAGTCTTTGTCCGATGATTTACAAGAATATATTGATGTACGGTCTAACAAACTGAAATTAATAAAATCATTGACCGGAAAATTAAGAAATGCCACAGCTGAAAATCGGCAATTAATGTTTGTTTCAACTGATGAGTTGCTGGAAATCAAACGTTGTACTCAGAATGCCGAAGAAACCTTTTGTTAAACTGTAATAATAATCAAATAAATTAAAAACTTACCTCTACTATTTTTTTAATTCTTTGGTGGAACACATTTGGTGGGAAATTTAGACATTTTATATGAGGCGAAACACAGCGCTAGACCCCCTCCCTCCCCCTTAGCGCTACGTAATATTTGAATGAGCCCTTAGTTGGTCGTGTAAATGTGTTGAGGTCTACACCGTGTCCAATAAGTTCTCATTCAAAATCAAATTGAGTTCATTTCACATCTGTAATTATGATTTTCAAAGTAAATTTATTTATCGAAAGGCCATTTAACACTGATAAAATAAAGCAAATGTTTTGGAATTAATTGTCCTCTATCTTTCTTTGCTGATCGCTTATGTGTCGTAAGCCCATTTCAGCTTGTACGCACGATATTTCATTGGTATTTAGTATCATTTTGACAAGTAATGGTTTAAAGTTGAAACAAATTAGGTTCTTGATCTCACCATTGCTAGTAGCAACTATGAACAGAAGAGAAAAAAAATGAGATTCTGTATTGATGAAGTACGACGTCATTTTATTTTATACAAAATAAAACGTAATTTAAACAATAATGTTTATTAACCTGTTGTAATGTGATTTGTTGTGTTAAAGAAGCAATGTTGCATCTTATTATGTTGATTCACACCATTCTTACTTCTATAACATGCTTGTGTCCCTAGTGTGGTAAAATTTGTTCAAAATTTACGATTTATCATGTTTATCTATAATATTATGATCATTTCCAAGGAAATCAGCCCAACTTGATTTTTTTTTACCATTTCATTATTAAAATTATATTGTTTTCAGCCTTAGTATATCCATAGGTACTATACTTGGGATAAAAACTCAAAATTTAACCTTATGCGCTCTATTTAGTTACCGTAGATTGAACAACTTTTTGAACATTTTTCTTGCGTGCCGGAGCAAACGCATTTCATAAAATGTAAGCACAGAGAACAGACATCCAAGTCCAGTTCCGAAACTGTGTAAGGAATTTAACGGCCATTTGAAATCGGCATCACATGTGGCAATAGCGTGGCACTGCAATCGGTTAATTTCCCATACTAATTTAATTCACCACTTGAAATGTTTCAATTCACCACTGACTGTGGCAATATGGTGTTTGGTGGCGTTAGTGTTGTCATCGTGTATTGGTTTGCAACCTTACTCAAGTAAAGATTCAAATCCTTACACAACTTTCCGAATGAAATTTGTTCTAGCCTGAATGTCTGTTCTCTGTGATGTAAGTGCATTGCTAGGCCTATACAAACAAATATAAACTAACGTTATTGTTACGCACGATGGTATAGTTAGTAGGGAAGAATTAGAACCAAGTTACCAGATCATTTACCTGAGATACGGAAGATTTCTTCTTTTTAGTTTCTGTCTCAGTGGTCTTGGTTGTCAGCATTTTAGAGAAAGAGGCGATATTTAGTTTTTTTGATTTTTCAATTTTCTTAGATCTTTTCTTCGATGCGCTCGCACTTTTGAATGAGCTGATGATTTCTCCCAGCTTGCACGCAATCAACATGTTCAGATATTTATTTGTAATAATCAAGGCATATTTGCGGCACAGAACATCCATTATGTATTCGTCTTGATCTTCCATGTCGTCCTCGGTGCCAACAGAATCGTTGACTTCAATTCCTGGGAAGTTGAATTGAACCTGTACGATATCCATTAGCTCTCCTTTTACGCCAACAGCACAGAACAGATGTGTATCTTCGAACAAATGTGAAGTTTCGAGGTGGAAGTCGTGAAATTGTCACTTGGAAAACTAGATTGGAATGAATTTCCATGGGAAAATTAAAAATCATCAAAGCGTGCTACGCCGCCTCCCTATGCTCGCTGCAGGCTAAAGCTTGACTTCCACCACCAGGTTCGCTAGTGTTGAGCTATCAAACGGGCAGTGCTTTTCGTGACGAAGATTCACCCCCGTGCCAACAGTGTCCAATTTCAGAATATTGTCGAAATGTTTTTCAAATAGTTGGCAGATGGCAGAGAAATAACGGAATATTTTTTTCACTTGGAGCAACCGTGTTGGAAGTAGGACAGTATTTCTTCAGGTCAGACAAAAACGATACCTCAGTATCAACATCTTCAGCATCCGCAGTTGCACGAAGCAAACATTCTTCGTGTCGTATTTTGCTGACGGCCCACCCAGTGGTCTAATGGATATTTGCCAGCTTGTTCGCGTCCACGGGCTCTGTTGGGCAAGTTGGTTCATCAGAGACATGATCTAAATACTCTGGCCTTCTGTATTCTTCCTAGACCATCTTTAACTTGGACATCTCCAGTTGGTTCACGATATATTTGCTGACATCAGCTTGCACGTTTCCAACTTTGACTGGTACCACTAGATGGTTAATAACAAGTGCCTTATAAGCTGATGAAAATAACGAACAGTCGGGATGGTAATTGTTTCCATTCTTCCACCGGATGGTAGAAAAGAAGTGCTCCAAGCAATCCTGTGAGAGGTTCCTCGTTCGCAAGAATTTAAATCCATATGTAGACTGCAATTCCGCCCACAATAGCTCAATTGCAGAAATATATAGCAGCCATCCGTCAATGAAATATGGAATGCGGGATTGTTTCGCAAGAGGTTTGAAGTCATGAGAAAGTAATAATGCACGTTACCTTGTCTACACCATTGCATTCTTTATCAACAAATCTTAGTGTCTTAAGCTTTTTTCTCATGCTTTCGAACATCGACCATTGCGGTGATCGATCCTGTAGAGGTCGTCGCATTACCTATTTTAAAGGAAGCAAATAAAAATCGCTTTTATGTATTACCTCATGTAAATATAAGAACTTACCTTCGGTGTATCGAAATTTGACGAATTTGCGGCATCGAATAGCTCGTCGAAGTCCTCGCAATAGGCAGCAGTAGATAAGGCAGATTTTGGTAACTTGTTCGTTTTTACATATGCTCTTAAACCAACTGCCACTGATCTACTGAGCGTTTGCGCAGCTAGACCTACCCTCATTTCAGCGAACTGAGCCATTTGGATATGCTCCAGCGATAGTTTTGGTACAGTACGTGGTACATGCTTATGCTTAATGTCCTCCAAGTAGAGCTGTTCAATGTGCTGGAAGCTGCACAAACCTTCATCGTAGATTGCGTTATGCTTCAGCAGGTTGTTCCTTGTCGATTTATATAAATGTGGTGCGTCTGGTAGGCAGTATATCCTGTGTTTGTTCACTTCGAAGTACGGCTTACTTTCGGTGACCTTGTACTCCTTGAGGAAAGAGCTCTGTTGACCGAGTTCTTTGGTATAAAGCCAGTTTCGAATACCAAATCGATTGCTTTGTCTGTAATCGACTTTAGATCTTCACTTTTTAGATCGCGACAAAAGAAGTAACCAATGGCTTGTTGGAAACCACTCTTTATCGACTTGATCATAACTACCAAAGCTGACTTTGCTCTTGAGCTGGTGTTAACATGGTTACTGTTGGGCAATTTAGTGGGGAACCCACTGAAATAATCCACTTTTGCGTTCCCAAAATACGATATCTTTTCTGTAATCGCCATTTCGTCAAAGAACACGGTCACAAGTTTCTCGTCGAGAGGCAAAGTGCCTGCTTTCAACTTCAATAAATTGAGGACAGATTGAGAAAATCCTTCACTCACATCTATTTTTGCCAGCCATTTGCGGATCGTGTTAATCGACGGAAGAGCAAAAATTTGGCGTATCTGCTTGTAGGACTTCGTTGAGCAATAGTGAAGAACTAATGCCAAATTTTTCATGGAATCAAAATATCGTGCTCCACAGCGCTTTCGAAGCTTATTTGCTTGAAGCTCAAGAAGTATTGGATCTGTCAGTTCACTTTTGACATCCTTTTGAGCCGCTTGCTTAATATCTTTGAGCTGTTTTCGAAGATGCTTTATAATTGATCGTTTTTTGCTTATGGTTTTTGTCTTCCTCCGTAGCTGCTGTTTTAGATGATCCTCACGTTCTTCTAATTCCAACATTTTTTCGGCAAGCATGACACACCGCAATGGATCGTGCGTATAGTCGTGATCATGTTTCACCGAAGGTTCAAGATGTCTTGAGATGCTGGAATTAGAGAGTGGGATATGAGGTAGGACTCGATGATAAGAAGTCAATTCGACCTCGCCAGCAATATCCGGACAATTTTCTGTTTTCGGGACTTCAAAGGTAGCGTCTGTATCTTCGCATGCTATTTCGCAATGAATATCATGTTCGATGAGGGAATCATGTCGATTGACTCCTTTTACGCACGGCAATGCGAATCTGCGCAAACTGGAATAATAATCGCACGTATTGTGATGCATGAAAGTGAACATTGCTTTTCAGACATACCCTTGACTTTTGTTGTTAGGATTTACAAAATCTTCCTCCAGAAAATGATCCTGGCACACAAAGCTGTTGTCCGGAAGATTTTCGTCGCCACAAAACCGCTTCCATGCCCGTGAATGTCTGGAAATAAATTCTTCTGTAAATTGTGAAACCTAGCGGAAATCCATCATTTACCTGTTCTTTGCCGTAACAATAAAGAAACATTTATCCTCCGCTGCTGTCATTGAAGCAACCATGAACGCTGCATCGTTTCATACCCATGTCGAACCAATTGCGGTTATTTTCACGAAAAAACAAATCTGCGCAACCGAACTATCTTGCAGCTCCAATTCGAATTAAATCTTTGACAGAACAGCGCTTATGTGTGGGTGTAAACATTTCTCCATTCGCTTACACACACTACTATACAAAGCTTGAACTGTTATCCGTTGATGGCGCTGTCATCATGTCCCCCCAAAAATCGGCAGAGTTGTCATTCTTTCTATTTTTATTCTTTGCTATAAGATAATTAAACCTTTTTCAAGAACCTTTATAACTTCGTGTAGAATGGCTCGATCTTTTCCAAATTTTGTCCACTGATACACAACTAGTTGATGAACTTACAGTAAAAATTTGAGAATATATGATGCCCTTTTCAAAAAGTCACAGCGAGTTGAACATTTTTCAAAAAGTGAAAATTTTACCTGTCCCAGTTATTTTGAGTATCCTCTGTATTCCTAAATGGAACTCTGATCTGTTCATGTTCGGATAAACTATTCTTTTGTATAGTTACGAATCTCTAGCTTCCGCTTGAGGATAATAGCTATATAATCGACTTAGTGGGCCCTAAAAAGCTCTGCTTACTTCAAATCTCCAGGAGCAAATGGGGTTCTGTCCTGTTTTTCTCCAGAGGGATTTCAAGTATTTCAAGCATGTTTTGAACTCTTGCAGTTTTCTATGGGATATTTTCATGGCGTGAAATTACTCCATAGTTATATCCCGAAAGGGTACGTGCGTTGTATCAAGAAGGAATGAGTTCCAAATTTATCTGGTTACCTCGTTCATTCTGAAATGCTTGAAACACATTGTCGATTATCACATCTGTGATGTTCGTCTGGCTGACATGTCTGTTTCATGTGAACTCACATGCCTCCCAATTTGGGATGTCTACAGTGTCTCTTTTACGTTTCAAGAAAGTACTCGCTTGGGTGATTTCTTGAATATTGAGGATGCTTTCGATGACGTGCCTTTCAATGTCATATTGAAAGTCGCATGACGTCACAAGCTACCTCCAATGAGCTCTAGGCTCTCTTTACGCTTATGCGTTTTGCAGTGTCCTTTTCAGGGCACTGATTAAACCCGTTGTGGTATGGGCTATGAGCTCTAGTTGCGCTTATGCGTTCATTCTCTCTTATAGGGTACCCCTTCCTATTTCATCACCTTTACCTTTCCTTATCCCATTCCATCCCTTGTCCCATTCTCCCTCAGGTAAATGATTAAATAGGCTTATATGTATGGCGATGGCACAAATGTCCCAAATGGAGGATAACGTGCCTCTGGAGCCGGCCTTCTGATACCTGATTCAAAATCGCAGTGTGCTGCGCTGCTAGAAGGCGCACGAAAATCCTGTAGGTACGAGCTAGGCTCATGGATTACTGCACGAATTTATTCTGGCCTGCTTCCTCTCACAGAAAATTTGACGTTTGAGCGGTGCCGACCCCTTTAAAATGTCACATTTCGTGTGAGAGTAAGCAGGCCAGAATAAATTCGTGCAGTAATCCATAGCTCCCCGGGAACTCGTCTTATGCGCTGCGTGAGCTGTTAGTTTCTAAGGTGAAAAACAACTTCTTGGTGACGAAGAACCTCAACAACTCTTTCCGTGCACAACTCAAGTGTCTGGTTGGTCTATACGATACGACTAGGGACTCTCAATGCAAAGGTTAAGGTTGCAATTCCCGTTCGTTTTAAAAGTTTTTGTCATAAAAGTTAGAACTCAAAATAAAATATGTTTAAGCTCGGTGGAGCGATAATTCATACCAAAATGATGTTTGGAGGTATGGCCAAAATATGTTCAGCATAATTGGCTGGGGACATATTTTGGCCCACCTGTCAGAATCATCCCTGCAGTCTTAAGGGAGAAAACATTCATGCCAACGTAATGTACTCTGAAAACAGATAAATAGAATACATTGGGACCTCCCGTGACCTCCCAAGCAACACACATGTTATAAGAAAGTTACGACAGCGCAAGTTTTGGTTATATAGAAGTTTATTTTACGTAATTCTAACATTGTGTTGAAATAACGTAAAATAAACTTCTATACAACCAAAACTTGCGCTGTCGTAACTTTTGTATAACATGTGTGTTGCTTGGGCTGGGTTGTTATCCAAATTGGTCTCTTTTGGGCTGATTTGTTGTCGTATCCTATCCTAGACGCTGGCTATAAAACGACAAGGGGTGAATCGATTTTGACATGTCTTGCCGACAACTTTTATAGTATGAACGGAGTAGGCCAAAAATATAACTTGTTGATTCAATTGTCAAAAATTTTCTCTTCTACTGCGGTCGACCATTTTTCATTATGTTTCTCCTATATTTCCTATTTGTAATTTTTTGATATAATTTCAGGCATTAAATTGAAAAGATCAACATTTTTATTGGCAGCTGAAATATCCCTGAATACACCTGACTTGCTGCTTTACGTACAGTATGGAGAATTTATAAGAATCAAGGCTGATTTGCTGCTGCTAAGGAGATACGAAAATCGAGTCCAACCCGATTACTGCTTTGTAGTTCCGTCTTGTCGCACGCGTTGACCGTTGACAGTGTCGGATGTTAGTGGTTGGAATATCCCGTTGCATTCGACATCGCTTTGGAGCAGCCATACTCGTTCCGTTTCGGATGGTCTCTTTCATTCTACACCCCTTATCTTGTAGTAGTAGAGCTCCGCACACGGAGACGTTGAATCTTTGCCATCTTTGGCATCGGTTTTTCTCTCCCACATCCCCAATTCCTAGCTCCGATTAGATTTCAGTAAATCGAAAGGTAATCGGTTCTTCGTCAAGTTTATCTTGTGGAGCTGTCTTTTAAAAACCGGACAAGAATGGACAATAACTTAATTGCCATCCAATAAATCTGAGACGTGTGAACTAGTAGGAACTCCTCCACGACAAGAGTTTAGTGGGTAGGTACTTCCAAATATCTTAGTAAAACTTTGTCTAAAACCCAGTCGGTCTATCCGTTCCTGACCAGCAATACTGACAACTGCTCCTTATAATCCATTCGTTTAGTCAAAGCGTGAAAACGAACCTTTTGATCATCCAAGATCATCTCGAAGGTCTGTAAAGGTCGAGCTTTGGAGATGAGTTATGCCTACGTCATGATCGACTGTTCTCTCTTCATCAATTTCTCTGCGCGAGCCATGAGTTTACTCAAATTATCTGGAAAGTCATACTGTATCTATATTAAAATAATACAAAAATAGATATTCCACTTCCAAAAGTTTTCATGTTGCCTATTTCGGCTTTGGTATGCACTGCCCCTATTCGCATAACAGTCCCATGTTGGCCGGGTTTCCTATTCACATAGGACTGTGGTGCGGATGGAGGCAGTGCAATAATGGGAAGTATAGAGCTTGATGACGTTTATTCACCTTTCTCTTTCAAACATGCAGGCGGAATAGGATTTGTTGTCATCAGGAAACGTTTCCCGATGAAAACAAATCCTATCCCGCCAGCAAGCTTGAAAGAGAGAGGTGAATAAACGTCAGCTAGCTCTATATATGGCGGACCCTTGAGGGCTCAAGGTGATATTTTTATTACCGAGTCAAGTGTATCAAAACTTCAACACTAGGACCGAACTGGGCATGTCCATGGCGTGGCACAATTTAGTGAAAATTTGGTCGTTATCCTATCCAAGCAAATGCCAGCTATAAACCAACAGCACCAGTGGCAGGATTCCACACCATGCACAATCCCGGTTCCGGTTAAGTAGAATAAGCTCTTCAATCGTTCTGTTGTCGGCTTTGGCCAGCACCGTTGTAGAGGTTTTCACTTTCCTAGGTTAATTCTTTTGGCATTTGTTAGCACTTAATAAATCATCGCTTCATGTATGTCCAGCAAAATGAACCTAAAAAGAGCTAAAAATCAAAATTTAAAGAATAAAGTAGGAATTGCTACGGAATTTCCATTCCTGAAAACTAGAATTGGAATTTTTGACGTTTTTGTTTTATCAACAATGAAAATTTTCAACGCCAAAGAGCTTGCTTTGATCAAACCATAATAAAATTATAGTGTCGGCAAGAATTGTCAGAGAGGGGTGATTCAAAATTTATGGAAAGCTAGCGTAAAAAGCTGGATACATTTATTTTATAATGTGATTGTTATCGGTTCGATTTGTGTCCTTACAACTTTTCGCCAAGTTGAAAATTACAGGTGTTCAGTCATGCAGCTTAGAACAGTTCCCGAGCAAAGTACAATAACTGAGCAGTAACAAACTGATAACTAATGTTCGCTCCAGAACAAATTTTACAATTTTGTGTTATCAACTTGGTAGTTCATGTTACCGTTACCTGTCAAACAGGGGGCATCGTCGTTGACAACAACAACGGAAGTTAGTTTTCAACGACAGTTGCAAATATCTTTCTGATAACAAAATAAGTTTTCAATTACAGATTTACAGAAGTTGTTATCAGGGTGGCTTTGATGATAGCATAATGAGATATTTTATTGGTATCACGGGTATACTTGGTTGTTATCATGTTTGTTAAGTTGCCTGCTTATTCAGCCACAATGAGAACAAATTGAGTTAATTATTTTTGATATCAGATAACACAGTATGTTATCCGGTTGTTATGAAACTTTGCTCGGGTTGTTCTTCTCGACAACTAGTTGATGACTGAGCCAATGTGTTATCTAATTTATAATTGACAAATTACGCACCATTGAAATTACTTTATTTTTAATGGACTTCCCACTCACTTTTAAGAAACATCATACTACAACTGCCCATATTCGCATAGTCGACGTAGCCACCATTGACAAAGTCAGCATACACTGGCTAATATTCATCGCATGGACATTTGTCACCAATTTTATTCAATAGAGAACAACATCTAACCCTTAGATTGATGTCAACGTGAGAAAAATCTTTAATATCTAACTATTTAATTGTTAAAATTAAAAAAGTGAGCTGAAAACCTACAGTGGCGGTTACATCAACTATGCGAATATGGGCAGACAATGTGTAAAAACTGGCGACTCCAACACAGTTTCTTGATTTTTGAATGCTACGTAATTTTTAAATATTCCGCCCCGTAACATGGGTAGATCACCTTAGAATGGTGCGTTGCGGCGTAAGAGCTACCACCACATCAAATTTCGATCTTGTTAATGTTTTCATGCCTAAAGTGGCCGATCAGTGGTGAGCAGACATTCCAGGATCGAGATTTGATGTGCTTTTTTTTAATGTTTTGTTGCTAATCCACATTCTATTTCAGGAGTAATCAGGTAAATGTTTTGTTTATAAATGCTTAGGCTGATACAAATTTAATTTTGACTTTTTGTCTCCCCCCCCTTCAAAATTTTTTGGCTGGATTTTGCATTTTGAGGGGGCAGATAAAAAATATTTTTCAAAATATCGGGATTTGGTGAAAATTCTTTAACAAATTCGATGAGTTTTAAATATTTTTCATATTAAATGCTTTATTATTTTTATCCCCCTCCTCGACCCGCCAAAAAGTGGTGGGACAAAAAGTGAAATAAATATTTGTAACCGCCTTATCTAGGGGGATTAGGGGCATAATGGACACCCCTGTTTTTGCCGAAACCGTTGACTTTTATGTAAAACTTTAAACGCATATGTGTAGAGGAGCAAGTTATGGTTCTATTTTTCAAAACTACCATTCATATTCCTCCAAAATAACGAAAATATCAATAAAATTTAAATATGTTTTTCATATGGTGAAACTCTTATAATTTCGAAGCAGCATCAAATAAGGTTTTACAAGTGTTGGAGTGTGTCCATCATAAAAACAAGTGAATTGTTACCTTATCTACATGTATGCGGAGATTTAGCAAAGGATGAAGTATTTTATTTTTGATCAGAATTTACTTAAAATAGCAATTTTAATGTTGTAGTCGATTCGGGGCGATATGAACACTGGCAAGAACGAATGGATGTACGCACATTGCATACTGTTAGGCGTAGTTTATTTAATTAACTTTGATGTTATGTAAACTCATCTTAGATGGAGTATGATATCTGTGGTATTGATTGCCGTAGGCAAATTGCTTAACTGACCGATGTAACCAAAGAAATAACATAAAACATGCGGGGGTGTCCATTATGCCCCGATGGGTGTCCATTTAGCCCCGTACCTTTCCTGCCAGCCCTGAAAAACACACGGTTTACAATTCATTATTTCTTCACAATAAAGGCATTCTACCTGCTGTAAATGATTGAAATACGTAGGAAACAAGTTAAAGTTGTAAGTGAACTGATAATATGTTAGGTTTTACTATGTTATACAGGCCCAACGTACTCATTTGCTTAGGGTGTCCATTATGCCCCTAATCCCCCTATATATCTATATATATAAAAATGAGTTTGAAATTCCTTTGAGGCAACAAAACTCACGAACGGATGAACCGATCAGCATGATTATTGCACGGTTTGATTCGTATTCATGGTGGCTGTGTTTATATGTAGAAAAAGTTACGAAAATCACCTCAAAAAATAAAAAAAAATGAGAAAATACTGATTCTTTATGACCGGGGAAGAAAATCAACATGATCAAAATGAAATCAATCTAGAGTGCGGTGCTGTTATGAGCTCAACAATTGTCAAACCGCCTCAGCTTGGCAAGACAACGTTTGCCGGGACAGCTAGTTATATATATATAAAAATGAGTTTGAAATCCCTTTGAGGCAACAAAACTCACAAACGGCTGAACCGATTAGGATGGCTCTTGCGCGGTTCGATTCGTTTTCATGGTGGCAATGTTTATATGTACAAAAAATTCCGAAAATCAACTAGAAAAATAACAAAATTGAAAAAGAACTGATTTTCTATGAGCTGGGAAGGAAATCAACACGACCGAAATGAAATCAATCTAGAGTGCGGTGCTATTTTGAGCTCAACAGTTGTCAAACCTCCACAAGATGGCAAGACAAAGTTTGCCGGGACAGCTAGTTAATCATGATTATGATTGTTTTTCAAACAAATGTATAACAAAACATACACAACGCACACTGACATACAATACATATACATATCTCATCATATATTGGGAAAGGGAGGGACCATCAGGGCACCCGATTGAAACGATTTGGACAGGAGCTTGGAACTGCCTCCTCCTTGTTGTTAACATTTCGTGGATTGAGGGCGGGCTCTTCGACCCCATCTATTGGGAGTATTCTGTCAATCGATGGCTTGATTTTGCAGTTGTTCGCGAGAACTTTCTTCTGGAAGGAGATTCTTTTCCCCTGACGCGGGTTTCCCGCAAGTGTCTCTGCTTGCGGGCCCGCACAACCCTTTTTGGCCCTTCATACAGGAGAATGACTGACCACTAACAACAGCACAATCTTGATCAAATCGCTTTTCAGGTGAATATATAACGAAGCCACACTTCGAATTTACAAAAGCACAAATCTGAAGAACCGAGAGTTGGTTTGCGCTGAAAAGTTGATCGATTGGTCACCACCAGCGGATCACCAATCGATCAACTTTTCAGCGCAATCCGTCTTTTGGTTCCTCAGATTTGTGCTCTTGAAAATTCGAGCTGTGGCTTCGTTATATATTCACCTTCAGATTATTCCAGTGCTATAGGCAGCTGCCTTGCTACAATAGATGGTAGAAGAATATCATCATCATCAAATGGGCATTCCTCCTCTTTTACAAATTCCACAAATAATTCTTTCACATCTTGCATGATTTACTTTTCTCCATTCTCCATTTTTCCAAAAATAATAATAATAATAATAATGTATTTTAGCAGGAATTCCTCCTGTGATTCTTTCAAAAATTCGTTCAGAGATTCCTTCAGAAATTTCTTTAGACATTTATTCAGAATATTATCGGTATTTGTTTTAATAAAACTTTTAGCGATGGCTTCAGAAACTATTCCAGAGTTTTTCAGAAAGTCATCCAAAAGTACCTTCAAAAATTTGTAATGGAGTTACATTGGAAATTCTTCCAAGGATTTAACCAGTATCCATCGTAGGATTCATACAAAAAATCTTTCCCAAGTTCCTGAAAATATCTCCCAGGGATTCTTAGAGAAAAATTTCAAGGACTATTTGGAAATTCCTCGTAGATTTACTCATCCAAGAAATCCTAAAGATATTCAGTCAGAAATTCTTTCAGAAAATCTCTTCAAGGGATTCCTTTAGATTTTAGAAATTCCTCCAGAAATTTCTCCAAGAACTCCTTAAGAAAGTCTTGCACGGATAGCTTCCATGGATTCCTTTAGAAAATACTTAAAGAATTCCTTTCAAAGAATCTTGCATAGATTGCTCCAGTTATAAATTTTGGTGCCCGGGAACCAATTTAAAAATCAGAAGCTGCCCAGCTGTCAAAAGGTGATTACACAAAGTCTCTTGAAATTGAATTTAGGTATCAACATTAAGTTCTAAAAATCTGAAGAAAAATCCTAGTGGCTCAGAAAACAGTGCTCTTTTGTATGAAATCAAAAAAAAAACCAAATCATTTTTTTAAATTTAAAAACCCAATTGCTCGAAGGATTTCTTAAGAATGTCTTAAAAAGTCCTCCAAGGATTCCTTCAAAAAAATTTCTACACATTCTTTCAGAAATTCTTAAGAAAAGCTGGAAGACATTCGTGCAGAAATTCACACAGGGATTTAATCAGGCATTCCGCCGGGTATTCCTCTAGGTATTTGCTCAGTAATTCCTCCAAGCGTACCTCTAGGAATTTCTCTATGGATTCCTCCTGTACCTGTAGTTCATTTAAAAAATGTTTTGTACCTATACCGGTAAGCGTCCCCCAACCAACACAAAGTCTTATTTGGTGTTGCATAGCATGCTAAAATGGAGGCCATAAGCGTACACGCTCCCATTTACTCGCGTGTAAAGTATACGTAAATAGTTAGCATCCTATGAAACATCATATACGATCGTGTGTTGGTTAGGTCATTTCTGGGTAGGGATCGTGGCGTCACATGCACGGCTAGATCGTCGGTGTTACCTCCATAAGCTATCGCTCCACAAATCGAAACCGCCGTTACTCATTCCCGATGACTGTCGATGACCTTCAACTGTGGCCGTCTTCCTCCGTCTTCCACCCTGTATAAAATCGCCTGATGATCACTGTACGTGTACCTATCGTCACCCCTCTAGCCAGTCCGAACTAGGGATTAGACCCGGGCTTCAGAAGGTCTCATAAATGAATGACTGTGCATTGTTCCTTCATTGATTTTACGTTCTGGACTATATTTTTTGTATTTATTTATTTATTTTGTCAAACATAACGTATACTACATTTCTGCTTATAACTATATTCTATGGATCTCAAGGAATTAAAGTATTGTTTGACCTTGATTGGATTACGAGTGCACGCTGGATAGGTACACACTGTCCGAGATTGATGACCCTCTTTCCGTATTGGACCCGAACCACCCTCCTTTTGTAGTGGAATTATCTCTTTCGGTTCCCGAAGTCGATGTACCGATTGATATTCCAAGCTTGGACTTCTCCCGAGCAAATTATGCCGAGTTAGCTGGAGCACTTTACGACGTTGACTGGTCCATTTTGGATTCCGCTGCCGACGTCGATGAAGCTGTTGAGTTCTTTTACCGCGAACTGCACAGCGTCATGGAAGAACACATTCCGTTGCGCAGACCATCTCTTAAACCTCCGTGGGGAAACGCGCATTTGCGACGATTGAAGCAGATTAGATCTAAAATGCTTCGTCGATACTGTAGACATCGGTGCTCTGTCAACAAGCATCTATTTAACCGAGCAAGTAACAATTACCGACTTTATAGTCGTTTTCTGTACAAACGATACACCCTACGGACTCAGAGAAATTTGCGCAGAAATCCCAAGCAGTTCTGGAAATTCGTCAACTCGAAACGGAAAGAAGAAGGTTTACCTGTAGAGATGTTTTTAAGAAATGACGTTGGCAACTCGGCGAGAGAAAAGTGTAATCTTTTTGCAAATCATTTCAAAAGCGCCTTCAATACCTCTACCTCTACTCCTGCCCAAATCGAACGTGCGTGTAGAAACACGCCGGACAATGTTTGTTCGTTGAGTCAGTTGCAAATCACGCCCGAGCAAGTTAAGAATGCTATTTTGAAACTGAAGTCTTCCTTTACCAGCCCTGACGGAATTCCATCTTGCATTTTCAAGAGGTGCGGCGAAATCTTGATTCGTCCATTGGTGTCGATTTTTAATGCTTCAATTCGACAGGGTAAGTTTCCTACCAGCTGGAAGTCTTCCATAATGTTTCCTGTACACAAAAAGAACGACAAGCAGAATATCGAGAATTACCGTGGAATAACATCATTGTGTGCATGCTCAAAGATATTCGAAATCGTGATGAATAGTGTGCTATTCAATTCTTGCAAAAACTACATCTCCGAGGACCAACATGGTTTTTATCCCAGGAGGTCAACCTCTACAAATCTCGTTCAGTTCGTCTCATTCTGCCTGCGTCATCTGGATTCCGGAATGCAGGTCGATACTGTATATACAGACTTGAAATCTGCCTTCGATCGCGTGGACCACGGGATACTGCTCGCGCGGCTGGGAAAACTGGGTGTTTCTGACGATCTCATTCGCTGGTTCAAATCATACCTAACGGATCGAAGGCTGGTCGTCAAAATCGGATCGGAAACATCGGAGCCTTTTTCGAACTTGTCTGGAGTTCCACAAGGCAGCAACTTGGGGCCATTACTGTTTTCCATATTCCTCAATGATCTGTCCAGCGTGCTTCCACCAGGAATCCGTCTGTTTTACGCAGACGACGCAAAGTTATACGTGCTAATTCGCTGCCTCCAGGATTGTGTACAACTACAGCTGTCTATTCAGTCCTTCGTCGAGTGGTGTACTACCAACTTGCTGACGGTGAGTCTGCATAAGTGCCACGTCATATCCTTCCATCGAAAACGAACACCAATTACTTATGCTTATGTCATCGGCGGTCAACCACTGGCACGTGTAACTGAGGTGCGTGATTTGGGCGTAACTCTGGATACTGCGATCACCTTCCGAGTACACTACAATGACATAATTTCCAGAGCAAACAGACAACTTGGATTCATGTTTAAAATAGCTGACGAATTCCGCGATCCTCTATGTTTACGATCGTTATACTGCGCGTTGGTCCGATCTATTCTTGAATCGAATGTGGTAGTGTGGTGTCCCTATCAGTCAAGTTGGATCGCTAGGATTGAAGCGATACAACGAAAGTTCGTGAGATACGCCCTCCGTAATCTACCATGGCAGGATCCTATCAATCTTCCAAGGTATGAGAACCGTTGTAGATTGCTCGGCATCGAAACTCTTGAACAGAGAAGGAAGGACGCTCAAGCTGTTTTCGTGGCCAAAATTCTGCTGGGAGAGTTGGATTCTCCTGAGATCCTTAGCCGAATCAACATTTATGCTCCAATGCGAGTACTTCGCCAACGTGGATTTTTAATGCTTGAATCGAGAAATTCAGGCTATGGAATGCATGAACCAATCCGGTTCATGTCTGACATTTTCAACAGTGTACACTACCTGTTCGACTTCAACACTTCCGCCGAGTCGTTCAAACGAAGGCTTCAGGATAGCCATGGATAGCTCAGAAGCTGAACATACTCTGTGGAAGAAACTATGTGTTTTTATTTTATATATATATTTTTTTGTTTTATGTGTAATGCTTTTATAGAATGACTTTATTATTTGTTACAATTTAGTTTTTAAGGCATTTTTGTATTATTATTATTATTATTTTTTGCCTATGTTTTAATGTGTATATGTATTCAAAAGATGCAGGGTTTTTATGCCTATTTGAGTGAGCCGTATGATGTGGGCAACTCAAAAAGGCTTTTCCCAGCCAGGCTTCATTAAGGCTCTATGCCCGATGAAGGTCAAAGAAATAAATAAATAAATAAATAAATAAATAAATATTTGACCCTGTGTACTTATAACCTTAGTCGTCCGGCTACCCCAGTCAACATCCCAGGCGTTGATATCTCCACCGATGACCTCGGGACCCAATCCCAGTAGTGCGCTTGAAATCGAATTTAGTATACACTAGAACTGGTCTATCGGCCATCTGGTGGGAGCATAACAGCTGTAGTAATACACCCCGTTTAAACAAGAATTGGTCTGGTGATTGTAGCAATTTGTTCACCAAAACAAAGCCCCTAAAAGTCATCCCTTCCCGTATCCAAACTCCTAGTGATTACTCGTAGTAACGCAGAGAATTCCTCGGTTATTGGCCTAAGCGAGAGTCACGTCATCACTTCCTTCCCTATCCTCAATTGACCTGCATTCGGACGCGGCCGGCGCTGGTATAGTCCATTTAACGAGCCGATTTTATGAATGAATTTTGACAGGAGGTAGCGTCCAATAACCCGTGAAAACCAATATCATCATCAACATTGTTGTCACTTCGTAAAATGGCTCATTGCTAAAAGTATTGGGATGCCAGCATTTACACAATGAGGAGAAGGCTAGTCCCAAGCATTATCTGTTGGTTCTTTGTGTAAATGCAGCTTTCCTTGCAATAACAGAGGAGCAACCACGGGCGGTCAATCATGCTCATGCTCATGCTACGTAATTTTTAAATATTCTCTGCCTCAGCGAAAAAAAAAGTTGTAATACTCACGTAGTTTTAGCTATGTGTAAAGTTTTGCTGAGGTGCCTTCTTATCATCATGCAATTTAAATTTAATGAGGTGGAGGAGTTTTGATATTTCTTGTACTTTCGAGTTCTGTTTGGCCTTTTTCGACAGAAAACATGTTGCTCTACGTAATGCCTACTAAAATTATCCATGTTTTATAGTGAAACCCTTATCTTATCGCTGAATTGTTCATCCACTTCCTAAAGGGGTCCAATCAGTAGGTCGGCTCCAGAGGCACGTTCTCCAAAGTACCTCCCTTACCCTAAGCCGATTGAAGTAAAAACGATTGCTCGAACTACTTTCAGTTGACGAACTTTAAAAGTGGACTGAAGTAAGAATTCAATATTTGTCTCATCATTGAATATCACTTTTTTATACTATTTCTTGCAAATGAAAGTAAGAAAGAGCGTTTTCATATCTAGTTTGGTTCCTTCAATACTTGTCAGTTTGCGTTTAGTTGTAGCCAAGATACCTACTTGACTTATACAATCCCTATTTTATAATAGGGAGGGATTCAATGTTGTTTTTCAGTCCCGGTATGAGGAGTATCCACAATATGTTGTACATCAGACCGAGCCGGCAGAAAAAGCGCACTTTTGCCAAGTTTCATCATGTTGTGCCTGTTGATATTCTTGGTACAGACTAGGTATAACGAACTGGCGCATACACAAGCCCAGCGCACGACAGTCAACCTTTTGTCCCTTCGTAGGATGTGGATCCGTTATTATGCAAACGGAGCCACGGTCCCAAGAGCAACAACTCACTTCCTTCGTGCCATTTGGAGTAGGCAGAAGCCAGCAGTAATGAAACCGGCAAAAACTTAATTTAAACAATCAACAAGTCGAAAATGATTATAAAGTTGTACCGTTGCGAGTGCAGGACAAAAGGAAAATGGATAAAAAATGTAGTAATTTTCTTCCATTCTGACTGTGTAAAATAGTAATTTGCTAATTTGCGAAAACGCTTATCAAATTTATCCTGCAGTCAGATAGTTTTTGAAATTGAAATCTGCGACGACAGAAGAAACTGGCATGGTGAATTGACGATGAGTATAGGGGTTTAAGTTGCATACAAAGATGGAGTGGGTTGTCACAGATGATTCACAGTTATTTAAACCGCCATGAGGACCATCCCACTGTTGTTCTTATGACCTTATGGTATCAGAAGCCCGGCTCCAGAGGCACGTTATCCTCCATTTGGGACATATGTGCCATGACCTTATGACCTTATGGCATGCCTCGAGCGTGTCGGTGATCTAGTGCATCACTTCTTAAGCATCCGTAATCATTTTTCGGAAATTCAACATGGCTGCTGAAACCAATGAGCCCTAGGCGCAGTCTCATAAACAAGGAGATGCGTATCAAGCATTGCACTGAAGGAAACAACAAAGAAATGCCCGCAGGACGTGTCGAAAGACTTATCCTAACAAGTACATCATAGAGGATATAAAATTCAATCCGCATAGAATTTGCGAAGAATTTTTAAAGATATTGAAGAAGTAATTGCCGAAGGAATTTCCACATGACTTCAAACCAATGTAGGGCAGTGAACCACTTGGGCAGCGGCCGGTATTTTGGGCACTCTTCGCTATAACTCAGTCAATTCCAAACCAATTGACTTGAAATTTAGTACACGGCTAGATACTATACGTATCTCATCGATTTCCAAAAATTGTGTCAATTGGTTCAGAATTGGCTGAGTTATAGCAGAAAAGTGCCCAAAATAGGACCCCTGCCGAGAAAGGTTCCACTTCCCTAATTACGGAAATATTTGTCAAAATAATTGCCACAGATAGGGTATTGGTTCCCTTCCCAAGTAACAATTATACTTTTGTGGCAATCCTGAAGTAGTTTCTAAGATAGAATAATAAAACTTAGCAATAAAGCTCTTTGTTCTGCAAATCTGAGATAAAATAGGTATAAAACATCCATAAGACTAATCTGGCCCACTCTTCAGGAGATCTTCAAAGCTGCTTTTGAATACTGCTTTGAAACTAGTTGTATTTATGTACATGCGCTGATGATTGATTATAAGAACTTCATGAAACTATAACAAGAATATCTTGAGGCATATTGATCTTTTAGCTGTCTTTCTCAAAAGTGTCAACAGTGCATAATAAATGAAATCTTTTACCTTAGCATTATACAGATACAAAAAAGTTTTGTTTCATGGATGAAATAATAATTGAACTGCAAATTAATTTTCATCAAATTGAAATGGCTAAAACATTTAAATTGCCTGACAGATCATTGATGACAGGGAATCGAAATTTTCCGTGCCATACCCACTTTTTCGATGATATGCCACCCAAAACATACGAAAATTACAAAGCGCCTAAAAAATAATATCAATCATTAATATACGAAGACATAAATTTCCTTTAAAAACAAAAGGCTACGCCACTTTTTCAATTCTTTCTAAGTATGGCTGCCGTTCCAAGCGAACAAAACTCATGCAGCCGCCATCAATTTTTATTTCCTTTAATCCAAACCCCCTCAAAACAATGATGAAACCAAGTCACCTTGCATGAACGCTACAGCCTTTATTGAAGATTGTTTTTACTAGTTATGATCTTAAAGCAGATTTGTTCATCTTAAATGAAACTTATTCGTTTTATACAAGAGTAACAGCCTTTGACAATTGTTTGTTTACGTTTTCGATGCTAGAAAGTTGTCTCTGTACATTTCGCGGTGTTTCGCGTCAAGATGTGCCAATTCTATTTTGTTTCCCTGTATTTTTGCTATTAATAATGAAGTGCATCTTACTACAAAATACACTATTTGGCATGAGCTTGAGCAGAGTCACAGTAAGTACCCATTTCATTTTCGATTCGCATAGCTATGGCCTGTGTGAGAATCTGGTTGAAGGCAGGACGACAGCAACCAGCTACTCGCATTTTTGATTGGCCGTAAAATCATTATTTCGTTGATATGATTACTTTTTAGCACAAGAATGGCTAAATTATCAGTGAGCAAACATGTTTATGTGTTTATATTTGCATGAGAACGCGGCTTTTCAACCAATTTGTTACATTCATTATTTGGATTGAAAAATAGTTCGTTGTCTTATTATCATTATTTCGCATAGTTCTTGTTCCAGAGTAATGGCTCTAGCTCAAGAATAGAAGGCTTCAAGAAGTTTTTAAAGGAGGATTAGCCAGATGAAATGCACTTGAATAAACGAAGCATAAACTTTTAATAAAATATGTTGATGTTATGTGTTGAAAATACCTTCAAATACACCTTAAAACTTATTATAAGATTTAATGCTCTTGTAAATTCAGTTGTTTTATGCGCGAATTTCAAAATTAACTTGAAGACAACTTAAAAACCGCAAACGAACGAAGATTGTTTTCTCTTGATAAAAACAACTATAAATGTTCCATGAATTGGTCATGCTGTGATAAAGCTTCCATAAAAATAATCAAATCTAAAAGGAATTGAAATTGTTACTTGGGTTATTAAGCATGTGGCTCTCATTTTCATCCTACGAAAAACAAAGATTTGAAGCGCTATTTGTTTTGTTTCTTATTTTTGTATTTTTTTTTTGTTAGAAGTGTGCACCCATGAAAACAAAAAGAACGGAATCAATCGGTAATCGCTTGTTTTCTAATAGGATGAATATGGGAGCGTGAGATTAATGAAAGCACACATACGCTATGTTCAGGTATCAGTAGGTCGGCTCCAGAGGCACGTTCTCCTCGATTTGGGAAATTTGTTCCAAATGTGCCCTATGTTAATGGAATTTTCGAAGATGTTTTTTTTTATTATAGAGATTTTAAACCATCTCGTTCATTCGCCTCTATCGAAGATATTGCTGAAAGAATTCGTATTGAAATTGACGATGGGTTTTCCAAAAATATTGTCGGAGAAGTTTCCGAATTAGTTTAGTTTTCTTACTTTACAGGAAAAATATAGAAATGGAGCCAAAACTACTTTTAGACGCATCTACAATAATCGATTTCTCTTCATCGATTTTCTCTTTGGATTATTCCGGGAAATACAAATAATATTCGGATAATCTCTCGGTGTATTTCGGTAAATGACGATTAGGACCAGCTTCAAAACAACAAAAGCAACCGAAAATGATTTGCCGGCCAAGTTATTAACCAAAGAGAAAATTGATGAAGAGAAATCGATCATTGTAGATACGCCCGCGCAAGAAATACGAATTGATATGCCGAGCCGTATATTCAGATGAATTTATTTAAAATGGCCGGAATCCGGATCTGGAGGAACTGAACTAGGATCCAGAAGTGGCACCTCTGTGAGGTCTTATATAGTCACCACTAACATCCTTTCTAAAAATAGTTATGAAATGATACGACGCACCGTATAATTAGATGACCGTATAATTCAATTGACCGTAGCATTTTCCCAAGTGTCCTAGAGTGTTAGTTGTTGACCCTTGGTACTCCTAGGCTTCTCTATCTGTTACAACTTTGCCGAAGACTACATTCAAATCGGACGCCTAGCAGTCTTGGGCACTTGGTGAAACGCTACGGTCAGTTGAATGAAAAACGTTGTTTTCCCATAGTAATTCCCATACAAATTTTGAAGGTCTTGTGCACTCTCAGTTTTCAACCAAATCGGCTCAATTTTGAAAGATGGCTTAGAATCTGGTTACGAATCGAATATGCGATTATTTCAACCACGATAATAGGTATACATACTTTCAGATTCTTCCTAGCATTTTTTTCCTGGATTCCTGAAATGCGACCGATTTCTCCTGGGGGGTTTCACGGGGATGATACAGAATTTCTTCCCGGTATTGCATCCAGAGCCCCTCGTGGGATTTTTCCCGGAGTTCGTCCTGCGATTTGCTCAAATAAATTTTCGTAGGATTTCTACCAGAATGTATCTCGAATTCTCTATAAGAATTTCTATCGGGATAAATCGAAGATAAATCATTGTCGCAGGTCTTAAGGAGTTTTTCACGACATGTGTACTTTTCTGCGGTTTGAAAGTTCTGATTGTCTTCAGCTTCAGGCGCCACCCTGTAAAGGTTAGTGACTAAAACGAGAAATTTTTTAATTAACTTTTCAGAAAACTAGGCTATTAGAGATCATGGAACGTTGAAACATAGATTGGTTAACGTCAAGTGGACGAAAACGAGGTTTGAAGTTGAAAAACACTTTCGCATTTTTTCCTGTCGCATACTGTACTAGGCTCAGTGTACCAGTTATGGCTTTAGTACCTCAAATTCGCCATAGTTGATTTTCAACCTATAATGATGCAAATCTACAAGAAAGAATTCGTGAACAGCAGATCGCGATCACAAAAGATGGTTGCAATCATTCAAACTTCACAATTTGCTAAAATTATAATAGAAATAATTCATTTTCCTTAACTTTTCGGCTTCCTTGCACACTATTTCGTCATAGTGTACCAGTTATGGCTAACCCCGTAAGGAATGCATGTAAATAGTGCGAAGTGGAACCGAAATTAACAAATGTGTCCATAACTGGTACAGGGTTCCTATCATTGGCACATGCCGTAATAAATACTAAAACTAGTATTGGCTCGGTTTCTATATTTTTCCTGTTGATAAAATGATAACGAACAGTTCACTTCTGTCGAACGAAGTTCTTTCCTCACTTGTCATCCTAGTGACACCCAAAGGAGTTGACGTTACCATAAAAATATTATCCATCCGCACCCAGACAATTTATGTCCATCGTTACTGACGGCCTGCAGTTGACCCTTTTCCGACATCTCATTCGGCGCTTGCAAAAGAACCAATTGTGTGGTGCTAGCTACCATCCAACATCATTCAACTGGTGAATTGCAGTTCAAATCGTTCATCGGCAGGTTAAAATTTCAAGGGTTTGACCAACACTTGGCAGTTGGCAGATCGAGCTTTGGTCGTTTCCGTTTGGTGGCAAAGGTCGCATGTTTAATGACATTGTTCAACATTCCACTTGGGGATTACTTGCCAGAGGACGAACCTATAGTGAAGAAAGAACGAGGCGATGCATTGCAATCGAGTGCAATAATTTAGAGATACCTACCCAATGGTGTGAACTTGGGAACACTTGGCTCGAGTTTTGCACTCCACCCAGCTGCAGTTCTGTGCCTCTCGCATCAGCCGTTCCTGATTTGCACTTTATTGCTGGTCCAGTCCTTCGCTCTGCATTTGGTATAATGGATGACTCGGGAAGAGAAGCTACATAATATCATTTGTGCAGTGCTCCACATAGAAATCCCATCCAAACACTCTTGCAGAGTGGAAGTAAACTCAAATAGTGAGTGCACTCTGTGACACTTAAATATATGTAGCAAGAGAGATTCCGACCAGACAAGACCGACATCCACTGGGGATACATTGCTCTTATGTTGTGAAACTGCATGTAAATTAATCAGTTCTAGGCAACGGTTGCGAATTTCGGTGACAATAACTGAATATATTGAACAGTTAACCTAAGCCGCACAGTGTCATTAGTCAGTTATAGACGATAGATTTTGCTTCAGGCTTAGACAAAACACTCCACATCCAGGCTCATCTTTATTCTCTTCCGAACGAGCCATAAGCGTATAACCACTTTAGACAAGACAGATTGTACGTTGTGTCCAAATGATACTGCCCAGATGTATGAGCGGCCAAAACTGAAGGAAAAGCTCAAACAGTCGTTACCCGACCGAGTGGAACAAAACAATGATAACTTTATCCAGAGACGATAAGGATTTGATTTTGAACTAGACAGTCTGTAGGATGGATGGGATGAGATTCACGACATATATGTAGGTACGAGATTCGTGCAGCAAATGTCTGGTCGACTGGATTTTTGAAGCTGATGAACTGACGGTCAACTTTAACAAACGAACTTGGCGGTTGGTAGAAACATGTACAATTGGGAACTCAGTTTGATTTGGTCAGCATCAAGGTGTTAAGATACACCGGGGCAAGTTGAAACTGTTAGGGTAAGATGAAACAGCGGATTTACATGATGTTATCTAATCATTATAATCAATTTGACTGACGTTAGACATAATTATTCAATCAATCCAAAAGATTGAAAAGAATGGATTTCTAAATTGCATTGAAATCATTTTCAAAACTTCGCGTTTCAACTTGCCCTGGTGTACCTTACATGTTCTATCTCCATAGCGCTCAACCAGTAAATGCGAAGCTATTCAGCTAATCTAAGCTGATGGCATCTGAGTTCCATTCCCGATACGCACTTTTTTTTCTGAAAGGAATTTTTCAAACTTCTAATATAATAAAGGGCGAACACGATGAAATTGCCACACAGAAAAAATATATAACTTTTGATTGCGTTCGTCAAAATAGCTAATTTTTTTACCATGAATAGTATATTATGTGTAGCTAATACCATAAAATTTTCATTTAGTAATGCTTCACAAGTTATTTAAACATAGGTACTTTTTGAATGTTGAAAAAATGGAATATGGATGGACACTTTTTGGATCTTTCTCGAAAAAAAGGTATTTTTTACATCAATGTCATTAAATTTTAGTTGTGATATCCAAAGATTTTCTACTTCTGTTCTCAAGATATCTCTAATAAAATATATTAGAGCCTATTTGGATTAAAGGAAAAATACATTTAATATTTTTTGTGTGGTATTTTAAATTTGACATATTTTCCTCTATTTGGGTGAAAATGTCAAACCGGTATAACTTTATTCGTCGGGTGTCCTTATGCAATGGCGGTTTCTGCACGGAGAAACAAAAGTACCCAAAATTGAGTTCTTTCCACCCAACTTCGGGGTTGCGTGCGTCAAGCCAATTTTGAGTTGATGGAATCGATGTTTATGCTGGGTTCTTCCCATTTGCTTCCATGTGAAAAAAATACTTAAAAGTAAGTTTTTTTCACCCAACCGAAAAATCGATTAGGTTCTATTCACTCAAATTTGAGTACTGTGGCAGAAACTCAACGTTGAGTTGACGCACTCGAACTGAAAAAGTTGGGCTGTTTCTCTCTTCACTCTCTGACAACAAAAGAAAGAGCGCATGAAAAGGGAGATGAAAAAGAACTCAAATTTGAGTTTAAAAAAACTCAAATTTGAGTTGTTTAGTTTCTCCGTGTGGCAATTGATGGTGCCCGGATGGTTAGTTGGCACGAAAAACTAGGAAACAAACGCGGACACTTCCAATTCTTTGAACGATAGAAGACGAAATGATCGAGTCTTTGAAACCTCAGATAAAGTAAAGTGAATCTCGGACGTACCAGGAAGTACGTCATTTCCCGAAACCCTTCGTGTTACATCGTGAATTCACTGCTGCTTCCTTTTTCCCACCTTACCCAGAAAACAAATGGCCTTGACCTCGGAAAGCGCTTGTTAATGGATACCTTTTTCGTTTGCCTAAGCTAAGGGATATTTACAAATTTGAATTATCTGAGTTAGATTGCATTCTTTTACAATCTACATTATTCTAAACATTTGCAGACATATATATTTACAAAATACATACAAATTCTCCTGGTCACTACAACCGTGTGTATCACTTTTAATGCGTTGAAAATTTGTAATTATCTAAGTGTTTATGATAGAATACACTTCCAGCAAGCAAGCAGATAGAGGTGATCATTGCGATACACAACATGACTATTAGCGTGGCTCAAAATAGCACATGTCAAAAAGTTCGATGGGCTCTCTGCTTATTCCGTTCTATATGACGCCACGATGCTCTGGTCAAATTTTAAGCGCAGTCCGTTATCATTTGAGCGGTGCTAAATTCGTTTTGAGTATGAATGGAAGTTTATATGGGAAAACATGGATAAATTTTTATCGGGAGGGGCACTATTTTTTCTTAATCACATAACCGATTAGATTATATAAAACAATAGGCGATATAGGCATACCCCTATGAACGGGGTGCGAATTCCGAAAAAGCTACCGATCGATAGAATTTGTGATGAAAACAGAATAATACATAGGCAGTCGGGTGCCTGAAACTTTTGCCAGTCATAGGGGTATGCCTATATCGCGGCGTTCTCTTCCTATTAGCTTTTTCGATCTTATTGGATAGAACACTTTTCTTTTTAAGCCAAACTTTTTATATCATATACTGATTTATCGACCGTGTTCTATTAATAACTTGATGATTTTGTGGCTATATCGGTCTCTTTCTACTCATAGTATAAGGGAGTAGAGATCAAAGTGGATAATGAAATGATAGATATGATAGAATTCGCTAGGTAGCGAACAAGTGTGGAAAATTTATAGAATAAAAAGTTTGGCTTAAAAAGAAAAGTGTGCTATCCAATAAGATCGAAAAAGCAAATAGGAAGAACACGCCACGATATAGGCATACCCCTATGAACGGTGTGCGAATTCCGAAAAAGCTACCGATCGATAGAATTTGTGATGAAAACAGAACAATACATAGGCAGTCGGGTGCCTGAAACTTTTGCCAGGCTTGGTAAGGTGGTATGAACTACCAACCAAGCCGATCTGTTTAAAAGCACAGGTCGCACGGCAGAAGTTTCACGCATTCGATGTATTCGTTCAATACATGGCCTACTTGCCTAATTTCACCTTCTAGAAAATTTTCACACTTGTTCGCTACCTAGCGAATTCTATCATATCTATCATTTCATTATCCACTTTGATCTCTACTCCCTTATACTATGAGTAGAAAGAGACCGATATAGCCACAAAATCAGTTATTAACAGAATACGGTCGATAAATCAGTATATGATATAAAACAATAACCTTACATGTGCCGAACATCTTTGTCGAAGTAAAGGAATAACAATAGCAATAAATTCATTGAACGGAAATGTATTGTCAAGGTTATAGCTTTTTTTTTATCAAGTGTCTGATCACGTTGCGGTCTTCGACAAAGTTTTTCGGCGTATCCTAGGCTATATTTCAATGGAATCAATTACGTGGTTCCAAACAATCATGCAAAATTACGCCATTAATAATGCACATATGGGGAATGGGATGGTTGGCGGAAATTTAAGCGTGGGATGAATTTTACATGATTATTTTTTTGTGAGAATGAAATTTACAAGTCCTTGTATAGCGCGCAATTTTCATTTAAAATTGTAAAATTGCAGCAAAAAATGAAAATCTACACGAACATTTGAAAAGGGTCTATCTGCTTTGCATAAACAAAAATGTTTTTGTCTCTGTACACTGAATGGCGGCTAGCGGTGAAAATTACTATTCTGAGGGTCAATTTAAATACACAACGCCACTAATTTTGTGCAGACTGAGTTTCGTTTCAATTCAACAGAATTATGTTTTCAATTTTATCATGGACTCGTTTTTTAATCAAAAAAAGCTTATGTTGGCAACCGGATTCGAACCAAGAACCTTGATATCACCAGGCTCGCACGCTACTACTCGGCTATCGAACCGGTTGATGTGAGAAGGAACAAAACGCACACAAGAAGCGTTGGTGGGTTGATGATCATGTTTTGCCATGGTAAATTTAAAAACATTTTTATGCTTGTCATTACTGCAAGCCGCCTTTCAGTGTAGGGCAGTGAAGAGAATTGTCAGACAAAAAAAGCACAAAACAAGCAACAAAGAAGGCGCAACGATTACTCTTTATCCCTACTGGTAACAGATAATGACATGATCTCGAAAATTTTTGTTGCAGACAAAACGGAAGCTGAATTTGTTGCGTACTTTTCAACTCGTGAATAATCAATTATTACAAACCCAAAGTCGAAATTGTTTGATGATAGTTCTTCAGCAGAGTTGCAGTGTTTACATACTCGAAGTTACTGTTCGAAAATCGCAATGCAAGGCTGAAAAATCTCTAAACTCTTGGTGTACGATGTTTATCCTGTTATTTTCAAGTTGGGACAATCTTATGTCGCATTGGGTGGATTGTCGCAACAAATACAGCTTGCGACATTGTCATTATTGTTGCGCGATGGTTGAATTTTGATTCACTGGTGTAGGGCCTATCTGCATCCACCCACGCACATCAACACCCTTATTAGAAAAAGTGTTCTCAAGCTATCTGTTAAGGGTGTTGATGTGAGTGAGTGGATGCAGATGGGCCCTACAGAGACAGAAACATGTCTGTTTACAAAAAGCAGATGGGCCCTTTTCAAATGTTTATCTAGAAATGACGTTTCAAATGCAATGCTGTGATGCAAATATGGAATCAGCATTGGGCTGATTTTATTTTTGACTTTTTGTCTCCATTCCCCCTTCAAAAATTTTTGGCTGGAATTTGCATTTTGAGGGGGCAGATAAAAATATATTTATCAAAATATCGGGTCTTGCCAAAATTTTTTAACAAATCCGATGAGTTTTTAATATTTTTCAAATAAAATGCTTTATTATTTTTATCCCCCCCTCGACCAGCCAAAGAGTGGTGGGACAAAAAGTGAAATAAATATTTCAACTGAACGCACATTGAAATCACAGCATTGCCGATGGAGTTTTCATATTCTTTTGTTCCACTAAAAATCACGCGTATTTTTGTTCTAATCATCTTCTACGTTTCTGTTATTCCGAATGTTCACACAACTTGTTACAAGAAAGTTTTAGGTTTATGCCATCCACATATTCGACGGATTTTTCAAATAAAGTGTTTTGGGCCTACTATAGAGGTGCTTCGACTTATATTGTATAGGTAAATCCAACGAAAGCTAACGATCCCTCCGCATCTGGTGGCAGGAATGAGAACCCTATGAAAAACGTGACAACTCCAAAATTTCACATGGCGCAGCATAGGCAAAGTACACTTTTTTTACTTTTTCGTATCGAATTCCGCATCGTAAAGAACCAAACGAGCACTTTTTGGTTCCGGAGGGCGATCTTCCGGATTTTTTGTTAGCTGGCCAATCCGATGTCTGTCGGCGTGGGCATCAAGAATGATGATCATGGAAGCCATTGCATATGGAAAATAGCAACTTCTAGAGCAAAAAATGAGTAAAATTGGACGACATAAAATTGACTTTTTTATGTAAACAAACGGTTTTCTCCTTATCTCACCAAGCGCCTCTACAATTGGGGGTCATCTGGATTAGCCTATAGTCTACACACCAAAATTTTATTGCTGTAAATCAGCAAAATTTTGCTGACTTTTTTTTTGTGCTGTAAGTTCAGCAATCCTTCCAGCAAAGAAAATATTGCTGGTCATCCAGCAAAATTGATTCTCAGGAAAGTGACACTTGTAATGCTGAATATTCAGCAATGCGTGAATCATGTTGCTGGTTGATCAGCAACTGATTGTTTATCAATTTTGCTGATTTCCAGCAATTTTTCAATTACTAGAGCACCCGTATTGGAAAAAATGGGATTTTCTTTTAACTAAAAGCCAAGTCTTGTTTGTCTAATGCATTTTTATTATGAAAATTTGAAGACAGTTAACAAATTTACGGGGCTACTTGACGTCGCCGAGTCATTCCGCCACGTCCATGTCACCGCCGTCCTAAAAATATATGAATAATAAATCTTAGTTATTCTCTTTGTTTCCAGTTAAAAATCAATCATACTTACAAGTAAGAGTGGTCAAAGATCCAGCTCGAGGCAAACAATATATTATTCAGAGAATAACACGCGGATTATCCCGATAAATTGATTAAAAACTTGACACAAAAAACTAAACCAAATGGGAGACATACTGCTTGCTCATACTCCATGTATTTGACAGTTCAAATCGTTTGCTGGTTATCAGCATAAAAAGTAATTGCTGATATATGTTCAGTAATAAGAATTGCTGATTTTCAGCGAATTCTAAAATCGATTGCTGGGGCTTCAACCATCAGTCAAATCGAATGCTGATAATCAGCAAAAATATAAGCGATGACATATGGTCAGCAATCTACAGTGCTGAACTCCAGCAATCAGTTTGATAAATGCTGTACTTCAGCAAACCGGTGTATTGCTGAACTAGTTTCTGCAAATTTTATTGCTGGAACGTGAATCAAAAATTTGGTGTGTATTTGAATTCGTGACTCGACAAATGGTCAATAACTTTTTGAACAACTCGCTGTTGATTTCCCACGCGATATGCATTTGATTTGGATCCGGATGATGGAATTATCTTCACGAGGTATTGCTGCATCAACTCCAGGAGTTTTGATGCTGGCTTGATATATTTAAAATTATGCACAAAATGTATGCACAGTAGATCCTGCAGGGCGCAAATGACATCATCCATGCCTTCGGATAGGCGGACCTGGTCGACGTAGACATAATACATCGCTGTGTATTGTCCCATTCTGAAAAAGAGAGTAGATGTTGACATATTATGATAAAAGCAATATTGATCGCATCGATATTATCAATATAAGAGAAATTATGAATTCGGCAGTTCCTTATCCTATTGTCGACAGAGGAAATTGTGAGGTCTCCGAGGTTCAATTTTTGGTATAATAAAGCACTGATATGCTATGATTTTTCATTTAAAAAAACAGCCGTTTCATTTAGAAAACAACCGAAGCCATAATTTTCTCTACAGTACGAGTGAGTGAACATTATTGGAGTTTTAAACTCAAACAAACAAACAGACACGAAACGTTTTGAAATTGTCGTGTCACTAACTTAATCACTTATTGTCTAACATTGTGTACGGGGCAATAAGAAGAAGCGTTTTTGATTGTTTTTTTTATTATTGCTGGTTGCTTCAAATATGGATTTTTGATGCACTTCAGCTATGACACTAGTTTGGGGCTGTTCATAAACCACGTAGACCAAATTTTGGTCATCTCAGACCCCCCCTCCCCCCTCGTAGACTTTCGCTCATACAAAAATTTTGAAATTTGTATGGAGCGTAGACTTTGGCCAGATCCCCCCCTCCCCCCAAAAAGTCTACGTGGTTTATGAATGCTCCCTTTTGTGCCCGGGCACAGTTGCCACCATCGATTTAGTAGAATCCACGTTTTACAAACTTTTTCCTCGTTAAGAAACGCAAAAGCTGCATAGCTGGTCACACGGCAAAGACTGTTGATGAGAAAACAGAGAGAAATTCGAACGGGAGAGTTGTCAGGTGGATGAGAACCAAAACAAAACCGAGAAAGAATGAGGCGAATCACACACCACGTGCTCACCTGTGACATTTCTCGAGGTCAAAATGCTGTCAGTCAACACGGTTGCACTTATCGTCACACTTTTTAACCGTCACACTTTCATTCCGTGCAGTTCGATTTGGTGTGAACAGTGCAATACATGCTTATGTTCCGTCTAGTAGTAATTTGTAGTAATGAGCTGGGTTCTTGTATGGAGAGATGATAAATTGTCCATTTCCTCAATGAAATGGCGCAAGTTGTGGGGGTATTGTTATTTCTTGCCCGATTCACAGCTGTTTTAACAGAACTCTCACTGTGTTATTTAAAAGATAATAAATGGAGAATACAACAACCCAGTTTTGTAAGCTCTTCCACCTTTTCTGATAGATATTTATCCTTCTCTCTCGTCGCTTCACCAATAGCTTCTACAATCTCCTGAATTGCACTATTCGGTACATGATGTTTGGAGAGGGGTTTGAGGAACAGACACCCAATTTTTTTTTCCACTAAGATTATTGGAGGCGGATCACCGTCATCTCCGGCTCCATCACGCTCGTTTGTCTCCCCTGCTGAATCTTCTTGATCAAATATGTTAACACTGCATTCGCCCCCCTCATTTTCTTCACAGTCACTTTCTTCGTCATCGTCGTATGAATCTTCCGGATGACGTTTCTCATCAGATTTCTGCAAGCCTACCCTATGAGCATACATTTTGTGTATCCGAAGGCTATTGCTGGTCGCGAAGGGCTTCCTTGTCGGACACTGAATTGGATAAAACACGGGTTGCCCGCAGGATATATGGTTTGATGCATGTTTCATAATCTTTTGAAAACTTGTTTCCGTATAATTACAACCAGCTAATGAGCATTTAAATGAATGAGCACTCTATTTCGGTTCCACATCCGGACCGACGTGCCGGAACCGAAGATGTTTTCGGAACGACGCAAACGAGACGAATTTCTTCACGCACACGGGGACTGGGTACTGAAACAGTTGGCTGTGCCAATGAATACGGGTATGCACTACAAACTGTTTAACATTTGAGTAGTTCACGTCGCATATAGCACATTTTTAACTCATTTTTTTACCAAACATTTAGGGTAAAAGGGTATAATGCGCCCCACCGGGGCAAAACGCCCCTTTTCATTTTCTAGCGATTCAAGCGCTTCTCGCATGCGTGATCGATTAAAAATCTTAAATATTGGAGAATTATTGCTATCAAGCTGGTCCGTTAGTAGATTGGTACAGAAAAGCAATAAAAATATCAAAAAGTCTGAAATCGAGGCTTTTGGCGTAATATTTTACCTCTTGTGAGCTGATTTCATTGTAAACGAAGCTAGTTCTGTTCGCTTATGTTACTTTGCAACTTTTATGCAGTTAAATACTTGTTGAAAGACCCTCTTAGGATAAGCATGTGGTGGAATTATCCCCTGGGACAGTTTTATCACGGGGCTGGACGTTTTTCTTTTGATGGGGCGTATTGCCCCGTTTGTTTTGAAAAGGCAAATTTTGGAACGTTTTCGAAAAACGTTTCAATGCTTCCATAGCCTTCTCTCCAAAGGCAAAGTTCGCATGCAACACTTCACTAACTTTAGTAACAACGATATGCAGTGGACAATAGATGGAATAAGGCGCCAGTTTGAGATGTATTGCCATTTCTGCTTAGGGGGGGGGGGCATATTATACCTGTTTACCCTACCGGAGGAACGCAAACGATGCAAACAGAACAAATTGCACTTGAACTGAAAATGGCTGCCGTACTCCAGCACGACTGTTCGGTCGGTCTGCTCGCAACAACGGCGTTACACGCAAGGTCGTTTAAAAATAAGATAACTTCGCGTAAAGCGCTCAATGGGCAGTACAACATTGTGAGAAATGTTGTCGGAGCCCTGTACCAGAGATTACCTTCGATAGTGGACATTCCTTAGGCTCCAACACGTAGAGATGATGGTGAATGCCAAATGGACTGAATAGCGCATTGGTGCGATTTCCTTGGCATGAACCATGTTGATGGTACCACTTCTTCGGGGATTCCAGTATCCAAATATCCAGTAGTGTAACACACAAAACATTTATTTTTACTTGCAATAATACACTAAACATCAATTTATTTTACAATTTATACATTACTTCATAAAAGTTACATAATCTAAATATATAACATTGAACACATATTTGCCAGTCCATCTGGACGTTGTCGTGGCTTCCTAAGCACTAAAAGTATCTCGTATCCCATATGGTATTGCAGCTTCAGCTATTTCTTAACTTCGGTTTACTTCGGAGAGAATGCTCTTACCTTACGATGGAGATTATGGGGTGGTATGGGCAAGGATAAATTTCACCTAAATTCTTGGATGTCTTCCTCCCAAACATCCTCACCCACCCTGAAATTTCCCTAATTTCTGAAGATATCCTTTAATTGTGCCAATGCAGAGTTTTGTGCCCAATTTGCATGGAATGGCGATCCCCATGTGCAATTGTGAATTCTCCAGCTTCTCCTCACGCAAGTCGAGTAGCCGACGCATCATCGCACACTGGAGTAACAGGGTCCAATTCATGGCCAAAAAGTTTTAACACGTTTTTATGGTGTATTATGATAAAATTGTGAATTTAGATATTGAGGAAGCATTTTGGATTATAAATAGCCATATTAATCCACTTAAAGGCTAGAAATGATTTCTTATAACCTCTCCAAGGACAACGTTTATTTTCACTCCCAAAAATCGCTTGAAGCGTCGAACATTTTTATTTGATAACAGAGAACTAAAATATAATTATATTTCCATGAAAAATATTGTTTGGAAACAAGGGCCACCTCGTGTCATAGAAATTCTCCTAGAAGTGTGAGAGAAATTCAATTCTTTTATAAGTGTAGATAACGTGTTTATGTTTTCAGCAAAGTTGTAAGGAGTGTCATAATTGGGAAACTTGTTGAACAATTGTTCTATTTTCAAAAGTAAGTTCGTGGAGTACTGAGTGAAAAACTCAATGAGTTTAGCTATAAAAAACAATATTAATCTGAAAATATTTTCTTAACGGAGCATCAACATATGATTACATGCTACAAATAGTGAGCTCTTTATTTGAGTTGTTTTTGATTTTTTTATAACAAATTTTGAACACAACAGTTCTAGCTACATTAGCTTACTACTGCATTGCATACATTTAGGCGTTTATCGGTATATGGAGATTTCTGCCCAAATTTACTAAATTAATTCCATTTGACACATTTTGTTAAGAGATAGAAGACCAGATTTGCATTCTGCTATGATCTATCTACCGAGAATAAGTGGCCGTTCATTGAAAAAGTAGTCGAAACGAAGTTGTTATATGAAAATTAAACAAAAATTGTAACTGAAAACTATTCAAAAAGGTGTAAATTTCAAAATGATTTATTTTTTCGTCTGGTACTTTCTGGTACCCGTTCTCTTGCGATTCACAAAGGATATGCCTTATATTTTATTGTAATTTTATCTAGATCGCGGAATGCTGCAGAATCTGAAAACTTTTTGAATGCTGAAAATGGTTCAAAATTGACAAAAAACATGATTTTGAAAACTCTTTTGTAAGAGAGCAAAATAAATGAAACCTGGTGAAGTTTTTTGTTTAAATCATACACCCTTATCACTGAACTGTGTTACATACTCAGTTATTTTTTCAAATTGTCAATATTTTGATAATTGAAGTTCTTCCGATGAGTTATGATGCAAATGAAAAAAAAGCAGTAGAGAAAATCGTCAAATTTCGGCATTTATTCTTAAAAAAATATGCATCCCAAAGTATTTTATTGATTGCCACATGATGAAGCATTACTTCATTTATCTTTAAAAAATATTAGACTCTGGAAAACCCTGAACAAATTTTTTCGACTTATGGCCAGGAATTTGGCCCATTTACGCCTGTGTGCGCTGATTAGACCGGTCGTCCTCTATGTGTACGAAACATGGACCTTACGCGCAGAGGATCAACGCGCCCTTGGAGTTTTCAAACGGTAGGTGTTGCGTACCATCTACGGCGGAGTGCAGATGGAAGACGGGACTTGGAGAAGGCGAATGAACCACGAGCTGCATCAGCTGCTGAAAGAATCAACCATGGTCCATACCGCGAAAATCGGGAGGCCACGGTGGGCGTCATCAGGATGTCGGATAGCAACCCGACTAAAATGGTTCTCGAGAGTCATTCGACCGGTACAAGAAGACGTGGTGCGCAGCGAGCTAGGTGGGTCGACAAAGTGGAGGACGATCTGTGGACCCTACGCAGAGTGTGGAACTGGAGACAAACTGCCATGGACCGAGTGGAATGGAGACGGCTACTATGTACAGCAGAGGCCACCCCGGCCGTAGCCTGATTGGTAAGGTAAGGTAAGGTAAGTAAGGTTAGTGCACCATACGCCGCCGCCGGGTGTGTAGTTTGCTACGCGATTTCGGTCGTTTCGCGAGTTGATCCGAGTTTCCGCGATTGATCCATTTCAATACGAAAAGTGCAAAGTGTCCAACCAAAGAAACATCACCGTTGATGGTATGGGATTCGATCTGCAAACACCCCATAGTGAATGCTTGGAGTTGATGTTGACTTTGTTGCAGCGTGCAACGTGCGAGTCCCTGTGACCCGCATCCAATAAGTGAAGCTCGGAACACCCTGTGTGCTCCAAGTTTATGATGGAGATATGAGGATACTCCATAGCTGAACCTGAGTCACTGTCCGTGGTGACTGATTGGAATTTCTTCGAATACCCCTAGCATTCGAAGACGAGTTAGGGCACTCCTTATGTCCTTTGGGAGTTTACCCCCTGTGCAATGTTGACTGTTCTGGTCACTAACGGAGTAGCAACTACGAATTGTACGGTCATCTCATGCTCATGCTCATGCTCTCTCCTTATGTCCTTTGGGAGTTTACCAGAGCTGCCTGTAGCTCAAGCATCCATGGGTAAAAGACACCCATGTGTCCTTTGGATTGAATTTTGAGCATCCCTGATGCCCAAAACCATACCTTTGATTTATCAGATACCCCTAGCATCCGATTCCGTGGCACCCATTGTGCCGAATAGGTATTCTCAATTTAGTTGAAAATCGGAGTTTTCGACTAGCGAAGTTGGATTTTTCTCCAAATCTATGCGTCGGACCTAACTTCGGAAGTGGTGCGCTGTACAGTAAACCTGGTCCGCTATATGTACAGCGCACCACTTCCGAAGTTAGGTCCGACGCACGGATTTGGAGAAAAATCCAACTTCGTTAGTCGAAAATTCCGGGATTCAACTGCACGGTCAATAGCGATTTATTGGAAACCTTGCCTGATCGATGTCGACGTCGCTGATCACTCACTAAGAGCGACCGTCCATAGTATTCCGTAGCATTTGATCGCCACGACAGAGCCGTCCTGTGATTGTGTTGAATAAGCAGAACCGAACACTCATGTAGCAGGTATTTGGTTGTGCGAATTTGTTTATGCCGTTCAATGTGAGCCTCCCTTCCACCATATAGATTGTGCCTTCTAATACAAATGAAGTGCCTCTCGGAGAAACAGAGGAAGTTGCGGTTGATGTGATTCGGGTCTGGTCATGAGTAATGGGTTGTTGCGCACACGTAGTAGTGGTCCATCCCCTTGGAATTGATCGTCACGTACAGTCATTGCACAAATATGGGTCACTCTGTCACAATTATTAGTCAGTCAGTTCACCATACAATTCAAATGGAATTGACCCATAATTGTGGGTGACCCATGATTGTGCTATGACTGTAATGTAAACAAAGTGTTGATACCGTCCAGTGTGGTAGATCGTGGTAGACTCCGATGGTGTTGTTACGACCCTAAGTCGTTATCACCCTTACTATTCCATATTAATTAGGATTCCTCAGTAAATATAATGTAATTGTCACTTCTGTGGAACATTGGCACTTTAACCCTAGTATCGATAAAGTTTGCGTTTAAATGTAAAAACAGTAAATATAATGTGTCGCCCGAGTACGCACATGTGAATCAACGGTACACCGTTAAGATAAACAAAGACCTAGAGGTCAGAACGCTCCGAGCGAGCACGTTGGAATCTACGAACCACCGTTAACGTAAATAGTAAATAACGAGTCACGTGGGGTTCAACGAATGTCCGTTAACACCCAAAAGTATGAACTAGGTAACCAAAACAGACGTGTACAGTCATAAATATTACTTGAAAGCCAAATTATAAAAGACTTTTTATGTTCAGAGGGGGGGCAGTCAGTATGTAGTCAGTTAATAGTTGAGTCTATAGAAGTCAGTTGATAGGAGTTAGTTAGAGGAAAGTCTATAGAGAAGTCTAGATGGGGATGTCTAGAGAGTGAAAGTGAGAGCAGTGCTCAAGTGTTAAGTTTTAGTTTTAAGTGTTTTAGTTTTATAAGAATAATGGACAATATAAGTGAAGTAAGGAAGTGATGTAGTAGTTATCAGTTTGATGACAGTATCATGGGGGGAAGGGAAATAAAGTACATCTTTTTGTACAGTGTGTTGCTCGTTGTAGTGTTGCGAAAAGGGTACATGCATATCGAAGAGGATGAAATTTCATTACAATGTGTAGGTCTGTGAATGCTTCGGTGGACATATACTAAGTTCACCAACCTGGGAAACCATTTACGTCGCTGCCTCTTCGTGCTAGTGTTTACGTTGGATCCATCTGATACCTTGGCGATTCGAATGCAAGTGTTATGTAGAAATTTGATCGAGAAATCCATTCCGATCCGTACCATCAATGGCTTCCGAAAGGTGAATTTCTGTGTGGTGGTGTAATTCGATCAACACCGTTGCCCATATAATGGATGTTGGAGTGCTACATATGATGGAAATGCAGACATGTTGCTGTTCCGATTTGTTGATGAGATGTTGAACGGCAGACTCAATCCTATGCCGCCGCGTACGCATGGTGCCTCGAGGGGATGTGGAGGCCCCTCGGAGAGATGACCAAAAATGTTTTTACTTATTTTGAGTACAGTACTTGAGTAATATGAAAAATAAAGCAAGTGTTAGCAACCAAAAAAGGTTTTTGTGGGGGCCTCTAAAATGACACCCCAACCCACCCCCGCCCCCCCCCTCAGATCCGGCCCTGGACACACACTAAGTGTAAAATATTTATCTGTGGAAACAGCAGGCTCCGCCAACTTAGTGTCGATCCAAGCATATCTTAGGTGATCTTCAGTTGTTCAAACATGCTATTCCAATCGTGTCCAGTATCCATTGCATGATGATCTAGCTCCGATGCAGCTGTCCATCCATGAAATCCAACTCTGTTTTCCATACAACAGTAGTAGATTTGGCGCGTACTCCTTTAGTTGATGATGGCTGTCTGGGGCATTGTAGTCATTGACGATATTTCCTAAGGCGCTGTCCATAAACTACGTAGACTCATTTTTGGTCATCTCAGAACCCCTCTCCCCCCTCGTAGACTTTCGTTTAAACAAAATTTTCGAAATTTGTAAGGAGCGTAGACTTTGGTCAGACCATCCGACCCCCCCCCCCTCCCCTTAAAGTCTACGTAGTTTATGGACAGGACCTAATCGTTAGAGGCCATTGTGCTGTTGACCGTGGGACCTCACAAATTCGCTATTTGTTTTAGCTGGTTCAACGATGGCGTCCTGCTATACGTTGTTGCTTCTACCGTTCCTTGTTTCCTCATATCCGGCTCGAAGGACCATTATGTCGGAGCCCTGTACCAGAGATTACCTTCGATAGTGGACATTCCTTAGGTTCCAACACGTAGAGATGATGGTGAATGCCAAATGGGCTGAATAGCGCTTTGGTGGGATTTCCTTGGCATGAACCATGTTGATGGTACCACTTCTTCGGGGTTTCCAGTAGTGTAACACACAAAACGTTTAATTTAACTTACAATAATACACTAATCATCAATTTATTTTACACTATATACATTACTTCATAAAAGTTACACAATCTAAATATATAACATTGAACACATATTTGCCAGTCCATCTGGACGTTGTCGTGGCTTCCTAAGCACTAAAAGTATCTCGTATCCCATATGGTATTGCAGCTTCAGCTATTTCTTAACTTCGGTTTACTTCGGAGAGAATGATCTTGCCTTCCGATGGAGATTATGGGGTGGTATGGGCAAGGATGAATTTCACCTAAATTCTTGGATGTCTTACTCCCAAACAAATGTAGTGTAATTTTCAGAATGGAGCTTTAAATTTGTGCTATTCTTGGCATTCCCCATATGTGCATGACATCAAGCGTAAATTTCCGCGTGTATTGTAATTACACGATGCCAATTTGAGCGATATAATGGAATGCGGTTGAGTTAATTTTAAGATTTTTTTCTGTGCATAGCTAAAAATTTGTCCAGAGCATCGTGACGTCATATAGAACGAAATAAGGAGGCCCATCGAATTTTTTGACATGTGTTTTTTTTTCCATACAAGCTAGAGCCACCCTAGTGAGTATGTTTTGAGTTATCCGAGAATCCTTAATGATGGTTACGATACATGTATTTCTTTGCATTAATCAACCAAAACTAATGAAAAACTGTCAAGCAAAAGTGCATCCCTGCATGTCTGCAAACTGGTTTATTGTTATATTGTAGATTAATAGCATTCATTCATGCTTGCACATAGTTTCTGAAGTTTGGGAAAATTTGACCCATATTTCACCATATAAAAAATCATCCCATATGACCCTAAAATTGGGGGGTCTCAAATTAGCCTAGTGGTTAAAACAATGTAAAATGGATGAAATGCTCTCATTGAAAGGTATATTTAGTCATTTTTGCATTTTCCAATCACCCATTATATTCAAAGTTATGACATTTGCGAACAGTCCCTAGCTTTATTCCCAAATACTATACGATTTCACTTGGTTCACGTTTAGAAGAGAACATTGGATAAAACACCAATTTACCAATGTATGTAATAACATAACTGGTTAAAAATATTAGGGCCCATCCATTAAACTACGTAGACTCTTTTGGTGGGGTATACGGTCCACACAAACTTCGAACATTTTGAAGGGATTAAACTCTACGCAGAGAAATGCGGAGCCTGAGATTCTTAAAAATAAGCCTACGTAATTTATGAACAACGCTTTAGAGCTCTAAAGATTTTATACGGTCTGGATGACCGTAGCTCGTCCATATTTTCTAAACAAACACTGAAAACGACGACCGGCTGTTTGTCGCTTCACGTACAACAGCATAAACGTCGAGTTGAGCCAATGATAGCCTCATCCTCCGATACAAAGGCAGTGTTGTGTGAAAAGAGGAAAAAATCGCATCAACACTTGGTTGTTTTATTATGACATAAATTATCTCGCCTGATTATTATTTCAGCATTAAGCTTAAAATATAAAATCGCCGTTTAATGATGCCGGGCCGACGACGGGAGATGAATTATGCAACGCTGGAGGCTAATTTGAAAATAATTTGATAAATAAATTTATGGGTTGTACCTATGCGGATTTGTGGTGGTGAAATTTTGCTCTTTTGATTGGACGTTTCATATAGTACAAGACGATGCTGGATCATAAGGACGAATTTCAATTAAGTAATTATGGAGTTGAAAACGGAACAATTTTTAATGTGTTGGACATTCCTGGCGAAAATACTAAAAATGATCGATGATCTTTACTGTTATCATCATCTAATGCCAACAACTATTTTAACAGTTGTTAGGAGCAACATAGTTGGGTACACTACACGGTACATAGTGAAAATGGGAAATGTCTCTAGGATGTCTAGGCGTCATGTAGCAAGAAGTCTCAACGAATTGTGCAAAAAGAGGAGATACGGCTGTGGACAAAGCCACCGTTACACAGCATTCTATCTCAACATTCTTTATTATAATTGGATATCCTAAATTTTGAAATATTATCCTAAAGTGAATTTGAACTGAATTGCAATACTACCTAGTAACAAACATTAAAATCAAACTATATTTACTTAAACACTATCTAAATTAAGACAGGCACGACGGGCTGAAAGTGGGGTGTTTTCGCACATTCAAGCGTCTGTATGGATTCGGTGCTTTTGGCCATTTTGGGGACACTGAACAAGTAGGGTAAAAACACTAGACTTTCTAAATTCTGCTCTAATCTTCGCCACTTCATTCATAAAAAATGGAATTTGTATGGAGGGGACGAAAACTAGAACAGTGGCGAAGTCTGGTTCACGGAGTTTCATAAGTATTACGCACAGTAAGGGAAAACAATATTGTTTCAATGATGGTCACTTTATTCTACACAAAACATGATAGACGAAACTAACCCGTAACGTGGGTAGATCACCTTGGAATGGTGCGTTACGGTGTAAGATCTACCATTTCAAGTTTTGATCTTGCTATTTTCCAGCCTGGTTTATTTAAATGCAGGAACATTGCAGGATCAAAATTTGGTGTACTTTTTTACACTATTTATTTATTTTTTTATTCTATTTATTTTTCACTGCTAATATACCGTTTGTTTCAGAGGGATGGAGGTAAATTTAAACTATATATAAATAACAATTTACAAAAAATATAACAGTGGAGAACGTATCACAATTTAATACTTTTTTCTATTTCAGATTTACAAGCAGGCAATCTGCGATCAAAACGGCGAAGGTCAAGATTACCGTACGATACAGTGACAAGTAGACCACGTTTTCCGCGTTAGTTTATTCGTGCCGAGTTCCATAATTTCGTTTTTTTTTTCTCGAACATTTACGATAATGTATTTCTGTTCATCACACCTTCAACTTATATTACGCGTTGCGAACATTCGCGGATAATAAATATGTACAACGGTTTTATTATCCGCAATCTTATTAACACGGGAACGCGAAAAAATAATACAAGAACATAGATGAAACTCAAAAGCAACGATTCTAGTTGTTCAGTTGTCCAGTTTTCTCGTAAGGCTACGGCGCGTGTTTCGGTTTTTCAGCATTGGCAGTAACACTAAACGGAATTGCATACAGTTTATTTTCTGACTGAGAAATGAAAGCTTTAAACGTGCGTTATTACGAGTTGATCCGACATAAGCGTGGTTTAAAAAATATTCATACCCGGTATATAATTAAATTTAATACACAAACATACAATAAAATTATTGTATTCTTCCGACAGCCGGCTGGCGGAAGACTAAATCATATCAAGGGTTGCATAAGTCACATCACTTACCAATGTGAATCCAGATCTATGTAACTTTCTATCCCTTCCCTTCCCACCAACAAACGTCCTTCCTGTGACAACCGTGGGGATGCGGAGGTACACACGGTCTCTAGTAGCAACGGATGTCACACCAACATTCCTTTCCTTCCCCGATGACCGTAAGGACGTGGCCGGCGCCGGTACTGACAATATAAAGTTTTGAACCTTCAAAATTGCACATTGAGGATGGAAAGCTACACCCAGCCCCATCCATTTGGTTCCCTGTGCAATGTTGACTGTTCTGGTCAGTAACGGAGTAGCAACTACGAATTGTACGGTCATATCATGCTCATCATGCTCATGCTCACAAAACATGATAGACGAAACACTATTATTCTAGTCAGGTATGTAAACATATATTTAGTGGTTGCCTTTGGACTATTCTGGACTATTAATTACACAGCGCAACATTTTTTTGTCTCAAAAGCAAACTTATGTGTCTCTGACAGATTTCGGGCCGGCCGCTGAATCCGAATCCGGGCTCAGATTTGTTCCAGCACGTCACCATTTTGAGCTATACCTCAATTTATAGGGCAAAATATACGATTTTGAGCTTTTTTGACTGCAAATTTGATAGATTTAAGCATTTTATGTTAGTAAGTAAACTTGCATGCAACTTTTGGAGGGTGACTTGTATGGGAAATATCGTACCTAACATAAATCGCTTAAGGACAAACGTCTTGAAATCCCGCTTCAACAGTGCATCAGAACTTCAACCGCACAAATCTCAAAAAGCAAGCTTCACACAACAGTGCATTTCATTATTCTGTTCTTGCTCACTCGTAATAAGCTTAAAATAAGAAGATCAGGTGCGCTGGTTTTGTTTACGATTTGTGCCCCCAAAATCGTGAGTAGGCACCAAAGTCGGCCATTGTGGCGGTCATTTCGGGATTCTAACAAGTCTGTCCTTAAAATTATCAAATTCGATTTGCTAAAACAAAATATTTTGCGTGAGTCATTAATTTAGAAGTTAATTGACCAATTTACCCTTTGATTGCTTAAAAAATTTTTCCATGCCTTATGCATGCAGTCAAAAAAGCTTAAAATCGCATATTTTGCCCTATAAAATGAGGTATAGCTCAAAATTGTGACGTGTTGGAGCAAATCTGATCCCGGATTCGGATTCAGCGGCCCAAAATTTGTCAGAGACATATAAGTTAGCTTTTGAGACAGACAAAAAGCTATTTTTTGTTATGCTGTGTTATTTCGAATTTATTCGGGGGTAGGGTTTTTGACCCCATTTCCGGCACAACATGTAAACAAAATTTGTAAACATGTAAACCGTTTTCGTCCACTTCTTCCATCTGAATCAGATACCTTATTGCGTGAACTTGTTAACAGTGATTGTTGTGAAGATTTTCTGCCGGAAAGTTGATTTTGAACGAGTTTACTGCACCTAGTCCAGCACCAATTCTTGGCACCAGGGCCGAACTTCCAGCAAAATCAAATGGGAAATCACTTCGGCACCCATCTTTGTGCTGGCGAAGTGCACTCATCTGCGTGTAATATTTGTTTTGAGCACTTGTGCGGCTTCAGAGTGAACGTGTAGCTCATTGACTGTGGATCCCGTTGCGTAAATGTTGCGGGAGATGATTACCTACGCAAGTGCGTTTGAAAAATATGCGGCAACTGATGTTTTGATTTGTTTTGCTGTGAGGTGCCAGGAATTGGTGTTGGTGCCCAAGTAGTTCAAAACCCTATTTATAGTCGTTTTGAATAATCCCAAGCAACACACATGGTTACAAAACAGTGACGGCAGCGTATGTGAGGGTTGCGCAGTAAGTCACAGTAACTTCTGTGCAACCCTTACATACGCTGCCGTCACTGTTTTGTAACCATGTGTGTTGCTTGGGATGCTAATTTGCGCGGAAAATCCGAAGTGACCCAGAAGCAAAAAAAAAATGACAGGGAGATTAGGGGCATAATGGACACCCTAAGCAAACGGGTACGTTAGACCTGTATAACGAAGAAAAACTTAACATATTATCAGTTGGCTTACAACTTTTACTTGTTTCCTACGTATTTCAATCATTTATAGCAGGTAGAATGTCTTTCTTGTGAAGAAATAACGATTTTTAAATCGTGTGTTTTTTAGGGTTGGCAGAAAAGGTACGGGGCGAAATGGACACCCATCGGGGCATAATGGACACCCCTACATATTTTATGCTAATTCTTTGATTACATCGATCAGTTAAGTCATATGCCCAAGGAGATCAATGCCAGAGATATAATAATCCATCTTAGACGAGTTTACATATCATCAAAGTTAATAAAGCAAATTTTAGGCAAAAATAATCAGAATAAATTTTTCCAAACTCTCTAAAACGCCTAAGACCGTTCGCAATGCTGTTTTATTTTGTATGGCGAGTTTTGGAACACCGGTAGTTTCTTATGTGATCTGAGACCATTTTCTTGCTAACCGCTCATCAGGTTATCGCAAAGGGCGCGATTTGACGTGTCGCTTGCATGGGTTTGTTTCATTTTTATATTTGTCCACTTCCGGCGGGATGCCCGAAACCGGTTCAGGAACACTACCGGTTCAGATGTGATCTGAGACTATTTTCCTGTTAACCGTTCATCAGGTTATTGAAAAAGCTGCGATTTGATGAGTCGCATGTATGGGTTTGGTTCACTTTTATATTTGGCCACTTCTGGTGGGACCTTCGGAACCGGTTCCGGAACATTACCGGTTCAGATATGGTCTGAGACTATTTTCTTGCTTACCGTTCATCATATTATCGAAAATGACGTGGTTTGATGTGTCGCATGCATGGGTTTGTTGCATTTTCATATCTAGCCCCTTCCTGGGGTACCGATCCGGAACGCCTAAATGGCCATAATTCCGGAACGGCTGGACCGATCCGAACCATTTTCAATAGCAAACAATGGGACCAGATTCCGCGTCGAATGCACCGTCGGTCATTAAAATCGGTTGAGATTTACTGCCGAAAAGTGACGTGAGTTCGTTTGTACACATACACACACACATACACACACATACACACACAGACATCACCTCAATTCGTCGAGCTGAGTTGATTGGTATATGTGACTCGAATCTCCGGGCCTCCTATCAAAAAGTCATTTTTGAAGTGAACATATAGCCTTTCCAGTACACTTAGTGTACGAGAAAGGCAAAAACAAGAACAGAAATGTAGTGATCAGTTCACCTAAAGACCATTCGGCCTACTGACCTTAGTACGTTGTACGTTGTATGATGTTGTAAACTCAGACAGTGCAATTAATATTAGAGTACCCAAGGCAAAATGCATCATAACACGTATAACGTGACTATATTTTATTTCCAATCGCTTACCCTAGTAGTATCTAAAAATGGTCTACGTGGTGAGTATGTTTATTTGAAACTAACATAGGTAGGGTAGGTAATCAAAAGTTGAACCAAATTGCGCAAATTTTGAGTGATTTTTTCTCCCACATGGAAATAATTTAATACGGCCAAATCTTATGTACATGAAAGCCACGGGTATAAGCTTTCTGTTAAATGGTAAATAGTTTGTATTTGCACCGAATTTCATTGTAGCTAAAATTCGATTATTCGTCAACAATGATTTTAATCTTAATTTGAACCAATTTAGATTACAAATGGTTCAACTTAAGATAACATTCTCCAAGTAAGAATTACTTAAATTTGATAATTTTATGACAAATAATGCGGAATATTATTCGGTTGGTCGATTCTACGATGAATTTGCTTTCAATTAACGTATTCACATATTGCGTGTGATGCAATGCATGAGCTGTACGAGTGCACCGAAAATGTGCTTTCTCTGGGGGGACATGGGTGAAATCACAGTGATTTTTCAATTGCCTGCTTTCCATGACAAAAACGCTTTTTTCAATGCTTTTAAAGTCCATGTTATTAGGTTATATTACGGAAAGCTGTTTTACATCTTTTTCGGGACAATGTTTGCCTAAAAAGTACGTCGTTTTAAAGAATTTGGAAATGGTTCAAATTAAGATTACAATTTGATTAGTTCAAAGTTTGATTTCTTACCCTAATTGCTGGATATACTGGTTCCTGCTTTTACATCAGAAGAGAAAAAGAAAAGATGAAATTAAGGCAACGCTTGTGCTTCAAAGAACTTCCTTTCATTCCAGTAAATTGTGAAACGTGAAGAAAATACTACGGAACACTGATATGTACGTTCTGTACCACTACGAAAGCCCTCCAAGTGCAATTCAAGTGTTACTTCCTTTAACTCGGAAAGTTGTTCTTCTCTTCATTGAACTGGCTCAATCGGACATGTCGTTATCTTGTCTTCTCTAATTATGCCTCATTCTGCACGGTGGACTATGGCTTACTAGGCGGTCAAAAAATCGGAAAAGTGATTTGCTCTGATTTATGTTTCTTCATAGTCATTCGACAGCAAACACAATTACAAAGATTTTTCCAAAATATCTGCTCATTATATGTTATGGTTTGCAAGAAAAAGATTGTTTCAGAAGTTAAAATAGGGTTCCCAAATCAATGAGTTTGGCTAACTCAATGTCAAAATCTGATCACATCTTTGTCCACAGTCGAAAATGCCACTTGGAAAAAATAACTAAGTGAAAAATTTGTATTTAAAAATATCAAAATATAGCAGCTACGTGAAAAATATAAAATAGGGAAATTTATTAAAAACTTTAGCTTATATCTTTTGTCCCAAGTTGTCCCAGGTAAATATTGGTATTGAAGCATTCTTACATGAGTTTGCCAACAGTTCACGAAGAGTTTGGCTGCATTTATTTGCACGTTTTTCATTAAGAGCACATCATATTTTTTTAGTGGTTTTAGCTACATTATTATCTACTTATCACCCTATTGGAGGGTTTCAAACCTCAAACTGATTTATATTGTCGTAAATGTTCGAACTTCGGCTTTTAATATGATTACCGCAGCGTTAACCGTAAATGTGACTTAAATACACATGTTTGCAAAAATAACAATAATAGACTAATCGCCATTTTTTTAAACTAGCCTCGAATTTATTTTTTTTAACTGGAAACAACGAATATAAGTTACTATACGCATAAATGATACGAAGAAATCAAACAAATATTTTTGGCCGTCGGATGGCTTGGAAACCGGCCATAGTGGCGGTGCACGGTTGCGATTATGTTTTAATCTTTGCACCACATGGGTTCTTTATGTGTCTATAATTAAGGAACGTTGCTACCGTGTTGATTCATATCCCGGATGCGTTCGGTTGCTGTAAAATGTGATCCGTATAAATACGATCGATTTTATTTTTTTCAGCATGTTTTTTAACATTGTTTTACATCATTTTCATATTTATCACTTCTCACAAGCACAGGTTACTCTTACATACAGATTACAGTAGGTGTAGAATCCGTACCGTGACGGATCACAGGTTTATGTGGTAAGAGTTCATCAAACAGGGGGCCACTGCTGGGAACTGGTGCTAGCGATGAAACGTGGGTCACTAATGAGGAACTTGTGGGGATGGCATAATGTCTTAGCGTTCATAAGGCCCCTAGTGGGGTCGACGTTCTGAAGGTTCCCATTACATGAGTGCTGAATAAGGAACAAAATCCACGCTCACGAGAAGCGTGTTCGCCTCGTTCATTAGCCAGAGTAGTTTGCCTGTACCAGTTATCGCACTACCTAAGCAATACTATTTCTACAAAAATAAGAAGAAGACCGCTGAATGTCATCGATATGTCTAATGATAGATTAGTTTTCATACTTTACAGGAAAAATATAAAAACCGAGCCAAAACTACTTTTAGTATTTATTACCGCGTGTTCCAATGATAGGAACCCTGTGCCAGTTATGGACATAATTGTTAATTTGGGTTCCACTTCGCACTATTTACATGTATTCCTTATGGGATTAGCCGTAACTGGTACACTATGGCGAAATAGGGCGCAAGGAAGCGAAAAAATTAAGGAAAATGAAGTATTTCTATCACAATTTGCGCAAATTGTGAAGTTTGAATGATTGTAGCCATCTTTTGTGATCGTGATCTGTTATTCACGATTTTTTTCTTCTTGATTTGCATCATAAAAGGTTGAAAATCAATTATGGCGAAATTGAGGTACTATAGTCATAACTGGTACACTAAGCCTATAGCAGAATTCTACTTGACGCCAATTTGCGTGCTCCAACGTTCGGCCAACAAACTTTCGCTTAGTCCTAGGATGTCAATATTCATACAGCATACGGCCAGTTTACCCTGTTGTGCAAAGATTAATGCATTTCAAGTCCCAATTGCTGGCCATTGTTTTGTGCAAATAGTCGTTGCGGTTGAGTCAGATCGTAATTCTTTCTTAACCCATCTTCAGCAATACCACGCAAACGCTGTGTACCACAACTATGCATACATTTTGAATGGTACACGCTATGTCCAAAGGGAAGTATTATGAAAAGTAAATGTACCTCAAAGTTTTTTCGCTAGAACCTCATTTTTGGACCACTAGATTCAAAATACATGCGTTTTAAAATAATCTGTCTTGGGGTTTTTTCCCATACATTTTTATATGGGATGAAATTCACCTTAAAATGACTTTTTTCGACATTTGTATGGGAAAATAGGAAAAAATTCAAAAATATCAAAAAACCCAAGATGAAATATTTTAAACCGCACAGATTCTGAAACTAGAGGTCCAAACCTACGATCCTAGGGAATAACATTTGAGGTACATTCGATTTCCATAATACTTCCCTTTGGACATAGCGTGTGGTACGTGTACTCAGTACACTACGCGACAGCTCCCGAGTTAATGTTCGCGGTCCAATTTCGACTGTTCTGGTCAACCACGGAGAAGACAAATTGCAAATAAAAGATTTGTGATACGGCAATTGAGTGTTTCAAATCTGCTCGAAACACGAATCACGGACGGTATACAGTCCATGCAATATACTGTATAATTGCAACCTGAGTATAGCAAATGAGTAGAAAAAATCCCAGAAGAAACTTTTTCCACCTCAACGATGACGAGTGAAGTGCATTCAGGTTTTACAACCTCGAACCCAAAATTGCACGGCATCACTAAAAAGTTTCAGAGCTCGCCGCTTGTTTGTAGGTGTACCGTGAAATGGAGCAACTTTGATAGTTTTTTTTAACAGGTTTTCTCAATACTCTTACAATGTCATGTAAATAATATTTTGTCTGGTTTTGCTATTGCTTCGAAAACACATAAAAATGCACAAATTATTTCTAGTGTGAAACGTCTGGAATACAGTCATGGCTAAAGAAGCCGTGTTTTACAAAGTTTTGCGTTTAGTTGTGGGTTTCTGTGTAAGTAACTCATTGCATTTAGCCATTAATTTGTGTAAAATTACATTTTTTACTATGTTACGCATAACGAGATCACGTTAATTGAATTGCTTTTTTTATTAATTAAAAATTCTCACACAAATTTTGAACATAAAATATTAACTTCTAAAATTATAATATAATAGCATACTTTTAGGCGCAAATCGTTCGAGGGCGTTCACGAAGGGCAAAATCTACAACTTTTATGTTTTTGTTTAAAATGTATCTCATTAAGGGCGAACGAGACGATCGCCATTGCTCTGTTGCAACTGAGATGGTACTTCATTTTTTGGAACAAAACCCTATAATTGTGTATGCTCACTTGCAGTGCATATGCTGATTGTTGTTCAGCCTCTTCTGTGCGATAGAAATCAAGATTACCATCTTCAAAATTACGAGAAAAAATGTTAGAAAGAGAGGGAAGATTGGAAAAATAATACAGCGTCCCGTCATGATTTTATTTATTTTTAACCTCTGAGATGATCTCTCATATGGATAATTTTGTTCAACGTATGACTTTTTGCGTTTGTTAGATTCACACTTATAGTATTAAATATGCATTTTCCCCAGTACAATCAAACTTAACCCATCTTGCGGTACCTACCTTCACATCGTTAGAAACGGTAAAGAGTGCATACAAAATGAGAGCTTTTTTATAATACTTCAAATGGAAAAAAGCTTGCGGAACGACGGGGAAATGGGAGGCGAAAAAATGCTTGATGAAATCCACATGGAGCATTATTCTCCGGTAGTTTTGAGTCATTTCAGTTACCTTTTTGTGTACTTTTCATCTGCGCAATTTTTTAAAAACTGCATAGTTCAACCGCTGGTGAAATGAGACCTGAATAGCAGTTTGCACCGGGCCGCCCTCTTGGGTTACCGAAATGCTGAACAGCGGTACACCAGGCAGGCAGTAGTCGGTAAAGAGTTTGCTCTCTGGAGCTTATATACCAAGTTGAAACGATTGAAACGTGGCTTACAGCGTCGGAAAGCATCGGAGAATTGCAAACGAACTAAAGTTCGCCAAATATTCAAATGTAATTTGCAAAATCCACCTGTCAAATAATGTGCTGGAAAATGTCGATACAGTTGGAGAGGAAATCTCAAACAAAAACTTTTCATTCCAGCTTGCGGCTTACACAAGTGCTCTTTTCGCTGTGGCACACTGGAGCTCCATCAATTCGACAGAAGTTGTGTACAAATAGAGAGGGGAAAAAGCTCCGACCGAAGAGTTGAAAAGTGAACCAACAAAAGTTTTTAATGAAATTTTGTAAATTCGTGTGAATGCTGATTGTGGCAACATTCAGCAAACATTGCCAAAGGGTTGTTCGAGAGGCGGTCCACTTCGAAAAAAGGCTTATAGATAATGCAGTGACCAAAGTATTTATGGAGTTATAAGAGTGGAACTGTTTTCTTGGGTAAAAATCAAAGTTGTTTATTGATTGATTTATTTTTTTGGCTTATGGGAGTCAGAGCTCTTGGCCACTCAGTCGCAGTGCATATAGGAATTAGTGCGGGTACTGTAGTCCAAGCGTTTCGAACATTGAGAAAAGTTTGAATCTATGTTAACACAAACCAGCATAGTGTTCTTTTGATCATCCATAAACTTCTTCTTCTTCTTTATGGCTCTACGTCCCCATTGGGGCTTGGCTTGCCTTAGTGTTCTTAGTTAGAGCACTTCTACAGTTAATCTTTGAAGGGCTTTCTTTGCCTGCCATTGCATGAATTTGTATATTGTGAGGCAAGCGCCATGATACGGGGCCATCCATAAACCACGTGGTTATGCTAGGGGGAGGGGTTAGGCCAAAGACCACGGTCCAAACAAATTAAATTTTTTTGTATGAACAAAACACCCGGGGGGGGGGGGCGGTTTGTTCGGAATCTCCCAAAAAATGACCACCATCTCAGACCGTCTGCCCCCCTTCGTAGAGTTTCTTCCATGCAATATTTTAAAAATTTGTATGGAACGTAGACTTTGGCCAAACACCCTCCGTCCCCCCTAAGAGTCCCCGTAGTTTATGGACAGGCACAAGGGGGCTCTGACTCTGGGGAGTCGAAACCCACTCCAAAGAGACTGCTAAATCAGCTGAGTGCTCTAAGTATTCTAAGATCGAATTGTCAGGCCATCCCACTAAGAGGTAGTAAAAAATCCATAATGGACTTTATGTAATCCAGCATCAGTATCCATGGTTCATTGATCATTGCATAATTCAAAATAGTTGCATTCTCTTCATTATGCGTTTCATTTGTGATGCATTATCACCATTATGTAACTCAAATGAGTTGAGGGGATTAGAAGCAAAGGGGTGTAAGTGACAAAACCCCGTTTTCGAGTAATTGAAGTTTAAAGTTTTTGACCAATTTTTCATTTCATGTAAAATGTATGGAAAAGGGCCCATATAGCCGAGGCGGTAAAAGCACGGGTATTCAGCATGACCATGCTGAGGGTGACGGGTTCGACTCCCGGTCGGTCCAGGATCTTTTCGTAAAGGAAATTTCCTTAACTTCCTTGGGCATAGAGTATCTTCGTGCCTGCCACACGATATACACATGCAAAATGGTCATTGGCAGAGGAAGCTCTCAGTTAATAACTGTGGAAGTGCTCATAGAACACTAAGCTGAGAAGCAGGATTCCTATGTCCCAATGAGGACGTTACACCAAGAAGAGAGAGAGAGAGAAAATGTATGGAGTTTCAAAATCAACTCAATTTTCTCCGATTTATTGTATTTTTTCCTATCATCGTAGAAACAATCTTAACCAAGTTCCTTAAAATATGAAGTTTTATTTTATATTCTCAGCTCCAAATTGGCAAAATGGTAACTTACACCCCTTTGCATCTGGCCTCCTCAGCTGGAAAATTAATTGAATTACCGTCGTGCGGGGCTTCTTTTTACACTTTTTCATGATTTTTGAACTTTATGACATTATAACTCCCAGAGTAGTGAATGGATTTCCACAATTTTTACACATAATAATTGTGAGTATGTATGCAGGATGTATGCACAATTTGAACTAAATCCATCAATAAACAAAAAAGTTGTTCATACACCAATCGGACACATCTCATATAGAACCAGATGGGGGCTACTTTGGACATTTTTATCTAAAACAAAATTGATTTTCAAATTCCAGGTTTATTTAGAAAACTACTTTGTACCAATACTGTAGTATACTATATCAGACATGATTTCAATAAATTTATGCGTTTGAAGATGGTTCCGTGCTACCTTTGGTATTATGAGCAGCGTGATATTGCTATATAAATAGCCTGAAAAAAAGGACCATCAATCCTTTATTTGGGTGAAATGGTCATTTATAATGTATAACGATACAAATATTCGATTGTATATGCTACGTTGATATATTTTGAATGAATTGATCAACCCTTTGAAATTTATGAACTGTAGAAACAATGCTTACAGACCAAATGTTCTGATACGTTATGTATATTTTATTGATTTATTCGATGTATTTTCGCGTCCTGCCAAGCAATAAACGGTCTGTTTGAAAAATAATTTCAACCAAATGGAGGGAAAACTATTGCTTCGTAATAGTCCCAAAGACATCAAACAGATTTGAACCATATTTCGAATTCAAAAAATCCATATTCGAAAGTGTCCAAAGTAGCCCCGCATTTCAAAAGTAACTCCGCACGACGGTATAGTTATTTATGCAAATAGTTGCACGCACATTCAAAGACAAAAAATTTTCTCTAGGATATGAAATTAGAATCAAGCAAACCGTCTTATAACTGTCACAATTTTTTAAACTTATACCATGGAAACCCTAGTTGTTGATCAAATAATTGCATTATGATTCATAATGCTGCCCAAGTAACAATTTCAATTCCTTTTAGATTTGATTATTTTTATGGAAGCTTTATCACAGCATGACCAATTCATGGAACATTTATGGTTGTTTTTATCAAGAGAAAACAATCTTCGTTCGTTTGCGGTTTTTAAGTTGTCTTGAAGTTAATTTTGAAATTCGCGCATAAAGCAACTGAATTTACAAGAGCATTAAATCTTATAATAAGTTTTAAGACGTATTTGAAGTTATTTTCAACACATAACATCAACATATTTTATTAAAAGTTTATGCTTCGTTTATTCAAGTGCATTTCATCTGGCCAATCCTCCTTTAAAAACTTTTTGAAGCCTTCTATTCTTGAGCTAGAGCTATTACTCTGGAACAAGAACTATGCGAAATAATGATAAGACAACGAACTATTTATCAATCCAAATAATGAATGTAACAAATTGGTTGAAAAACCGCGTTCTCATGCAAATATAAACACATAAACATGTTTGCTCACTGATAATTTAGCCATTCTTGTGCTAAAAAGTAATCATGTCAACGAAATAATGATTTTACGGCCAATCAAAAATGCGAGTAGCTGGCTGCTGTCGTCCTGCCTTCAACCAGCCATAGCTATGCGAATCGAAAATGAAATGGGTACTTACTGTGACTCTGCTCAAGCTCACGCCAAATAGTGTAATTGTAGTTAGTTGCACTACATTATTAATAGCAAAAATAGAGGGAAACAAAATAGAATTGGCACATCTTGACGCGAAACACCGCGAAATGTACAGAGACAACTTTCTAGCATCGAAAACGTAAACAAACAATTGTCAAAGGCTGTTACTCTTGTATAAAACGAATAAGTTTCATTTAAGACGAACAAATCTGCCTCAAGATCATAACTAGTAAAAACAACCTTCAATAAAGGCTGTAGCGTTCATGCAAGGTGACTTGGTTCCATCATTGTTTTGAGGGGGTTTGGATTAAAGGTAATAACAATTGATGGCGACTGCATGAGTTTTGTTCGCTTGGAACGGCAGCCATGCTTAGAAAGAATTGAAAAAGTGGCGTAGCCTTTTGTTTTTAAAGGAAATTTATGTCTTCGTATATTAATGATTAATATTATTTTTAAAGCGCTTTGTAATTTTCTTATGTTTTGGGTGGCATATCAACGAAAAAGTGGGTATGGCACGGAAAATTTCGATTCCCTGTCATCAATGATCTGTCAGGCAATTTAAATGTTTTTGCCATTTCAATTTGATGAAAATTAATTCGCAGTTCAATTAATATTTCATCCATGAAACAAAACTTGTTTGCATCTGCATAATGCTTAGGTAAAAGAATTAATTTATTATGCACTGTTGACACTTTTGAGAAAGACAGCTAAAAGATCAACATGCCTCAAGATGTTCTTGTTAAAGTATCATGAAGTTCTTATAATCAATCATCAGCGCATGTACATAAATACAACTAGTTTCAAAGCAGTCTTCAAAAGCAGCTTTGAAGATCACCTGAAGAGTGGGCCAGATTAGTCTTATGGATGTTTTATACCTATTTTATCTCAGATTTGCAGAACAAAGAGCTTTATTGCTAAGTTTTATGATTCTATCTTAGAAATTACTTCAGGATTGCCACAAAAGTATAATTGTTACTTGGGTGGCCAAATCAGTTGCACTATGAACCGCAGTGAAGAAAAGTAAAACGTTGCGATACCAATACGGAAAGTTTAAAATATAATTTAAAGTGTCTAGTTGCAAATGTATGCCTCTCGTTGCAAAACTCGTTTTTTTTCAGAACTCTTCGTATTTACCGAATTTGGCAAGCCTCGTTAAACAAATGTACGACTCGTGCTGGAAAATCATCTTTTTAAAACACGTTGTATAAATAACTAGGGTCTTCCATCTCTTTAGACTGCATAGTAGGCCTGGTCATTTTAACCCTTTAAAGCGCAAGGTGTGTCACAAGTTAATCCTTGTCATGCATTACGGTCGTTATGACTCAGACAGGTGCACTAAACACGCACTACGTCTGCGTGGTGAGCGTCAGAGAATGCATGAAGAAAGTTAAATTTTAAATAAATAGGGTTTTCGACCCTATTCCCGGCATAACAGGTAAACAAAATTTTTCACTGCCTAAATTAACAACGAAACGACCGTTTTCGTCCACTTCTTCCATCTGAATCAGATACCTTATTGCGTGAACTTGTTGTTAACAGTGATTGTTGTGAAGATTTTCTGCCGGAAAGTTGATTTTGAAGGAGTTTACTGCACCTAGTCCAGTGCAAATTCTTGGCACCAGTGTCGAACGTCCAGCAAAATCAAATGGGGAATCACTTCGGCACCCATCTTTGTGCTGACGAAGTGCTCTCGTCTGCGTGTAATAGGGTATGTGTTCCATCATTAATCTCACGCTCCCATATTCATCCTATTCGAAAACAAGCGATTACGGCACCAATTGATTCCGTTCTTTTTGTTTTCATGGGTGCTCACTTCTAACAAAAAATACAAAAATAAGAAACAAAACAAACAGCGCTTATATCCTTTGTTTTTCGTAGGATGAAAATGGGAGCAGCATGCTTAAGAAGGGAACCAATACCCTATTTGTTTTGAGCACTTGTGCGGCTTCAGAGTGAATTGTAGCTCATTGACTGCGGATCCCGTTGCAGTAATGTTGCGTTAGATGATTACCTACACAAGTGCGTTTGGAAAATATGTGACAAGTGATATTTTGGTTTGTTTTGCTGTGAGGTGCCGGGAATTGACGCGGGTGCCCAAGTAGTTCGAAAGCCTATGTTACATAGATACAAGATACCTCAAATGCGTGAAACGTGAAATTTCTATTACATATTTTTCCTTTACGCTTCCGCATCAATTTGATCTATTTATTGCTGAGAGAATTTGGGTTCGATTTCCAATTAGGGGTTGTATGCTAGTAGTCGACCCTGCGCCTATATTGGATCCCCTTCAGAAAAAACTCAAATATAAATGCCCAAATCAACTGTTTCCATGCAACTTCCACCGGTGGAACATCAATTACATTGCTACACAGCAGTTCCTGGCAAACAAATGACCCAGTGGCCGCAACAATCGGTTATTTTAACTATTTAATGAATGTAATTACTCAAAAGGGTCCACTATACGTACACTCAGGGAGGGTCCACTATAGGTACCGTCGGCGGCGTGACAGCTAACATGGAAATCAAATGGGGGATCCACTATAGGCGTCAGGATATTCGTAAATACACTAAGGTCTTTTTTTACACGTTTTTTTTACACGGTTTTTTTTACACGGCTTTTTTTACACGGTTTCGTGAATTAACACGGTTTTTTTTACACGGATTCGCGAATTAACACGGTTTTTTTTCAAATTTCTCGCGCTAAGTGTCTAGAAGGGAACTCTTACTAAAAGGAAGAAATGGGATTTATGGGAAAGGGTTTCAAGGGAGTTGAAAAGTGGTATGAGGTGAAGGCGGATGATGATGTAAGAGGTCTGCTGCAGGAAAGGGTTCAGGAGTATGGTTCAGCGTCCTACAGGTCCATGGACCTGTAGAGACGTAGTTTTCAAAGATATTGTAGGACCTCCAAGAACTTCCGAGAGTACAGGCCTGAAAATCTATGAGCGTAATCAATTAATTGTTGCTATATTATTGATGCGGTGTACCATCCTACAGATCCATGGAGCATGGTTCTGTAGAAAACTACTTCCTAAATATGCTCTAGGTCATCCAAGAATGTCCGCGAATAAAGAATTCAACACTACAAGCGTAACAAATGGATTTTTGTTACATTACTGATACGGTGTAACATCCTACAGGTCCATGGAGCATAGTTCTGAAGAGATGTTATTTCCAAGGATATTCTTGGGCATCCAAGAACTTCCGCGAGCAGTGGCCTTAAGATCTACAAGAGTAATCGATGGATTGTAGTTACATTACTGATACGGTGCAACATCCTACAGGTCCTTAGAGCATAGTTCTGTAGAGATTTACGTTTCCAAGATATTCTAGGACCTCCAAGAACTTCCGCGAGTACAGGCCTGAAAATCTACGAGCGTAATCAATTAATTGTTGCTATATTACTGATACAGTGTAACATCGTGCAGGTCCATGAAGCATAGTTCTGAAGAGAAGTTATTTTAAGGATATTTTAAGACATCCAAGAACTTCCGCGAACAAAGGTCTTACGATCTACAAGCGTTATCGATGGATTGTAGTCACATTACTGATACGATGCAACATCCTATAGGTCCTTACAGCATAGTTCTGTAGAGACGTAGTTTTCAAAGATATTCTAAGATCTCCAATAATTTCCGAGAGTACAGGCCTGAAAATCTACGAGCGTAATCAATTAATTGTTTCTATTTATTGATACGGTGTAACATCCTGCAGGTCTTTGGAGCATAGTTCTGAAGAGATGTTGTTTTCAAAGATATCCTTGGACATCCAAGAACTTCCGCGAATAAAGGCCTTAAGATCTATAAGCGTAATGGATGAATTGTAGTCACATTACTGATACAGTGCAACATCCTAAAGGTCCTTAGAGCATAGTTCTGTAAAGACGTAGTTTTTAAAGATATTCTAGGACCTCCTAGAACTTCCGAGAGTTCAGGCCTGGAAATCTACGAGCGTAATTAATTAATTGTTTCTATATTATTGCTACGGTGTAACATCCTACAGGTCCATGGAGCATAGTTCTGAAGAGAAGTAATTTTCAAGAATATTCTAGGGCATCCAAGAACTTCCGCGAATAAAGGCTATAAGATCTATAAGCGTAATGGATGAATTGTAGTCACATTACTGATACAGTGAAACATCCTAAAGGTCCTTAGAGCATAGTTCTGTAGAGACGTAGTTTTTAAAGGTATTCTAGGACCTCCTAGAACTTCCGAGAGTTCAGGCCTGGAAATCTACGAGCGTAATTAATTAATTGTTTCTATATTATTGATACGGTGTAACATCCTACAGGTCCATGGAGCATAGTTCTGAAGAGAAGTAATTTTCAAGAATATTCTAGGGCATCCAAGAACTTCCGCGAGTAGTGGCCTTAAAATCTACAAGTGTAATCGATGGATTGTAGTTACATTACTGATACGGTGTAACATCCTACAGGTCCATGGAGCATAGTTCTGAAGATATGTTGTTTTCAAGGATATTCTTGGGCATCCAAGAACTTCCGCGAATGAAGGCCTTAAGATCTATAAGCGTAATGGATGGATTGTAGTCACATTACTGATACGGTGCAACATCCTAAAGGTCCTTAGAGCATAGTTCTGTAGAGACGTAGTTTTCAAAGATATTCTAGGACCTACTAAAACTTCCGAGAGTTCAGGCCTGAAAATCTACGAGCGTAATCAATTAATTGTTTCTATATTATTGATGCGGTGTAACACCCTACAGGTCCATGCAGCATAGTTCTGAAGAGATGTTGTTTTCAAGGATATTCTAGGGCATCCAAGAACTTCCGCGAATGAAGACCTTAAGATCTACAAGCGTAATCGATGGATTGTAGTCACATTACTGATACGGTGCAACATCCTACATGTCCATGGAGCATAGTTCTGAAGAGATGTTGTTTTCAAGGATATTCTAGGGCATCCAAGAACTTCCGCGAATAAAGGCCTTAAGATCTACAAGCGTAATTAGTTACATTACTGATACGGTGCAACATCCTACAGGTCTTTAGAGTCTAGTTCTGTAGAGACGTAGTTTTTAAAGATATTCTAGGACCTCCAAGAGTTTCCGAGAGTTCAGGCCTGAAAATCTACGAGCGTCATCAATTAATTTTTGCTATATTATTGATGCGATGTTTTATCCTACAGATCCATGGAGCATAGTTCTGTAGAAAAAAAAACTCCCCAAGTATGCTCTAGGTCATCCAAGAATTTCCGCGAATAAAGAATTCAAGATCTACAACCGTAATAAATGGATTTTTGTTACATTACTGATACGGTGTAACATCCTACAGGTCCATGGAGCATAGTTCTGAAGAGAAGTTATTTTCAAGGATATTCTAGGGAAACAAAGAACTTTCGCGAGTAGTGGCCTTAAGATCTACAAGCGTAATCGATGAATTGTAGTTACATTACTGATACGGTGTAATATCCTACAGGTCCATGGAACATAGTTCTGAAGATAAGTAATTTTCAAGGATATCTTAGGGCATCCAAGAACTTCCGCGAGATAAGACCTTAAGATCATAATAAAAAATAATCAATAGATTATTGTAATATTACTGATGCGGTACAACATCCCTCAAGTCCATGGAGCATGGTTCTGGAGAGAACTTTTTTTCCAAAGATGTTCTAGGTCATCCAGAATTTCCACGAGTGCAGAGTTTAATATCTACAAGCGTAATTGATGGATTTTTTACATTTTTGATTCGGTGTAACATCTTACTGGTCCATGGAGCATGGTTCTGCAGAGAAGTTATTTTCAAAGATAATCTAGTGATTCCAAGAACTTCTGCGAGTAAAGACCTCAAGATCTATTAACAAAATCAATCGGCAATTGTTGCATTACTGATGCCGTGTAACATCCTATAGGTCTATGAAGCATGGTTCTGTAGAGATCTACTTTTCTAGAACAATCTAGATCATCCAAGAACTTCTGCAAGTAAAAGCCTTAAGGTCTACAAATATTAAAATGAAATGTTGTTACATAACTGATGCAGTGAAACATCCTAGGTCCTTGGCGCAAGATTCCGTTAACGTGTTCTAGGTCATCCAGAACTTCCGCAAGTAAAGGCCTGAATCTACTAGCGTAATTAATCAATTGCTTTTACATTACTTATACGGTGTAACATCATACAGATTTATGGATCACGGTTCTATAGAGAAGTTATTTTCAAAGATTTTCTAGTTAATCCAAGATCTTTCGCGAGTTAAGGCCTTAAGATCAATAAGCATTATCAATGGACTTCTGTTGCATTACTGATGCGGTGCAACATCCTACAGGTCCACGGAAAACAGCTCTGTAGAGTCTTGATTTCCATGAATGCTTTATGTCTTCCAAGTACTGTTGCGGTTCATGGAAGTTCTTGGAGTACCTAGAAGATGTTTGGCAATTATTTCTTAACAGAACTATGCTCTCTGGACCTTTAGGACGCTATACTGTATCAGTAATGTGACAACAAACCATTGATAACGCTTGTAGATCTTCAGGTCTAAGCTCGCGGAAGTTCTTGGGAACTTGTATTGATTGCGCTTATAAATCTTAGGTCTTTACTCATGGAAGTTCTTGGAGGACCTAGAATATCTGTGGAAATTATTTCTATACAGAAAAATGGTTCATGGACCTGTAGCATGTTACAACGTATTAGAAATGTAACAACAATCCATTGATTACGCTTGTAGATCTTAAGGCCTTCACTCGCGGAAGTTCTTCGAGGTCCTAGATCATCTGTGGAAATTATTTATCTACAGAACTATGCTCCCTGGACCTGTAGGACGTTACACTATATCAGTAATGTGGCAACAAACCATTGATAACGTTTGTAGATCTTAAGGCCTTTACTCGCGGAAGTTCTTGGAGGTCCTAAATCATCTGTGGAAATTATTTCTCTACACAACTATGCTCCCCGGACCTGTAGGACGCTACACTGTATCAGTAATTTGACAACAAACCATTGGCAAAGCTTGTAGATCTTCAGGTCTTTACTCGTGGAAGTTCTTGGAGGACCTAGAACATCTAATACAATTAGTTCCTTACAGAAAAATTGTTCTTGGACCTGTAGCATGTAACAACGTATTAGAAATGTAACAACAATTCATTGAGTACGCTTGTTGATCTTAAGGCCTTAACTCGCGGAAGTTCATGGAGACCTAGCATATCTTTAGAAATGAATACTCTTCAGTACAATGCTCAATGGACCTCTGGGATGTTACAACGCATGTAGCAAGAAACCATTGGCTATGTTTGTAGATCTTCTGGCCTTTACTCGCGGAAGTTCTTGGAGATCAAAATTGGAGGTCATGTTTGAAAATGATTTATTTACAGAACAATGCTCCGTAGACCTGTAGGATGTAGAACAGTATCAGTGATGTAACATCAATCAATCGATTACGCTCGTAGATATCAAAGCCTTTACTCGCGAAAGTTCCTGGGTGTCCTGGAACATCTTTCTCTACACCACCTAGCTCCGTGGACCTGTAGAGTGTTGACAGTCTCCTTGATCCTTCGTTTCGTCCGTCTAGACAGTCCTTATCACCCCAAAATATCCTCTACGATCTTTCTTGGAAACAGTATGCACTCTGCTCCCCATAGCCCATCCCTTGTCCCCTTCCCCACTAACCCCTAGATTCAACCCTTACTACTACCCCCCCCCCCCTTTTCTTATTACCCTCTAAAACAATCCTCGGATATCTGAAGGAGAGGACATTTCAAATATTTTCAGATTTCCCTCGGTTTTTTTACACGATTTCCCGAATTAGCACGGTATTTTTTTACACGGTTTCTCAAATTAACACGGTTTTTTTTACACGGATTCGCGAATTAACACGGTTTTTTTACACGGTTTTTTTTACACGCGACGTATCCCCCGTGTAAAAAAAGACCTTAGTGTAATCCTATAATGGACCCCGGTAGTGTCCATTATAGACAACGTCGATGCGTATTTTAAAATGCGTATTTCACTGGAATAATTAATAAATGTAGTAAGTTTGACGGTCTTAACATAAAGAGGGGTCGTGAAACTTGTTAAAAAAATCCACTTCGGAACAATACACTGCCTTAACATAGCTAAAAAGCCGCAGAAGTAAATTTCGATTCGATGGCTTAGGGGGTCCACTACTAGTACCAAAACCCTAATCCAGCATATTTTTGTAAAGAAGCACCAATTTTTGGAATTCCCCTTGCTTTGTATAATTTTGGCCCACACTTAATACATAGCTCATTGCACTATCGAACAATCCCATTCCTCCGAATCCCCCACATGGAATAGTTCTCACAAGAATCCCGGACAAAAATATCTGGAAAAATCCCGAGAGAAACCCTAGTAGAAAAATCGGAAGGAATCACGGCAGAAATCCCTCAAAGAATTTCGGGAGGAATCCCAGAAAAAAGTCACGGGAGAAATCCAAGGAGGAATCCAAGGACGATTTCTAAATGGCACTTCTTGAGAAATTCTTGATTGGACTCAATGTAGAAATTCTGGAAGAAATCCCCAAAGGAAAAACCCGAAAAAATTCTTGGAAGGGTCTCTGAATGTACTTCGGAGTGAATCATTAAAGAAAGACCCTTCAATAGTAGCTGCATAATGGCTTATAGAGCAAACGCCTCTAGGCAAAAGCTCTCTTAAACTCTTATACAGGAGACATCAATGAAGAAGTAAGGAATCAAATCCTGGCAGAATTCATGAAACAATAACGGATGGATCTCTATAGAAATCCAGGGGAGAAACCCCATGAACAATCCAGGAAGAATCGTTGATGTAACCTTTGGAATAATTCGTGAAAAATTTGGAAATCCCGGGAGAAATCACTGAAGGAATCCTGAAAGGAATCGCTGATGGAATGCCGAAACATAGGAAATTCAATGTTCAGAATGAATCTTTGAAGGAATCCAGGGTGGTATCCCAAATTGATATGGAGGAATCCTTGGATACCTAGGAGAAATTGCTAAAGTAATCGCTAAATCTATCTTGTGAGAAACAAATGCAATGAAGGAATCTCAAGAAAAATCATTGGAACAATTATTCAGGATAAATCCCACAAAATAATCCCTAAATGAATCTTGGGATAAATACCTAAAATAATATCAAGAGTGACAGGAGAAATTCCTAAACGAATCCCGGAAGAAAGCAATCAAGGATGTCTAAAAGAACCCTAGATGAAATGTCTAAAGGAAACCCGGGAAAAATGCATTAAAGAGCCTCTGAACGAATAGGAGTCCCTAAAGGAAACCCGGGAAAAATCGATGAAGCAATCACGGAAGAAATTCCGAACCAACTCCAAGAAAGAATTCTGGAGGCATTCCTGGTGGAATCTCTGTTACTAGTAGGCAGGGTAGCACACGTGCTACCAGGACTAAAGACTTCGGAATACTTGGCAGAGCAACGGCATGCTGCGTGAGGCCGGGTTTACAACAACCTCTTTTCCTGGCTAGCGCGATCTGAAGCACCTCTCTGATCTCAAGGTCGGCTGGAGTGGCTAATCAGACCTCGGATATGGGGGAGTGTAATAAAGGAAACTAGAGTGATACAATTTTGACGATATATTATTCTAACACAAATCTATGTGTAAGTGTCACGTGTCATGTGAATGTTTTTACACTACCTGGCCAGCCGACAACTGCTGGACGAACGATGAATAGCCGTGGATGGAAACCGGGGATCTGATCGTAGATAGGACTTCTAGTCGTATCGTGTGGTATCGAACCGGATTGGCGCACCGGTAGATGGACGCCGGAATCACAGCTTCGCCGAATCAAGGGTGCGACCATTCATTTGCAAAGATTTACATTCACGTGCTATTATCTCAGTTCAGAAGCATGCTATCGAAAAACAATGTATGGATGAATTTAACCTTGTAGTTTTATCTGAAAGTTTGCCGAATAACATTGGGGTCACAAACGTATACCAAAATCGTGAGCGAGCAGTGAAGGCAACTCTCCACGCGGTGAATGTTCACATATCCCTTTCTATCTTTTCTTCATTCCATATCCACTGACCTCTAACAGTTCTACTGTTCTATTTTTATTTTCTTTTATTGTGGGTATTTATGGTACTAAATCTAGAGGTATGTGTGGGTATATTTTAAATATGTATATACACGGAAACACAAACACATCAGATTTTATCAGATAGAATATACAAATTAACAAAAAAAACAGTCTTACTGTTACAAACGGTAACATCTCTGAAATAATCAGAGAGGAATCAGTAAAGGCATTCTGGGAAAATCTCTGTTGTAACGCCGAAGATATTTCGGGAGGAATCAACGGAAAAATCCTGGGAAGAAACCTTAGAAGAACACTGGAAGAATGCTTGAAGAATTTTCTGTTGAAGGAATCCTGGAAAAAATACCTAAAGGAATCCCGGGAGAAATTGATAAAGGAATACCGGAGAGAATCTCTAATGGAATGCCGGAAAATATCCCTGAATGCTTCCCGGACAAATCCCTAGCCTAAAGGAATCCTGGGAGGAATTTTTGGAAGAACCCTGAGAAGTATACACGAAGAAGAAATTCCGTTAGGAATCCCGGGAGAAATCAATATCGGATTCCCGAGAGGAATTCTGAATGAAATTCCAGGAAGAGTTCCCGGAAGAATCCTTGACAGAATCATGTCCTGTCCTGAATAAAAACCTGGAGGATATTCCCGAAGGAATACCAGGAAAAATGTGGAACAAATCTTTGAAAGAATTTCGGGATTATTCAATGAAAAAAATCATTTTGGAATCTCTGTGGGAATCCCGCGATAATCTCTGGTTCCCTGGAGAAATCCTTGAAGGAAACTATGGAGATTTTTTTTTAATCGTGGGAGAATCACAATGGAGCAGTACGACATGCACTTAATGCTAAGGATTCGGGATACGACCACAATAGATCCAAATACTGTCGCAGCGGCTCACCGGAACAGAAAAAAAAGCCATGGGAGGAAATAGCGGGAAGAATCCTTAATGAAATAGCGGAAGGAATTTTTGGACGAATGCCTACAGGATTCTCGGGGGGAATTACAAGATGAATACTGGTAGGAATCCAAAGTGAATTCATGGAGAGTTATCGAGAGGAATTGTTGAATACCTTTGTACAGAAATCCCTGCTAGAGGCCTTCCCTGATACCTCTGATATAAATATCACTAGTGCCATCTGATGCAGTAATTTTTAACTGAGATTTTTGGCTCATGCACTTGAATGGTTCTGTTGAAGACTACAATAGTTTTTTTTCACCCTAGTGCCATCTGTTCGAAGGATTGTTTAATAATAATTACTTTACCAGATTAGGTTTGGTCCGATAAACATATTTGCAGAAAACTCCAAAATCGCATCTTTGTGTTAGACTAAGACATTGTCAAATCAAATCAATTGTACTACACACCATCTAGTGAAACAATTTCTGACTGGAGATCATTTCAATAGAAGATTCACATTTGCGAGAACCACTCCGCTGTAGATACCAACTTCTAATTTTGATTCATAGCTCAGCATTACTTTATACGGATGTTACCGTAGAAGTCAGCATCAGAATCTTTTTATTACTATTTGCAATATGAGATATCCGTCACTATATAGAAGGAATCTATTATGCGTTAAAGTTTTCTTGTGGCTTTTTCAAAACTTACCTCACTTTCTATAACGACCGTACCACAATATTTCATTACACCTTCTTACTTTTTTTGCTGTTATTGCTCTGAACAGCCGTAGTACAGTACATGTGCAGTAGACGCCATATGCGAAAAAAGTCTGCGTCGAGAGTACAACTTCCTGCACACGATGATATATAAAGCATCCAAGATTCATAGGGGAAGTTTTCGAGCTCAAAAAGTATGGAAAAGAATTATAAGCCAGTCTGAGGCAATGTGGAAGATAAACGAATAAACTTCTTCGCAGATGTGAATATACTGGATCATCATAAATTTTTCTGTTATGCTAAAATTTTCAGAAACTGATTAAAATTCGGGCTACCATTTAAAGAAAATTTGTCGTTCCCTGTATATTTATTATTTTTTTTTCAAGTTTTACTTGAATTTATGAGTTGGTAAGTAAAACGCTCTACTCCTTTAAAGTGTTGTTTATGCCTTTATAAACGAAAGTGAAGCATTACGCACCGTCTGACCAAACGTAGTCATATAACTAAAATTGAGATAGTTGTCTATGTCTTCTTCTTCTTTATGGCTCGACGTTCGCATTGGAATTTGGCCTGCATCTCTTCAAATTAGTGTTTTTAGAGCACTTCCACAGTTTTTATTGAAGGGCTTTCTTTGCCTGCCATTGCATGAATTTGTACATTGTGTGGCAAGTACAATGAATCATTGTTGAAGTGTTGAAAATTTCATTTTGTCATATCTAAATTCAATTGCCTACAGCTAATTTTAGAAGCTGAACCTGAGAATATGGTATATGAAAAACTTGTGCAACTAGACCAGTTCTGCAAGAAATGTCAATGATACACTATGCCCAGGGAATCGAGAAAATAGTCTCGACCGGAATGGGAATCGCACCCGCCGTCTCCGGATTGGCGATCCATAGCCTTAACCACTAGGCTAACTGGAGACCCAATATAGACTAGGCTAACTGAGATAGTTGCTTAGATGTCGTAGAGGTGTGCGCCGATTTGAAATCTGTCGGCGGCGGCGTTTTGCACATTTTTGGCCAGCGGCGGCGGCGTGATCGGCGTGACGCTGAATAAACTTTTGGCGGCGGCGTGGTCATAATTTTTAATTTTTTGTTAATTCCGTTAATCAATATTAGTATTTTATTTTTGAGTAACTCATCACATGTTTTTTGAAAATTTATTGAAATAATTGTTATGGTGAATCAGCAGCCCAAAAAAAATATCCAGAATGACCTTCTAAAGGAATTCCCGGAAGAAATTCAAGAGGAATTCCCGGTAGAATTTCTAGAGGAATTTCCGAATGAACTCTTTAAGGAATTCCCGAAGGAACTCGTAGAGGTATTCTTCTAAGTACACCTAGAGGAATTCCCGGATGAACTTCTTTACGAATATCCAAAGGAGCATCTAAAGAATTCCCTGATGAACGCTTAGAGGAACGTTTGGGAAAATCCGGGGAAAAATCCGGAAACAAATCTTAGAAGAACTCTTAGAGAAATTGCCGGAGGAACTCTTAGAGGAATTTCCGGAGGAATTCCTAGATGAATTACCGGTGGAACTCATAGAAGAACTCTTAGAGGAAATTCCGGGCATTCCTTGTGCAACTCCCAGACATAATTTTAGAGCAACTGGTAAAGTAATTGCCAGAGGATTTTTCGGAGGAACTCGTAGAGAAATTGCCGAAGAAATTCGAAAAAGAATTCAAGGAGGAACTCGTAGAGAAATTACCAGAGGTATTCATAGATGAGTTCTCGGATGAACTCTTAATGGATTTCCCGGAAGAATTTCTTGAGGAATTCCCAGCTGGATTTCTAGAGTAACTCCCGATGGAACTCCTAGAAGAATTCCCAAGAAATTCGTGAAAAAATTCCCGGAAGAACTCGTAGATAAATTCCCGGATGAACTCAGATACTTCTAGAGAAATTCCTGGGAGAACTCCAGGAAGAATTCCAGGAGGAACTGCTACAGAACTTGCCGAAAGAACTCCCGGAAGAATTCCTAGACAAATTACAAGAGAAACTCCTAGAGGAATTATCGGAGGAAACTTCTGGTATTTCCAGTGCAATTTCTATGAACTCTTAAAGGAATTCTCGGATGAAGTCGTTGAAGAGCTCGTGGAGGAATTCCCGGAGGTGCTCCTAGAGGAATTGCCGGATGATGTCCTAAAGGAATTCCCCGGAAAAATTTCTAGACTTCTAGATGAATTCCTGGAGGATCTCCTAAAAGAATACCCGGAGTAACTCTTAGAGGAGTTTCTAGAGGAAGTACTACAAGAAGTCTCAGTGAAACTTCTGTAGAATGCCCGAAGAAACTCCTAGAGGATGTCTCGGAGGAAACCCTCGGATTTCCCGAAGGACCTTCTAGAGTTCCCGGAGGAACTTTTAGCGGAATGCTTGGTGAAACTGCTGGAAGAATCCTCAAAGGGGGCGTCCATAAATGACGTAGCTTTTTAGGGGGGAGGGGGGTGTTTGTGATTTTGTGACGAAGTGTGACGATAGGGGGGTAGGGGTTCATGATATGCTGCGTAGCTTTCTACGAAGCCTATTGAAAAAAGTATTTCGTAATTAATAAAATTTTTACTTGCATTAGGTATGACTATCTAGTAAATCAAAAAAATATATATATATAAAAAAATATATATATATATATATTGCATGAATTATTTTTTTTTTCATTCACATCACCTTGAATCTCCAGTAAGGAATTTCCCAGAAAAAAAAACTTCTGAAAACATTCCAAAAGTATCTGGAGGAATCTCAGAAGGAGCTTACAGAAGAATTTCAGAAGGAACTCCTGGAGGAATTTTGAAAGGAAATAATAGATAAATTTCCAAAGAAACTCCGCGAGGACTTCCTTGAACAATTCTAGATGTGGCATTCGGAGAAATCTTGAATAAACTCCTGGAAGAATCTCAGAAGGAGATATTTGTAGATTCTCAGAAGGAACTCCAAGTTCAACTTCAGAAAAAAAACGGAAGAAATTTTTGAAAAAATCCCGGAAGGAATCCAGAATGTAGAATCGCGGAAGATTATCTAGATATAACTCCTGGTGAAAAATAAGTAATTAATACTTGGAGGAATTCCAGAAGGAACAATGGGAGGAATCCGTAAAGGGATTTCTCGCGGAATTCTAAAGGAATGGAGGGATGTCGGAAAAACTTCCTGGAGGAGTCCCGGGGAAAAAAAAATCTTGGAGAAACCCTAGAAAGAAGTCCTCGAGGAATTCCAGAACAATCCAGGAAGAAATTCCTGAAGGAATCCCAGAAGCAATTCCTGGGAGCGTTTTTAAAGAATGCCGGTGGGGTTTCCTGCCAAGATCTCGGAATGAATATCTGAGTGAATTCCTGAAGGAAATCAAGAAGGAACTCCTGGAGGAATCCCGAAAGGAACTTCTTTGGGAAACACAGAAAGCAGTTCTGATGTAACCTCAAAAGAAATTCCGGTTAAATTCCTGAAGAGATGTCCGAAGAAAAAGCTGGTAGAAGAGAGGAGAAGAAAACCTTGAAAGAACTCTTGAAGGAAACCATGGACAAACTTTTAGAAAAACATTACAAAACAAACTCCTGGAGAAATCTCAGAAGGAACTTTTGGAGTAATCTAATAAGGAACTTCGGAAGGAAATATAGGAGGGATCACTAAAGGTACCCCTGAAGGAATACAATAAAGAGGAATTTTCAAATGGAATCCCAAAGCAAATTCTTGGAGAAATCCCAGAAGGAAGTCCTGGAGGAATTCAAAAGGAAGAAATTCTCAAAAAACGGGAATCCCAAAAGAAACTCTTTGAGGAGTTCCAAGATGAACTGCTGTAAGAATTTTAGAAGAAACTCCTGCAGGGTCCTTCAAATGTCGTGGTGAATATTATTCAAATGAAACCAATTTGATATTCTGAGGAGATTTATTAGTGAGCAAACTCATATCTTCGGAAGAGCTCAGGTTAATATGGTATTTAACTACATATATTGGATGCATCAATTTCCTGTTCTTCAGCATCAAGCAGAACGATGGGTGGTTCATTGAGTCATTAGCTTTAGTGATAATCTCCACTGGTTGCACCTATGATCTTGATGTCGGCGATCTGATCCTGGCAGTTGGCTATGTATTTTTTTTTGTTATTGTAGTTTTTCCATAATATTCTATAAACATACAAGTTGTAATTGAAACACAGAGAACAGACATCCAGGCTAGAAAAAAGACCATTCAGAATATTGTGTAATGATTTGAATCTGCACTTGAGTAAGGTTGCAAACAATACACGATGGAAACACTAACGTCGCCAAGCATCATATTGAAACAGTCAGTCTTGAATTGACACATTTCAAGTGGTGAATTAAATTACTATGAGTAATTAGCTGATTGCAGCGCCACGATGTTGCCACTTGCGTCGTCGATGAAATATTCCTTACACAAAATTCAGATTGGACTTGGATGTCTGTTCTCTGTGATTGAAATCAGAGCTAAATTTGAGTTTTTTTTTGTTTTTTGACATGAAAAAGTTTTTTAGGGGGTGGGGTGTTTAAGAAGCTACGTCATTTATAGAGGGGGGCATCTGAATTTGTGACGAAATGCTACGAGGGGGGAGGGGGTGTTAAAAATCGCTTAAAAAAAGCTACGTCATTATGGACGACCCCAAAAGAGTTGCTGGAGATATTTCATCTCATCTGGAGATGAACACGACAATGACATTTTTCTCAGAATCACCAGCATTTTCTTCAATCTCTAGATTCTTTTATCAGCCATCAGTTATCTTCAGGAACTCCCGGTATCTTTGTAAACTCGTTTTAATTTGAAGGACAAACTCTTTCACTTTTTTAGAACTGTTAAATTTGGACCAAAAAAAGGACCACCACTGAAAACGATCTTACAAATGCTATGTATGCAGATGACTCCATTGCTTGAAATGTTATAATGAAATAAATCAAGAAATAATTTAATTTATTAATGCGTTTTTGAGATCTGCGTAGAAAATTGGAGTTCGGCGGCGTATGCGGTGGCGCGCCGAAAAATAATCGGCGGCGGCGGTGTGAACCGAAAATCGGCGGCGGCGCACATCTCCAGATGTCGTAAGATTTTTACCCGCGCGATATGAAATTAACACAATTAAACACCTTAAAAATTTAGAAAAGTGTTGCCATGAAGGTGCTACAATATTGTAGTGTGCAAAACCCTTTATTTAGATTGGGCTGAACACGTGCTAGAAATTTTCGCTTTCGTTTGCAATGGAATATGAGGGGGCTCCATATGTCTAGTATTTACAGCAGTAACTGAAGAAGAAGGAGGCGCGTGGTAGTTATTGGATAAATGCAGCGCTCAACCTGGTATGAAATCAATGAACAGGAGATGCATGATTCATAATTCTGAAGGATTTCTCGTACAGTAACGGCCTTGCCTGTTGTCGATCGGTCATCGTCGAAGCCGGCTTGATAACCTCCCACGAACTGATTGTGTACTGAACACGAATGATACGCGTATTACCATAATAGGTCTTAATACTGGTCACCAAAACACCGAAAAAGATACATGTCTTAAATACCTAATTAGTCAGTATTGTTCAGATCCGACAGTCACACAATTACCGCCACCGCACCGGCTGCAGAACTCTGATGCTGTGTTTTAAAAGCGATCAGTTTCTAACGTGTTGTACAAAACACAATAGCGCACTGACTTACTGAATAGATAGTAAAGGATGACAAGAAAATAATAGATGTACGTACGTACATACACACAAACATATGTATATGCTGAACCAGACATAACACCGTTACTATTAGATGTGATAAGAAAGAAGTTAGCTGAGTGACATTGTGTCACGGTAACCCATTGTATAGAGGGGATCCTTCATGCAAGGAGAAATCTGGTGGGGAAATGAGTATCCAACCCACCTGAGATCTGAGTTCCCGTCGGGGTTGGAAACTTGTTCTATGATAAGCGCATGCGCTCTGCAGAATTCTATGTCACTGCGTTACTGAAATGCATTCCATATCAATGCAATGCTGCTTGCTTGGTTGATGGAATCATTAGGGCTTTTTATTTACGTTGCTCCACCGGAGGGATAGTATAGCCCGGTAGTTGTGGCGGTGGTCGGTGGAGTGCCGGTTATGTACTTTCACATGATGATGACGTTTTGACGGGTTGGGTATTAAAGAGGTATTGCTGGTTCGCGAATGGCTTATTACTTTAAAATGGGGTATATTCGGACTCGGTCATTTGACCAAATGGATGAGCCAGCAGAAATCGAAAGGAGCGCGTATTGGAATCAATAGTTTTTTTTTGATCGTCAGAATTACTCATAGTCATTTTACAATAAACACAATTATGTAGAACACAATGCTGCTAAGATTGATACAGTCTGGATATAGCGTATTTTTGATACTTCGCCCACTTTTGCCTACCTACATGAAGTAATGAATTCAGTACATACTTCTATTTCTACCTCCCCGTTGTACTAGTCGGTGAACGAGTGTTTTTGGTGGAAATAGGGTATAATGATAAGAAGCTGGGTAACGCGTAACACGGCCCATTGAAGTCGTTAGCATCTTCTCACTACAGTCAGGTTTTTTTTACGCGGTTCATAATTCAAAAAACCGCGTAAAAAAGTCTCACCATTTTTCGACGAATAATGCAAAAATAAGACGATGACATTTTTTTTTTGTAAGGAGTTTTCATTTACGCGGCCGGGTAAATTCAAATAGATTGCGTTTTGCTCAACCAATTTCAAATCTTTTTCCATAAATTGAAAGCTGAATACAATACCATTCGATCATCTGAATATGTACATGTTTTACGTCAGATTGATGAAATTCAAGATATCGACGATTTTTAGGGACAATCTTCTTAAATTTTAGCAAAATTCCCAAAATTTTTTGAAGAAATGTATTTTTTTTTTAAAGAAAAAACCGACTTAAAAATTCTTTCTCGACGTTTATTTGACATATCATATGTAGGCGAGTTACAGTAAAAAGTTCAGCTCAATCGGAGCATTGGTTACGGAGAATGAGATGTTTGAAGTGAGCGACTTTGCTTATCATGCAAATCATCAACCTTGTATGGAGAGTCGAAAAAATTTCCGCTCTACTGTAATGTTTTTCTTTCGCGTTTTCGAACTCAAGGCATGATTCTAGACCAAAAATGATCATCAGCTTACCGAGTTAAAAAATACTGTAAACTAGTGTAATCGGGCGAAACAGCCGTATCGAATGATAACGGCCAGCGATGCATAAACTTTTCAGCCTCCCGTGGTGTCTCCAGTTAGCCTAGTGGTTAAGGCTATGGATCGCCAATCCGGAGACGGCGGGTTAGATTCCCGTTCCGGTCGGGAAAATTTTCTCGACTCCCTGGGCATAGTGTATCATTGTACTTGCCTCACAACATACAAATTCATGCAATGGCAGGCAAAGAATGCCCTGTGGAAATGCTCAAAGAACACTAAGTTGAAGCGAGGCAGGCCAAGTCTCAGTGGGGACGTAGAGCCATAAAGAAGAAGAAAGAAGAAGAAGCCTCCCGTGGTATGGTAGTCCGAGGCACCTGCTTCCCCCGCAAAGATATCCACAAAGCCACCTGGAGATCACCCGAAGATCAAACAGAAAACCAAATCGACAACGTTCTAATCGACGGTAAATTCATCTCGGATATAACCAATGTCCGCACATACCGTAGTGCGAATATAGATTCGGATCACTACTTAGTAGCTGTATGCATGCGCTCAAAACTTTCGACGGTTATTACAACGCGTCGATGTTGAACGCCGTGGCTCAACATCGAGCAGCTGCGTAACGAAGAAGTGGCTCAGGATTACGCGCAGCAGCTAGCAGTGGCCCTACCAACGGCAGAGCAGCTTGGCGCAGCTACACTTGAAGATGGCTGGAGGGACATCCAGGTAGCCGAGAGCACTATAAGCTGCGCGAATCTGAATCACAGAAACGGCTGGTACGACGGCGAATGTGAACAGTTGAAAAACGAGAAGAATGCAGCATGGGCGAGAATGCTGCAACACCGTACGAGAGCGAATGAGGCACGTTACAGACAGGAGCGGAACAGGCAGAACTCAGTCTTCCGGAGGAAAAAGCGCCAGCAGGAAGAACGAGATCGCGAAGCGATGGAAGAGCTGTACCGCGCTAAGGACACCTGAAAGTTCTACGAGGAGCTGAACCGCTCGCACAGAGGCTTTGTGTCACAAGCTGACATGTGCCGAGATAATCACGGGAATCTTCTCACGAGCGAGCGTTAGGTGGTAGAGAGGTGGCTGCAGCATTACGATGAGCAGCTCAATGGCGACGTTGCTAGCACCGAAGGTGGCGCGGTAACAGATCTAAGATTACGTGCGCAGGACGAAAGATTTCCAGCCCCTAACCTCCAAGAGATTGAAGAGGAGGTTAGCCTGTTGAAAAACAACAAATCCGCTGTAGCAGATCAACTACAAAGCGAGTTACTAAAACACGGTGGAGAAACACTGGTGAGAGCACTACACTGGGTCATTCATTACCAAGATTTGGGTGGAAAAAGTATTACCGTTAGAGTGGATGGAAGGTATTGTGTGTCCCATCTACAAAAAGGGCGATAAGTTGGATTGCGGGAACTATCACGCGATCACAATACTGAGCGCTGCCTACAAGGCACTCTCTCAAATTTTATGCCGCCGTCTATCACCGATGTCAAGAGAGTTTGTGGGTCAATATCAGGCTGGATTCATGGGTGAACGCGCTACAACGGACCAGATGTTCGCCATCCGCCAGGTGTTGCAGAAATGCCGCGAATACAAAGTGCCCACGCATCACGTGTTCATCGATTTCAAATCGGCGTATGTAATCGATCGACAACAGCTATGGCAGATTATACGAATACGGATTCCCGGATAAACTGATACGAATAATCAAGGCAACGATGAATCGAGTGATGTGTGTAGTTCGAGTATCAGGGACACTCTCAAGTCCCTCAGAATCTCGCAGAGGGTTAAGGCACGGTGATGGTCTTCCGTGCTTGCTGTTCAACATTGCGTTAGAAGGTGTTATAAACACGAGTGGGACTGTTTTCACGAAGTCCGTTCAGTTGCTTGGTTTCGCTGATGATATTGATATTATACGTCGTAAATTTGAGAGAATGGCGGAAACGTACATCCGACTAAATAGTGAAGCCAGGCGAATCGGATTAGTCATTAATTTGTGTTGGGAACCACTGGACCAACCTAGTGATCAACCGATCGCTACCACCACCAACACTGCTATGCTCACTGGTAGCAGCTTGACTGCTACCCGTAGATGCGCGAAGCATAAATATTTGTAAACAATAATAAATCAGCCATTGTAATAGTCCGCGCTTCCCGCGAATGTTTGTACTTTGTGGTCCGTAGTTTTAATAAAGTTTTAGTATGTTTGTTTTGTACGTTCGCGTCTAATTTATGTGCAACGATGCACTCGACCACCCCGCCGGCGCGTACGTAACAGTGGCGACGAGGAAAAAGTGAATTTTTGAGAACATTTTCGCGCGAGTGAGTGAAAGTGTTTCCTTCACGGAAGAGGAGGAGGATCTCGGAAGACAGAATGTTTTCCCCACCTAGAGGTGACCGGTCAGGATCAGTGCCGCCGGCGAATGGACTGCAGCAGCATCCAGCAGTTCCAAATCACCAGCCGGGAGTGTCATTTCAGCCACAGCAACCACCGTCGGTTCCAGTCATCAACCCTCCTCCGTTCCTGCAGACCAGTGGTTCACAAGCTGGTTCATACGTACCACAGCAGCAACAGCAAAATGTTTCGTCGGTCGATCCGGTGACGCTGCAACTTTTTCAGCAGATGCAACAGCAAATCAATCTGCAATTTCAGCAGCAGCAGGCGTTCCTCACCCAGCAGTTGGACGTATTCCGGACGGCGATGTCGGCAATCCAGGTCAGTGTTCCGACGAATCCGGAGCAAATACTCGACTCGCTGGCGTGTAACATCCGTGAGTTCCGGTACGAACCGGACCAAAACGTTACATTTGGCGGATGGTTCGTTCGTTACGAGGATTTGTTCGCTAAAGACGCCGTTCGACTCGACGATGAAGCCAAGGTCAGGTTGCTGCTACGGAAGCTAGGCCCATCGGAGCACGAGAGGTACACCAGCTACATCCTCCCAAAGAGTCCCAACGCAATCAGGTTCGACGACACGGTGAGTAAGCTGAAAAGCTTATTCGGAACACCAGAGTCTGTGATCAGCAGGCGGTATCGGTGCTTGCAAGTCAAGAAGCAAGTGACCGAGGATTACAAGACGTTTGCCTGTCGGGTGAACAAACTTTGTGTCGAGTTCGAACTTGGGAAGCTCTCGGAGGACCAATTCAAGTGCCTCATGTTCGTCTGTGGGCTGAAGGCGGAAAGCGATGCGGAGATCAGGACGAGGTTGCTTAGCCGCATTGAAGAGCGGGATGACGTAACCCTGGAGCAGATTTCAGATGAGTGTCAACGACTTCTCAACATCAAACACGATACGGCGATGATCGAGTCAGCGTCGTCGTCGGCAGCAGTGCAATCACTGAAGAAGCAGGACGGAAAGAAGAACTACCGTTCCGAGAGGGGATCAGCAGAATCAAGATCCAGTCCTCAGAAGGGCGCCCGTCCAGCAACGCCTTGTTGGAACTGCGGTGCCATGCACTACTCCAGAGACTGTCCGTTCCAGAAAAACCGGTGCAAGGAATGTGGTCAAACCGGTCACAAGGACGGATACTGCTCCAGCGCGAAGAAGATCAAGTCTCCCAGCAAGCGGTACACAGGAAGGCAAGCGAACACAAGAAGTGTGCAGGTGAAGAACATCCGGAAGCGACGAAGGTTCGTGAAAGCGGAGGTCAACGGCAGGCAAGTCAGTCTGCAGCTCGATACTGCGTCGGACATCAGCATCATCTCCGAGCAGACCTGGCAGAAGATCGGGCAACCTGCATCAACTCCAGCGACCGTCCAAGCAGCAACAGCGTCGGGTAAACCCCTGAAGTTACAGTTTCAGTGTTGCTGTGAAGTCGCCATCAAGGGAGAGAAGCGCACTGGTCGGTTCTTTGTAGTCAAGCAGCAGCTCAATTTGCTTGGACTAGACCTCATCGACGCGTTCAACCTCGGGTCGGTGCCAATGGACCAGTTCTGCAACCAGGTTCGCAGCTCTCCGACTTCCGTCAGCTCCCTCAAAGCAGCCTTCCCGGGGGTTTTCAGCGATGCACCAGGGCTGTGCACGAAGGCGAAGGTAAAGTTCACGCTGAAAGAAGGAAAATCCCCAGTGTTCCGGCCGAAGCGACCAGTGGCTTACGCCATGTACAGCACCGTCGACGCCGAACTGGATCGGCTTGAAAACGCGAACATTATCACCCCAGTCGACTTTTCAGAATGGGCAGCTCCCATCGTCGTTGTTCGCAAAGCAAGTGGCGCCGTTCGTATCTGTGGAGACTACTCCACGGGCCTCAACGACGCTCTCCAGCCACATCAGTATCCGCTTCCGCTGCCGGAGGACATCTTTGCTAAGTTAGCGAACTGCAAGGTGTTCAGTCAAATCGACCTGTCGGATGCGTTCTTGCAGGTAGAAATGGACGAAAGCTGCCGGGAGATGCTCACCATCAACACTCACCGAGGTCTCTACCGGTACAATCGGCTCCCACCAGGAGTGAAGGCAGCACCCGGAGCATTCCAGCAGCTCGTGGACACGATGCTCGCTGGGCTAGAATGTACGTCGGGCTATCTCGATGACGTTCTGGTCGGCGGCGTAGACGAAGCAGATCACCAGCGTAACCTCGAAGCAGTTCTACGTCGCCTCCAAGAATTCGGATTCACCATCAAGGCCGAAAAGTGCTCATTCGGCCAAAAGCAGATAAAGTACGTCGGGCATCTCATCGACGAGCAAGGTCTGCGTCCGGATCCAGCGAAGATCGAAGCAATCTGCAACATGCCAGCACCAACCAACGTCACCGAAGTTCGCTCGTTCCTGGGAGCGATCAACTACTACGGGAAATTCGTCCCGAGTATGCGCAAGCTTCGCTATCCGCTAGACGAGCTCCTCAAAGCAGACAGGAAGTTCGCCTGGACAGCGGAGTGCGAGAAGTCCTTCACCACGTTCAAGCAGGTTCTTCAGTCGGATTTACTTCTGACGCATTACAATCCGCAGCTTCCTATAGTGGTTTCAGCGGATGCATCATCGGTAGGAGTTGGGGCGACCATCAGTCACAAATTTCCAGATGGGTCGCTGAAGGTAGTGCAGCATGCATCCAGAGCACTGACAGCCGCCGAACAAGCCTACAGTCAGCCAGACCGCGAAGGACTTGCGATCATCTTCGCCGTGACCAAGTTCCACAAGATGCTGTTCGGACGGCATTTCACGCTACAAACCGACCACGCACCACTGCTTCGAATCTTCGGTTCGAAGAAAGGCATCCCAGTCTACACAGCGAATCGGCTTCAGCGTTGGGCACTTCAGCTGCTACTCTACGACTTCGACATCGTCTACGTGAACACCGAGAAGTTCGGGAACGCCGACGTTCTGTCCCGGCTCATCAACCAACACGTCAAGCCGGAAGAAGACTTCGTCGTAGCCAGCGTCATCACCGAGAACGATGTAAGATCGATAGCATTAGATGCAGTTGATGCACTTCCTCTCCATTTCAGGGCGATTCAGCAGGCCACCCGCTCCGACCCTGTTCTTAGCAAGGTCTACCGCTACATTCAGCAAGGTTGGCCAAATTCCAAAACTGCCATCCAGGACCGAGAGGTTCAGCGGTTCTTCGACCGTAGCGACTCACTGTCCACGGTTCAAGGGTGCGTCATGTTTGCTGAACGCCTTGTGATTCCCAGCGGTTTCCGGATGCGTTGCCTACACCATCTCCACCGAGGCCATCCGGGGATCCAGCGCATGAAAGCGATTGCGCGCAGTTACGTGTACTGGCCGTCGATCGATTCGGACATCGCTGCGCACGTCAGTGGTTGCCGCAGTTGCGCAGCTGCAGCCAAAAGTCCGCCCAAATCAGCGCCGCTGTCGTGGCCCAAATCAACACATCCGTGGCAGCGGGTTCACATCGATTACGCTGGGCCTATCGAGGGAGAATACTTCCTGCTCAGCATCGATTCGCATTCCAAGTGGGTGGAAATCGTCCGGACCAAGTCGATCACAGCCTCAACTACCATCGGAATCCTACGGAGTCTGTTCGCTCGCCTCGGCATGCCAGAAACGCTAGTCAGCGACAACGGAACGCAGTTCACCAGCGCCGAGTTTGCGCAGTTTTGTCTGGAGAGCGGGATCAATCACGTGACCACCGCACCGTTCCACCCGCAGTCCAACGGTCAGGCAGAACGTTTTGTGGACACATTCAAGCGAGCGATCAAGAAAATCCGAAAGGGGAGAGGAGCTATCCAAGAAGCACTGGACACCTTCCTGATGACATACCGTTCGTCACCGAATCCGTCAGCACCCGAAGGCAAATCTCCGTCTGAAGTCATGTTCGGGCGCAAAATACGGACCAGCCTGGACTTGCTTCGTCCGCCAACAACAGTCCAGCCGTCGAACGATCATCAAGCTGCACGGTCATTCGGGAAAGGTGATCTGGTGTACGCCAAGGTGCACTCGAACAATTCCTGGAGATGGGCACCGGCGGTAGTATTGGAGCGGATAGGTAACGTCATGTTCAACGTGTGGGTGGAAGACAGGCGTATGCTTCGGTCGCACATCAACCAGTTGCGTAGCCGAGCAGGTGCTGACAACACACCAAATCCCAGCACGATTCCGTCCAAGGCCGGCAAACATCAGTTGCCTTTGGACATCCTGCTTCAAGCCTGCAATCTGCATCAGCCAAGTCATGCTCATTCAGTACGCCATTCTCCATCACGTTCACCTTCGCTAACTCTAGCACCATCCGTTCCGGTGGCACAGATGCCATCGACGCTTGCAGCACCATCCGAGCACTCGACTCCACTGCAAGCTACACCAGCTCAACCGAGCCTGGTCTGGGTTTCTCCAGCCACGACGGAGACTCGTGAGTCGTCTTCTGTGTCAGCGTCAACGTCCAGATTCCCATCATCGGCAACAAGCTCCGCAGAGTTTATGTCAGCAACAGAGACCGAAACAGCTGGCCCGTTACCTCGCCGCTCTTCACGTCAACGAAGACCGCCGATAAGGTTCGACCCGTACCAGCTGTATTAAGAGGGGAGATGTTGGGAACCACTGGACCAACCTAGTGATCAACCGATCGCTACCACCACCAACACTGCTATGCTCACTGGTAGCAGCTTGACTGCTACCCGTAGATGCGCGAAGCATAAATATTTGTAAACAATAATAAATCAGCCATTGTAATAGTCCGCGCTTCCCGCGAATGTTTGTACTTTGTGGTCCGTAGTTTTAATAAAGTTTTAGTATGTTTGTTTTGTACGTTCGCGTCTAATTTATGTGCAACGATGCACTCGACCACCCCGCCGGCGCGTACGTAACAATTTGTCGAAGACAAAGTACATATTGGCAAAGGGCTCCAGGGAGGAATCACCGCGCCCGCCACCCCGAATTTCTATCGACGGTGATGAAATCGAGGTGGTTGAAAAATTCGTGTACTTGGGCTCACTAATGACCGCCGACAACGACACCAGCAGAGAAATTCAGAGGCGCATTGTGGCAGGAAAACGCGCTTACTTTGGACTCCGCAGAACTCTACGATCGAATAAAGTTCGCCGTAATACGAAGTTAACTATCTACAAAACGCTGATTAGCCCGGTAGTTCTCTATGGGCACGAAACATGGACCCTACGTGGAGAGGACCAACGTGCCCTTGGAGTTTTCGAACGGAATGTGGTTGCGTACCATCTACGGCGGAGTGCAGATGGAAGACGGGACTTGGAGAAGGCGAATGAACCACGAGCTGCATCAGCTGCTGAGAGAATCAATCATCGCCCACACCACGAAAATCGGGAGGCTACGGTGGCAATCCGAATATAATGGTTCTCCAGAGTCAACCGACCGGTACAAGAAGACGTGGTGCGCAGCGAGCTAGGTGGGTCGACCAAGTGGATGACGATCTACGGACCCTACGCAGAGTGCGGAACTGGAGACAAACAGACATGGACCGAGTGGAATGGAGACGGCTACTATGTGCAGCAGAGCCCACCCTGGCCTTAGCCTGATCGGTAAGGTAAGTATGTGTTTCCAAGAAGATTGAGACATACATGGAGGCGCGTGGTTGTTGATGTCTACGCTATACATGTTAGGGGTTATTCAAATATGACGACCATCGTTCCGCGATGATGGTGGAACAGTGGACAGCGGGGGAAAATGAGTCAGAAATGCTCGAAAAATGCTGGACGTAATCTTTGAATGTTTTCATGAAGTGGCATCTTACCCCATGGTAGACGGCCCTTTTGCACCACTTCCGTTTTACGAACCAGTTTTTAAAATCACTAAAAAATCGATGAAAACGCACTAGTTTAGTGAATATTTTTGCTGAACTATCAAGCAAATATTGTCTTATTGTTGTTACCATTCAGCCTTCAAGGCTTAAGAAATGATGCTATTTGTCATTGAAAACAATGAAAGTTTGAAAAATGGCATCATGCCCTACTTTCCCCTAAGTGATCATACCATCTACCAGAGCCGCGGACACATATGTGACCAGGGAACAGCTTTCATGTTGATGGGCGATATGCAGAGACGCGCGATAGGTTTGTGGCTGATCGACGAAAGAATGTGCAGGTTGAGGGTTAAGGGCCGATTTTTAAACTTCGGCATAGTAAACTCTAGCACGACCGCTGCCCCAGCCAACATCATTATAGGAGACCTAAACGATTAAGTAGGTCAGGAGTAGGATCTCTGTCCAACGATTGAAGGAGGAACGAAACGGCATACGAGTCATTGACCTCGCCGCCTCTAAGAACATGGCCGTACGTAGCACCTTTTCCAACACAGTCTCATCGATGCACCAGGAGATCACCACAGCAGACGACACTTTTCCGAGATTATCAACGTCAGGGTCTATCGAATCTGACCACTGTCTCTGATAAGCTGCGCCCAAAACTCGTCGTCATCAATAATGTACGGTGCCGCGTCCACCACGGTACAACCTAGAGTCGCTGAAGAAACCGGATGTCGACTCAGCATATGCGCAGAATCTCTAGGCAGCGCTGCCAGACGAGGGGGATCTCGATGTGCCCCAATAGAGGACTGCTGGACCTGGAGTACCGTAAAAGTAGCCATCTACGACGCAGCTGAGAGCACCATCGGGTACATGGAAAAGAGATGACAGAACGAATGGTTTGACGACGAGCGCAGAGCATCGAGCTCATGATTTATCCTTCGTCGCCACCCAACGTTCTCCTACACACCGCCGAAGATCGTCATTTGCACGCGTCGCTACAAAACTCAGAGTACAAGTCCTCCTCGAGCATGATCCATGTCTCGCGTCCAGAGAGAATCATCGATCTTACAATGTACAACAACATACCAGTTTCATTCCCTCGTACTCCATTTCTCTCTATTAATGTTTTTTAAGATGCGTCTGCTGTAGCCACGTTAATTTGTATCGTTCTATGTTCTGTCTGGTCTCATGCTGCAGCATTACCGCCCGCGCTGCATTCATCTTCGCCGTCCGGTTTGAATGCGTCTCAATTTTCAACCAAATGAGCTCAATTTTTGGGAGAAGGCATATAATCTGGATAGGAATCGAATAAGCGGTGTGGAGCAAAATCAATTTTTTTAACCACGCTAATAAATAATTATAATGATTATAATCACTGGATTTGCTATTATAACCACACTAAAATGCACTTTCCGCACGTTACCTCCTAGTTCTTCACGAATTAAAACTCACGAGTGTTTTTTGTTTTCGTTTTGCTTCTTACTCAGAAAGCAGGCGGGTGCGAATAAACTCACACACTGTTTACTCTCGGAATAATGAGTAAACCATGTGCTGGCATTTCATTCGCGAATTACCTCACGAAGCGTACAGTGGGCAGGGCATGTGTTAAGAATGCCGGACAACATTACTAGATGGAGTGAAGCGTAGAGAGCATGGTGGTCGGACCAAGTGGAACGTGATCTAACGAGCATTTGGTGTGACTGGTGATGGAAAGCGTTGACCACACAACGAGTACTGTGGTTTACTTTTGTTAATTGTGTGCTATTGTGTGTTATCCTATTTTTAAAACTAATTATTAGGTAATTTTTTGTTTTACAATTCAAACCTATTAAAAATATTTCCGAACATATTAATCCAAAATTTATTTGTGTGACTAGAGGCATTTTGCATGAATTTAGCTAAGAATGAGTCAAAGTGTTTGCCTAGGTCCCAAGTGGTCACAGGTTCGCTTCATAAGCAGATGGTGGCAAAAGGTTATTGATACCATAACAAATTACAAATGCTCCATATAAAATCAAAAAGCGCTCCATAAAGAATGAATATATGTTCCATGAAAATGTGCAATGTTATCCATTAATAATTGAAAACGTTCCATGCTTTATAAAAAATGTACCGGTAAAACATAAAATTTTCTCATTAAAAGTGGAATTTTGCACCAATAAATAATTCTGAAATGCTCCATAATAAAATAGAAATGCTCCATAGAAAAATGCAAATGCTCCATAAAAAATAAAAATTGTACCCATGGAAAATTGAATATTGCTCCATAGAAAAATTAAATTACACCATAAACAATTGAAATTGCATCATAGAAATTAGACAAATGCTCCATAAATATTATCAAACTGCACCACATAAAATACAATTTGCTCCATAAAAAAATGAAAATTCTCCATAACTGTAAACATTTGCACCACTTAAGCAGTGCAATGTAAAGCAATTCAGTCCTGTCAAATTAAATTATGAGAATATGCTACCTATGGAGGATTTTCAATTTTTCATGGAACAATTCATAATTTCCATGGTGCAGTTTGATAATAGTTATGAAGAATTCATCTATTTTCTATGGTGCAATTTCAATTTTTTATGGTGCAATTTAATTTTTCTATGAAACTTTATTCAATTTTCTATGGGTGCAATTTTTTTCTATGGACCATTTGTATTTTATTATGGAGCATTTCAGTATTATTTATTGGTGCATAATTCCACTTTTAATGCGAAAATTTTATATTTTACCGGTACATTTTTTATAAAGTATGGAACGTTATCAATTATTTATGGGTAACAATGGGCATTTTCATGGAACAAATGTTCATTCTTTATGGAGCGCTTTTTGATTTTCTATGGAGCGTTTCTTTTTGTTTATGGGTGCAATAAATAGGCTGCCTTTCAAAATATGTTCATTGGCGTGGAAAAATATTCAAAAGTAGATTTATATGAGCCTTCTCCACTTCTCAATAATTAGGTCCAGTCTACTTCTTTCAACAACACATAAACGATGTACTTTCAATCTGTCTTTACAGAAAATTGATTTTACCTAGATAATTTTTCACATTATTTTTAGGTGTGTGCATCGTTGTCATGCAGATGCTTAAGCCAGAATTTTAAATTGCCCTCTGAATATATGAGAGCAGACCAGAATGACACACGAATAATGAAATATTTTATGAACTCTTCAAAATCTCGTTCTGAAACTTATTCATTTCTAATTACAATCTGGGATAATCAAACTTTCTACCATTTGACTTCTACGCAAAACTGATAGCACGTGTAAGTAAATTGGATTGATCCTATTCACTGTATGAATTGGGAACATTTTCAATTTGCTCAATCCAATCACCTTCGCAGTATTGGTATCTCATCGTTTTAGGAAATTAAGTCCATGTTCATCGTTCTTCCGTTACACCGACGAACCCTATCAAACTGAGCTCGTCGTGCCGAAAAAGTAGTCAGCAAGCCAAAAAGCATTGGTGAAATTTTGACTGTGGCAAACATGTGTATTTGAACATCTGGGTAGAATCTTTTATTTGTTTGTAAGCAGAGCATGATTAAATTTGTTGAAAACTGTAAAAGTTTTGCGAAGTTCATCTCGAATTTCTTTCCAACACAGACATAGCACACCATCATCGCACAGAGAGACAAACTCCGTATTATGGGGTTAGGGACTAAGTCACAGTGCCAGGAATGTGGCTGAACTGAAGTTGAACATACCGAGCCAGCCGCTGATGCAAAGACACATAACCTGCTATCATCCACACATCTTGCATTGGTGAAATAGAAAAGTTTGTTGAATTACTTTACATGTGCCCTCACTTTTTGTGTTTGTACTCCGTTAGACAACTAGCACACCGGGAGTGCATTTTATGCTTTTCTGGCCCCTGAAAACTTTTCCCTGACTCCATGTTACAACACCCGGTGCACTCGAAAAAAGAATGCCAGCCACAACCTGGTTCGGCAACAGGAAAACCCTTCCGAGAACCTTGTACGTGCTTTCCGCCCATAGGCACGTGTGATTTGGCCAACCCGTACGTACCAAGATGGGTACGAAGGAGCATCGATTGAGCCAAGAAAAGTAAGATGAGATAGAATTAGATGAATGTATGCACAAGAATTTGGAGAAAACTTTTAGCAACCCTGGGTGAACTAAGGCTGTAGCAAGAACACCGAGTTTCCTTCCAGGTGAAAACAAGTTCTCTCCGAAGTGTGGGTGTGAATTGAATCAAAAGCAATGTGTCGGAGGAATATCAATGTAATTCGATTGCATTTTGCACGTTTTTGGCGTGGTGTAGGTTAACGTATTGGACAGCTTTTGGCAACTCTCGGTCGCAAGCAATAGGTGCTTCTTGCGCTATTGAGGCGATCAATGGGAGGCGAGAACGATGAAAATTATGCGGTGAAAGTTGCTTTCGATGCAGACAACGCTCTTTTTTCGGGGACTTGTGCCAGCCTTTTGTAAACGAGGTTAAACGAATCATGGAACAGATGAGAAATTTTGCTGACATGTATTTTCCATCTGTAAAACTGCTGCCAAGGTGGGCGTATGTTATTTGTGTGCCAAAAGTTTGACCATTTATTTAACTGAAACATAATATTTGTGATACAAATCGCAGAATAATTTACATAATTTATTTTTTTCGAAAACATTGTTATTGCATGTGATATGGTATTTTCGCAGATAATTAAATGAGGCCAATTTTTAGATTGTAAACTTTTTTAAATGGGGATTCAAAAGGATAACTACCCCAAACAGCAATTGCTACAAAATTTCAATGTTTTCTCCCACACCATGGTAGTAAACCCAAAGTTTTGTAACATTTCCGTAGAAACGCTATTTGTATTGTTGAGGACAATTATTGTTGTGTTTAGCTTTGTTTATAGACTGACTGCTTACGTACATCAATGGTTGATCCTCAGTGATAGATCAATGTTGAAGGATTCGTCATTGACATAACTTGAATATTTGCATTGAAAATGTATTCACTGTATTACGGATGCAGAATGGAGTACATACATTGAATATATTTTCAATGCAAACACTCAAGTTTTGAGCATGAAAACTTTATTCGAATTTTCAATGATGTCAATTATGTCAATGACAAATCCTTCAACCTGTGGAGCGGACCAGGTGTGATGGTTAGAACACTTGACTATCACGCCGAGGACCTGGGATCGAATCCCACTCCCGACAAACTCGCAAAATGTGAGTTCTTCCTTCGGAAGGGAAGTAAAGCGTGGGTCCCGAGATAAACTAGCCTAGGGCTAAAAATCTCTTTAATACAGATAAAAAAAATCCTTCAACTCTAAAGCGAGCTTGTGCTTCATCCTTCGCCGCCACACTCTGTTCTCATGCACACCGCCATAAATCGTTCTCAGCACGCGTCGCTCAAAAAGTGTGGGTGCTTGTAGGTTCTCTTCGAACATGGTCCATGTCTCATTTCCGTAGAGAACTACCGATCTTATAAGGCGAAACTGGATTCATTTCCTCACTTTTTGGTTTTTGATTTTTTATAAAATAACGAAGCAATATTTTCAAAATCGGTTTTCGTGCACATGTAGAGTAAAGATCAAGGTATCTCCTGATTTTTTTTCGTGGTGGAAAATGATTTATGTTTTTGCAGAAACCATTTTTGAATGTAATTTCACAAAAAAATGGTTTCTGTAGAAATAGAAAACTTTTTCCACCACAAAAAAAATCAGAAGATACCTTGATCCATACTCTACATGTGCACAAAAACCGATTTTGAAAATATTGCTTCGATATTTAATAAAAAATCAAAAACCAAAAAAATGAGGAAATGCTTCCAGTTTCGCCATAAGCGCATACAATGGAACATTTGGTGCGGGGATGAATATTTGATGACAGCAGTTTATTCTGGAGCCTGATATTACTCGACGAACATTATTGTTAGCCGTTAGACGTTGGCACCCTGATTTACCAGATTTCCAACTTTCTTCCCTCCCTATCTTGCCCTACATCTTCACTTTACTTTGGAGAGAGATCGAAAAAATCGACAATTAGATCAAATTACTGCTTTTGAAATACGACTGTATGATTGACTCTCTTGGCTAACGGATACGCAGTCTTGGGATTTAAAAAACGAGTTTTCGCCATTGCCAAAAACCGTTGAACTAAATCCCATGACTGCGTAGCTAGAGAGTAAATCAAATTACCTGATGACAACATCAAAATCTTGTTACTAGAAGCGTAGCTATTTATATTCTTCATTTTAAACTGCACTCTGGATCCAAATTTAACTTATTAAATAAATAAATATATATCATTAAACAGTGTGTCTTCTTCATGCTGCGTGATGGTGTTCTTTCCACTTTTAATTACTGATTCTTCCGTTTACTTGAAAATCATCTTTTACCTACCGCACTTTGGAAACTTTTACAGACACTGCTAACAGTCCAAACTTTCACTCGCGGGCTTTTTTATTATGAGATTTGACTGATTTTTTTAGATTTGTGCTCTTCAAAAACACTGGTATAACATAATGTGTTACTTGGGGGTCATCCATTAAGTACGTCACGGTACTAGGGGGGAGGGGGGTTGATGAATGTGTGACAAGCAATGTATTAAGTATAGGAAAAGCCCGTACGTAGGGGGGAGGGGGGTTCGAAAATTCCATGTCCGTTATACAGCGCACCACTTCCGAAGTTAGGTACGACGTATGGATTTGGAGAAAAATCTAACTTCGCTAGTCGAAAACTCCGATTTTCAACTGGATTGATAATACATGAATTCTTCAACCACCTCGATTACATCAGTCTTCTACACATTACATATGACTAATCCGATTCGCCTGATTCATTCTTTAGTCGGAATTACGTTTCCGCCATCGTCTCAAATTTGCGAGCTATAATATCAATACAGTCAGGTCTTTTTTACGCGGTTTTCATTTACGCGGCCGCGTAAAAAAAACTGACTGTATCATCAGTGAAGCCAAGCAGTTGAGCGGACTTTGTGAAAATCGTTCCACTCGTGTTTATTTCCGCTTTTCTTATTATACCCTCTAAAGCAAGCACGAAAGACCATCACCTTGCTGTAACCCTCTGCGAGATTCAAAGGGGCTCGAGAGTGTCCCTGATACTTGAACTACGCACAGCACTCGATTCATCGTCGCTTGGATCAATCGTACCAGATTATCCATGAATCCGTATCCGTGCATTATCTGCCATAGCTGGTCCCGATCGATTGTATCATACTCCGAACATACCCAAGTAACCACAAGCATTATATCATTGCACGAATTACACTAAATATCAACCTTTGTAATGCGAAATGCAGTAACTCCACACTTGTGATGCAATAATGCTTTAGATTGGCACTATCAATGTATTGATGCATTACATTTTTTTCTTTACATTAGGGTACATTAAAAGGTGATATATGATAATTCAATAAATCAACACTGCAAAAACTCAATTAATTCATTGTGCAAACTAGCAAAGGTTGCTCTAACAATACAATTATAAAAGCTTGACTCTAATGGTAAACAAATGAAATCAAGAAGAGTGAACAACTTTACGGCCAACTGTAGCGCTCTTCAACACTTTTGGTTCGACTCCCGACCAACTTAACCACCGATCGACGACTTTCTTCAGAAAAACCTAGACACCACAATTAGAGCTTTGGGAGATGGCTCGAAACGGATCGAAACGTCGGGAAAGATTTAAACAACTAGTTTTCAATTTCCTCCAAGACTGCTAAGCCATCTCCCAAAGCTCTATATCAAAAAAGGTCGAAACCCGATAAGCACCACAATTAGAATATGATCCGTGTGCGAAGGGTGTTTTGATTTTTTTATTGCGTTGCGTTGCGTTGCGTTGGGTGGTAGCGGAGTAATTCGGAGTAATTCGTAGATTGCATACTGAAAGATGTCATGTTTAATCTTTAATAATCCTATTCTAATTGCTTATGGAATGCTATTTGGGAAGGAACAGCTATCCAATCAGAGGTTGAAGCGAAAAAGACATGAGAACTTCCATTGCCGGCCACGCCCATCTTCTCCGTTACGAGGAAAGGAAAGGATGTGATGATATGACACCTACTTTATGAAAGGCCAGCGACTCACCGGCGCCCCCATAAGTGTCAAGGAGTTGGATATTTGGAATGGGTTGATTAGGGATTCACTATAAGCGAGTGATGCGACAAGTTTCAGATTGTGTAAGTGTATTTGAGTAGATCATGTAGATCTGTTGGTGTGAGTGTAAGTGTTTTAGTATCTTTAAACATCAACGCTGGGAGTGAGGTAGATAAGAGATTTTGTCACTCCTTGGGCCTTTTTGCGTCAGGGATGTGGCACAGTCCTGGCTAACAAGCCTAGGTTTAAGCGCCATTGCTCGCTCTCTGAAACGAGAAGAAACAAGTTATGCGGAGGGGATGGGAAAGTAGGGATGGGATGACATCTATTTATCGAGAGGCCAGCGACTCACCGACGCTTTCGTAAATAGCAAGTTGGGTTTTTGGTAAAGGAATGGTATAGAATTCACTATACGAAGGCAATGCGATTGGAATGTTATTGTTGGAGTTTGAACTCCATGATCATGATTAACAGATTACATCAGAACGAACTCACCAAATTATCTAATTTGATATGATGTTTCCCTTGGCCAAGTGACCAAGAAGTTCGACACACTGCGCTCGTCATTTTCGTCCAGCAAGGTACACTTGCGTTTGGCGGTGACATGCTGCGGTGTATTACTCAGCGCTTCCGATCTGGCCGCATTGGTGCTATGGTCTGGCTTACATAACCCCTGTAATATGGAATTCCTCGGATGACTGCAGCTTGTCCAGCTAAATCTTGATGTCCATCAGATTCTGGTACTTCTTGAGCTGCTGGGAGATCTGGTTACGAAGGCGCTCGGTGTCGTCTAGGAGTCTACTCTTGGCTTCGGCACGGCGCTGCCGTTCGGCATTCATTTAAGTAAAACAATATCAAAATTTATTTATTTATTTATTTATCTTCGACATAATAAAAATATCGCACAGACAAAATTAACTTATCTACTAATTCTTAACTTAAAAACATTCTTCGAAATTCCAAAGTCAAACATTGAGGCTACTTCATTGAAGCGTGTACAACAAACGTCTAGAGGGTTGTTCATTCCGTATGTAGTGCGGTGAAACGAACGGCGAAAAAAATCTGGTTGACGAGTTTCTCGGGACGGGGCATTGAATCGAAGCTTCTCAAGTATGTCTGCGCAGTCGACGTGGCCCGACAGGACATCAAACACAAACATTCGCTGTAGAAATGCACGTCTGCTTGACAATGTTGGAAGATCCATTAGCATGCATCGATTTTCATAGGGCGGCAGGTTCATCCTATCTCTCCAGTTTAGCGACCTTAGAGCGTACCGAACAAAATGTTTTTGAACCCGTTCAATTCGATTAACCTGGACTTCATGGTATGGGGCCCATACTTGTACGCAATATTCCAAAACACTGCGCACAAACGAACAATACAGTGCCTTAAGACAGTATACGTCATAAAACACCTTGGAGTTACGTTTTACAAACCCCAGCATAGAGAATGCTTTGGCAGTCACAGCAGCGATGTGTTCTGAAAACCGTAGTTTGCAGTCGATGATTATCCCCAAATCCTTCACAGTAGTCACACGGTTCAGGGTTGTCGTTGCCATCATATAATCATACGTCGTCGGAGTGCGCATACGTCCAAAAGAAATCACGCAACACTTCTTGATGTTGACTTCCATTCCATTCAAGTTGCACCATTTTAACAGCGCATCGATATCCGATTGAAGTACGCATCAACGCATGTTCAGAAATAAATCGGCACTGAAAACGTGCCGAAACACGAAAACTCCCAGGGAAATCCATTTTTGAGGGTTTCCTCACGAGAACAGAGTATCTCTGCACACAAACATGCTCGCGAAGTGAGTTTTTTTTTTTCAATCCGATCATCTGCAGAAGAACGCGGCGAACGGAGAAATATCGAAACTATCCGCGTCGGCACACATCTACGGAACTGATTTAGCCCTTTCCTCTCACACGCGAAATGTGACGAAACATCTTCGGCTTTTCAGGGTGTTTTGATTTTCTTACCTATATTGATTAAATGTCTTCTAAAATGGATTATCTATTTTTCAGTGATTCATCAGTAAGTGATTGCAGGGATTCTATTAGGTACATATGACAATATCGTTTTGCCCTCTACTGCAATGATTGAGACAGATGAACAGTTTCCTTTTAGTTAATGAAATATCTGTTGTTATCACTGCAGCAGAAGCGGTCCAAGGCGGCAGCGCGTATGGAACACATCTACTGGTCTTCAACACTTCTGGTTCGACTCCCTACCCGGCAACAAAAAAAAAATAATGGTTAAAACATTCATGTGTGGGGCATTAGTACCGTCGATAACGAAACGGTATCATAGATGCATATGCATAGATTTTTGTTTTGGTTTTTCGTGTTGCACGTATTAAGCATGTGAAAATGCAAATGTACAGCACATGCATTTATGTTACTTTAGCAATGGCTGTCAACGTGCTGCAATATGTGGCACTAATTTGATTGTAGTGGGGCCCTTTTCGACTTTAATATTGCTTCAATGAGGTGTTTAAAGTAATGCAGCATTATATTCACAATTTTAAATATCAATATAGGGCAAAATTGATGCACTCACGCTAACTCACACCGACACAGCGGCTGTGTTGGTCGCTCTCAAATCAACCCTCTTTACATGCCGCACATTTTGTGTGTTGCATGGGCCGTACTCATTCCTGTGTTGGGGGGTTCCACATGGTGGAAGGGTGGAAAACACACATTCTGTGGAACGCCTGGAATATGGAATCCGCTTCCATACTAGCTTTTGTTTTGGGAAGTTGAAAAAAAAAAACAATTTTCATGATTTTCAGCGATTTTTTCCATCGAATAGCTGAAGCAGTTGGAAATGCGTCAAAAACATTTCCATTTCCATCTGCTTTCTAGCCCTTCGATGGAAAAAATCCCGAAAATCCACCTCATGTTTACATGTGCCAAACTGTTTGACTGCGGCTCAGGAGACGATTGACGATTCTCGGCACATGTGGCACGAAGCCTCTGCGCGAGCGGTTCAGCTTCACGTAGAACTTAAGTGTGAACTTGGCGCGGTACAGCGTACAGCTCTTCCATCGCTTCGCGATCTCGTTCTTGCTGTTGGCGCTTCTTCTCCCGGAAGACTGAGTTCCGAGCCTGCTTTCAACGTGCCTCATCGGCCCTCGTATGGTGTTGAAACTTTTTCGCCCATGCTACATTCTTCTTGTTTGTAGGAAGTACAAAGTGCGCTGTACAGAACATCAGAGATGTTCCTAGATGTACTATAGGGGAGACTGAGGAGACTTGATCCCTGGGGAGACTTGTTCCCCCCATATTTGCTCGGAATCAAAAATATTTTTCTTCTAGCATATTTTTTCGAAAACTACTCCTGGACTATGTTTTGGCTATAAGTGAGTTCGATTGTACATTGCATTATTTTTTGATGGCTTATGGTTTGTTTTCAGTCTTTCAGAAATCTTTTAGGCGATTCCAAAAAATCTCAATAACTTTGTGAAAATTGAACCAAATCGTGTCAAATCTTCACAGCACATAGTTTGAATAAAATACTTTTGCACTTATTTATCCAAATAAGGCTGCTGTTAACATATTTTAATTAATTCAGCTTAGTATACACAACAGTGACATGGGGAGACTTGATCCCTCGAGGATTACACACACATTATACATGTGAAAAATAAAATTCTATTCGAAAGCCTCTATTTACTTGGAGTTTTAGTCTATTCAACGATAAAATGTGTCAGATAATTATAACGTTAGTACAAACCAAGAAAAGGGGGATCAAGTCTCCCCATTTTGAAAATACGGCATATCCTTAAAAATTTAAGGAAATCTTACAATTCCAAACACTCCATATTCATCGAAAATACAAGAAAGCTCGAAAAGAAAATGAATAGGAAGACTCTGGAATTATTTTCCCTTTAAATAAACCATGTGCTAAAAGGATGATCAAGTGTCACCCATTTTTGAAAAATACATCATAAGACATGCCTTCATTAAAACACAGTTTTCATAACTTTAACAATAATTTAAAGGCCTTCTGGATAACAATAATTTAAAGGAACTTGCAATAGATGTTTACCTGCCATTTGTACGGAAATCGGATCTAGTTTTGTGTTTTTCTTAAAGTTTCAGGTAAATTATAAAAAAGGGATCAAGTCTCCCCAGTCTCCCCTACAGCGCACTACCTCCGACGTTATGTTTAACGCATAGAAATGGCAGCGGAGTCGTTCAAACATTCCTCGCAGATGCTGGACTGTAAGTCGACCGTGCGAACAGTGCGAATGCAGGGGGTAATAGGGGATGACTTAATGCCTTTTCCGTTGAATGAGGAACCGTTTCGCGAACCAGCGGGGTTAGATCCTGCTAAGGCATGCTAGGCCATGCTAGATGTCGGTACTAAAAGCACCTTCAGCCGGAACGGAGTGACGTTACATTTCGACGTTACAATTTTGTAATCCCAACCTAACAAGAACTTCGAACTGGAGAGTATACAATGCCTACATTCACAGCAATCACCTTGCGGTGGATGATGAGCTCCGCAGTGAACAAAATTTACTTGATCCAAGTGGTGACCTGGGGGTGGGAAGGATATTTTCTAATTATCTCATTTAATGGAAAACCAGTGAAACAATCAAAACGCACCTAATTTGGGCAAAATATTGGTTAGTTTATCACGAATGTTGCCCCCTTGTACATATTGGTCTAGATATCTTGATACCTTTCGTGTAGTATTCAACGTCAACGTCGGGTCTAACAAACAAGCGTTTAACGTTTGGCTTTATTCTAACGATTATATAAGAGCGATTCCAAGCAACAGCATCAAAATTAAGGAAAATTTTTAATTCATGATTTTCTATTGAACTGAAACTTTGCACAGTTTTTCAGTTCCATCTAAATCGCCATTTTTCGATATCAAATTTTTATTTAGAGCCACGACTAACTTTTCAAAAGGGTGTATGTGAAAATGGTTCAAAAATATTCAAAAATATGCACAGCAAAAACGGATTGTTCGATTGTTATGAATTTTTCAGCAAAGTTAGATAGCTAAATGGTGATTTCTAAGAAAATATACACTGTGAAAAAAAATCTATTTTATCATTGAAAAACATCATTTTTGTCACAAAAACTCAAATATCTCAAAACCCTATCTTTTTACCAACTTGAATTTTTTAGGGAAAACGGTCCATTGGTATTAGCAATCTACCATAAAAATTTGGTGATGGTAAACTAATAAACAAACAAGTTATAACATTTCAAAAATTTAACAATTTTTACATTTAGTAAAAAATTTTTTTCTGTGTAAATTATTTCGGCCGGGAATCGCGATTTGATGCTGATTTTATTGTTCAGCAAAGTTAGATTACTAAATGGCGATTCCTAAGAAAATATACACTGTGAAAAAAATCTTTTTTAACATTAAAAAATATCATTTTTGTCACAAAAACTCAAATATCTCAAAACCCTATCTTTTTACCAACGTAATTTTTTAGAGAAAACGGTCCATTGTATTAGCAATCTACCATGAAAATAAACAAAAAAATTATGACAATTCAAACATTTCACAATTTTCACATTTAGTAATAATTTTTTTTGGTGTAAATTATTTCGGCCGGAAATTGAAGTTTGATGCTGATTTTATTGTTAATGGCCTTGCGTGAGTAAAACAAGTTGTTTTTATTATATATTATATATACATATAATATACTATGTACCGTAATGTTCCGATTTTATCACGCCCTCCGCGCATTAGTCGTTTATTCATTAATTTGCTGTTACATTTGAGTTGTTGAAGAATATTACAGGGCATTTTTGAAAAGGGGCGTAATTAAATTGTTTAAACAGATGTCGCTGATGGCAATTTCTCAGTTGTTGTCGTTTTCGAACTTCCTGCGCCCTGCTTTACCGATGATATACAGATGGCTCGTTTGTCAAATTTTAGACGGCAGGACGTGCAAATGCGAATTTTTGTACACAATGTGGACATTTGGGCATAACCAGTCTCTTTCAGTTTATCTATGGTGCTTTCGGTGAGATTTCGTAACTCTTTTGAACATTTTTTTTCATCAAACGGTCTACAAGAGAGCGTTGAGTTGAAGACCTTTGAGAAAGCGACTGTTCATCTTGTTCGTTAGATTATAATAAACAAAATCACTTATTAATTTTAACTTACTTGTTTGGTGTTGGTGGCTGAAGAAAAAAAAATACTATACAATTTTTAATATTCATAGCGGTAGTATTTTTTTGTTTTTTTTCGTGAGCATTGTCAGGTATGTATACAGACAAACAAACGTAACACTGGCGAAATTTTCATTGACCACGCCTTCAACGATCATTTTGAATCTTGGTTGTGGCTTTCATAACAAGAAGAGCGCCCATCGTTTTTCTTTGCGTTTGACGTTTCACACTAGCGCCTTCTGATGACGATATTGCACAACGCAGTGTTTCGTGAAACATTTCCACCAGGTGGTGATAGTGTGAACTGGGCGATGAATTTTCACTAAAATTGTTCTAGGCGTTTCGTCTGTTTGTCTGTGGTATGTACCTCTTATGCATTTGTTGTTGTTGAAGTTACTCGCATTCTTCCGATCATAAAGTCTGTTCTCTACACACTTAATTTTGATTACCGAGTTCGGTAATTTTTTGACGAGATTAAAACTGCTGAGCACCGAACTCGTTCAGCAAAAATGCTTTGTTTACCTTTTCCATACGATTTTGACAGTTGTTTTACTGAGCCTCAGTAAAATCGATTACCGAAACTACCGAGATCGTACTGCTGTTATAATCTCGTCAAAAAAGTACCGAACAGGCAATTCAGAAATAAGTGTGTAAGAGGGATTTTTTTTGCGGATAAACTAGACGTATACGCGTATAAAAAACTTTTATTATACAGCTTTTGTCTTAAAAATAAATTCAATTCCATTTTTCTTATAATCAACAGCTTTTCAACACTATCAAGGGATTTTTTCACCAGTCACGTACAATAAAAAGTATGACAATCTCAATATTTTTGATCACAACACTGGATCGCGTCTAGGTTTCAAATAGATACTATAGTAATTACGAATAATCAAACTAAAGTATCATGAAAACAACTTGTTTAATTCAGGCGGTAGCCTTTACAATAAAATCAGCATCAAAATATAATTCTCGAAATAATTTACACAGAAAAAAATTTTTTTTTGTTACTAAATGTAAAAATTGTGAAATGTTTGAAATGTCATAACTTTTTTGTTTATCAGTTTACCATCACCAAAATTTTATAGTAGATAGCTGATATAATGGGCCATTTCCCCTAAAAAATTGAAGTTGGTAAAAAGATAGGGTTTTGAGATATTTGAGTTTTTGTGACAAATATCATATTTTTTCAAAGTAGAAAAAGAAATTTTTTACAGTGTATATTTTCTAAGGAATCATCATTTAGTTATCTAACTTTGCTGAAAAATTTATAACAATCGAACAATCCGTTTTTGCTGTACAGCTTTTAGAATATTTTAGAACTATTTTCGCATACACCCTTTTGAAAAGTTAGTCGTGAGTGAATATGAAGGTTTAATATCAAAAAATGGCGATTTATATGAAATTGAAAAACTGTGCAAAGTTTCAGATATTTTTGAAATGGTCGCTCAGGATCGACTGACATGACTCCGTGGAATTCCTCATAAGAAAACTTTGTTTCAGCTAGAATTACCCATTATCAAATTTCCCATATAACTCTTACCATTCATTTGTCCTACCTACAAGTAAAGTTGAGGATCACTCTTCCCTGCATAACGGCCCAATCGATTTCGGATCAGCTAGCGATGTTGCTCACTCACGGTGAGGGTGGGGGCCATGGTAAAAGGAAAGCACGCAGCACAGCTCTTTCGTAGTCAGTCATCGTTTTCGGGTTGGTTTCCGGCAAATTGTGCTGTGGCAACGCAATGGCTATAGTAGTGGCAGGAAATGCACCCCATAAGTACAACAGGTAAATCAAACATCATCGCATGTTGGTATTAACCGTGGTTCATCTTGGAACGGCGAAACGTTTAGCATAGTACTCGAAGAAAAAGATGGTCTAACTCAATTTTTGATCGAAATAATTGTTTGGCATTCTGCACTTTATACATTATTCACTTCAAATTTATGTTACGGAATCTACGTCCGGAACGTTCCTTTGTACCGAGGGAAAATATTTGTGCTGTGTAATGAAAAGTTGGATTTTGGAACTTTGGGACGGTGAATGGGAACCGAGAGTACAGGTACTAAGTAGCTGATGCAAGTAATAAATCATACATGATGCTGGTGCTGGTGCTGATGTTGGCATATGAATGCAAATGCATCACGTTTTGTCAAAACCTGCATATCACCTACAATCGGAAATGCATCGGTAAAATGGTCCCGGTAGTTTTTGCTACCCGAATGAAGCGAATCGGGGAGTGCTTATTCCGCATGACTGGATGCGATTCAGCAAAGTAGAATATTTGCTTTTTTCGATGAAAAAGGAATTTTCAGAATTAATCATGTTGCTTTGTGCGAAGAGTTCGTACTCTTTCACGGAGAAAAAAATTAAGTCAAGTCAATCATATTTCACTCCCAAACAAGCATATTTATGCACTGACTTTTATATAATCCCTTTTTGAGATTGTATCACGCATAATACAATAGGTCGAAGAATAAGGAAGCTTGAGTTAAGCAAAGTTTATGATCTGGTTAGTGCTGGAAAAATGGTTGATTCAACGATTTTATGCTTTCATCAATCATATTTATGCTTGATGATTTGACAGTTCACTTATTCTCATGGTAGATTCAAGCATGTTTATGCTCAACTTGACCTTCAACTTGAGGGTTGAATTAGCTATATCGGATGATTGGTTTAAGCATACAAAGAAATGTGGTCAAATTATGTTTGTTTTATTTCTGAAATCATTAAAAAGCTCCAAATCAAGGACAAACGTTTCTATATCTACTTTGTTCAGTCGGTTCAGTCCGATAGCCAATGTGGAGGCAAAAGATCTGGCTTTTTCGCGTTTGCTGCAAATAGCGGTGGAAATTTCATACCCGTTGGCTGGAAACGAAAGTTATGAAAATATGCTAATAAAAGAAGAGAAAAACTTAATTTTTTATGCATACTCACAAACTCTTCGATGCCCGTAATTCTAAACTATGAGAATTCAACAGAATCGACGTCGTCACTTAAAACTGCCGCCGCCATAATGAACAAATTTGTCAATTCTATGTGACTGAGGAGGCAGCAGCCTGAGGATTCAAGTAATGCCATACATGCTTGGTTTAAGAATTCGATGTTTGATTTTCAATGACGTTGATTCAAACGAAACATATGCTTGGAGTAAACATCAAATCATAGTGAAATAACCATTTGAAGCAGCTATACCAAAAATATTTTCGAAGCTTGGGAGAGCTATATAAAAAGTTATTTCAATCAGACAACATTTCTGTCCGTGTTATTGGTGAAACGAATGAACCTAAACAAGGTCTGGTATTGGGAGTACTGTCCATACCTGCAACCTTGTTACACGTTCTGGGACCATTTGGACAGGGTTACCTATTTTGGGCATTTGTTGTTATACTTACCTTACCTTACCGGTCAGGCTAAGGCCGGGGTGGCCTCTGCTGTACATAGTAGCCGCCTCCATTCCACTCGGTCCATGGCTGTTTGTCTCCAGTTCCGCACTCTGCGTAGGGTCCGCAGATCGTCCTCCACTTGGTCGACCCACCTAGCTCGCTGCGCTCCACGTCTTCTTGTACCGGTCGGATGACTCTCGAGAAACATTTTAGTCGGGTTGTTATCCGACATCCTGATGACGTGACCCGCCCACCGTAGCCTCCCGATTTTCGCGGTATGGACGATGGCGCTGTGATTCCTCCCTGGAGCCCTTTGCCATCATGTACTTGTCTTCGACACATTAATGACTAATCCGATTCACCTGGCTTCATTCTTTAGTCGGATCTACATTTCCGCCATAGTCTCAAATTTACGAGCTATAATATCAATATCATCAGCGAAATCAAGCAACTAAACGGACTTCGTGAAAATCGTTACACCCTCTAAAGCAATGTTGAACAGGAAGCACGAAAGGCCATCCGCAGACCTTGTCGTAACCGTCTGCGAGATTCGAAGGGACTCGAGAGTGTCCCTGATACTCGAACTACGCACATCACTCGATCTATCGTCGCTTTGATCAATCGTATCAGTTTATCCGGGAATCCGTATTCGTGCATAATCTGGCATAGCTGGTCTCGATCGATTGTATCATACGCCGATTTAAAATCGATGAACAGGTGATGTGTGGGCACGTTGTATTCGCGGCATTTCTGCAACACCTGGCGGATGGCAGACGTCTGATCCGCTGTAGCGCGTTCACCCATGAATCCAGCCTGATATTGCCCCACAAACTCTCTCGCAATCCATGATAGACGGCGGCAAAAATGAGAGAGAGTACCTGTAGGCAGCGCTCAGTAGTGTGATCGCGCGATAGTTTCCGCAATCCAACTTGTCGCCCTTTTTGTAGATGGAACACAGGGTACCTTCCATCCATTCCTCCGGTAATACTTCCTCCTCCCAAATATTGGTAATGACCCAGTTTAGTGCTCACATCAGTGCTTCTCCACCGTATTTAAGAAGCTCGCTTGGTAGTTGATCTGCTTTGTTGGTTTTCAAATGGCTATCCTCCTCCTCAATATCTTATAGGTTGGGGGCTGGAAGTCTTTCGTCCTGCGCACGCACTCCTAGATCTGTTACCACGCCACGTTCGGTGCTTGCAGCGTCGCCTTTGAATATGTATATTCCCTGGACTGAAAAATTACAGCCGAACGAATAATCGGAAATGTAACGCGTTGCCTCAGTTTTTTGAATGCACATATATACTTTATCAGCATTTGCAGTTCATAGAAGCCATAAAACCAGGTTAGAGATGCCTAAAGCTGCATTAAAATATTTGTTTAACTTGCAGCCCCAAGATTGAGCAACCACTGCTTCTTGTCCCTGCCGTTTTGCAGGAGGTTCTTAGATTTTTTTAATGAACCGAACATCTCAAGAAAACCTTGCAAGAAAAACGTCAATATTTTGTCACTAAAAATTCCTCTGGATTTGGCATTGAATTTTTAAAAATGTGGGATCATCATAAAAATTGACTACCCCTTTTTTTGCTCATTGAATTTTTGATGTTGAGCTTTTAGATTTTAATAAAAGCTAAAACTATTTGAATAGTTTTTTGTTTCGCCGTAGATGGTACGCAACACCTTCCGTTCGAAAACTCCAAGGGCGCGTTGGTCCTCTGCACGTAGGGTCCATGTTTCGTGCCCATAGAGGACGACCGGTCTAATCAACGTTTTGTAGATGGTTAACTTCGTGTTACGGCGAACTTTATTCGATCGTAGAGTTCTGCGGAGTCCAAAGTAGGCATGATTTCCTGCCACAATGCGCCTCTGAATTTCTCTGCTGGTGTCGTTGTCGTCGGTCACCAGTGAGCCCAAGTACACGAATTCTTCAACCGCCTCGATTTCATCACCGTCGATATGAATTCGGGGTGGCGGGCGCGGTGATTCCTCCCTGGAGCCCTTTGCCATCATGTACTTTGTTTTCGACACATTAATGACTAATCCGATTCGCCTGGCTTGGTTCTACCCCGTTAGGCCGAATGCCGTTAGGCCGAAAGGGTCGTTAGGCCGAAAGGGTCGTTAGGCCGAATGGGTCGTTAGGCCGAAAGGGTCGTTAGGCCGAAAGGGTCGTTAGGCCGAAAGGGTCGTTAGGCCGAAAGGGTCGTTAGACCGAAATGATCGTTAGGCCGAATATGCCATTAGGCCAGATGGGTCGGGTCGTTAGGCCGAACTGGTCACTAGACCAAATAGGTGGTAAGGTTAAACGGTTTGCTTAGGCAACTGGATGACTTGTTAGAATCTCAAAATGGCTGCCACAATGGCCGACTCTGGCAGATTTGTGCGCCTGAAGTTCTGATACACGGTTGAAGCGGGATTTCAAGACGTTTGTCCTTAATGTTTCAGAGAAACGGTCTTCGACCTTGAAATTTTGGTTGGCTTTGAATGATTAATTGAATAAACACACTAATAGTTTTTTGCGTTTTGAAGTCTAAATTATAGTTACACCTGGAACAAATTCAGAGTTTCAGAACGAAAAGTTGTTAGCCGTTATGCTTATAGTGAGTATAAAAGTAAAATTACGAAAAACAACCTATGTTCGGAAGAAGGAAAAACTCTGTTGAGGGATGTAGTCCTCATAATGAGTAAAACATTTAAACTAGAAAGAGCAGCAGTAGACTACCACCGTGAAACAGAACAGTTAAACTAGAAAGAGTTTAGAAGAAGTAAAATTTCAGATGAAAAAGTTGATAGCTATAATACGTATATGAGTAAAACAGCCTATGTTCAGAAGAAGAAGGAACTCTGATGAAAAAGTTAATGGCTGTAATCTTTATAATGAAAAAAAAAAGAACAGCCTATTTTCAAAAGAAGGAAAAATTTCCGATGAAAAATTTAATAGCTGTTATGTTTAGGGGACACTGGGGAGACTTGATCCCTTTTTCTTAATTTGCCTGTAAAACTAAGAAAAACCACAAAATAAGATCCATTTTTCGTACAGAATGGCAGGTAAACATCTATTGCAAGTTTGTACACAACAGAAGGACTTTAAATTATTGTTAAAGTTTTCAAAACTGTGTTGTTATGGAGACATGTCTTATGATGTATTTTTAAAAAATGGGTCACAATTGATCCCCTTTTGAGCACATGTTTAATTTAAAGGGAAAATAACTCCAGAAGCTTCCTGTTCATTTTCTTTTCAAGTTTTCTTACATTTTTGATGAATATGATGTATTTGAAATTATAAGATATCCTTAAATTGTTAAGGATATGCCGTATTTTGAAAATGGGGAGACTTGATCCCCATTTTAATGGTGTGTAATAAAATAATAATTATCTGACACGTTTTATCATTGAATATACTAGAATACCGAGTAAATAGAGGCTTTCAAATAGAATTTTACTTTTAACATGTATAATGTGCGTGTAATCCTCGAGGGATCAAGTCTCCCCATGTCACTGTTGTATACACTAAGCTACATTAATTGAAATATTTATATAACAACTTTATTTGGATAAATACGTTTGATAGTATTTTATTTATACTATGTGCTGTGAAATTTTGACACGATTTGGTTCAATTTTCACAAAGTTATTGAGATTTTTCGGAATCGCCTAAAACATTTCTGAAGGACTGAAAACAAATTATCAGCCATTAAAAAATAATACAATACACAATTAAAATCACATTTAGCCAAAACATTGTCGTCTGTCCACATGTTGTTTTGGAAAAAATATGCTAGAAGAAAACTGTTTTTGATTCCGAGAAAATATGGGGGGAACAAGTCTCCCCAGGGATCAAGTCTCCTCAGTCTCCCCTATAGTGAGTATAACTGTTAGGCTAGAAGAAAAGCCTATGTACAGAAGAAGGAAAAACTCTTATGCAAAAATAAATGGCTGTAATACTTATAATGAGTAGAATAATCAAACTAGAAAGAACAGCCTATTTTCAAAAGAAGGGAAAATCTCTGATGCAAAAATTAAATGCTGTAATGCTTATGGTGAGTAGAACACTAAAACTAGAGAGAACAGCCTATGTTTAGAAGAAGAAAAAATCTACGATGGAAAATTTAAAAGCTGTAATGCTTATAGTGAGTACAACTGTTAGACTAGAAGAAAACCTATGTACAGAAGAAGGAAATACTCTTATGAAAAAGTTTATGGTTGAAAAACTTATAATGAGTAGAAAGTTAAACTAGAAAGAACAGCCTATTTTCAAAAGAAGGAAACATCTCCGATGAAAAATTAAATTGCTGTAATGCTCATAGTGAGCAGAACATTAAAACTACAAAGAACAGCCTATGTTTAAAGGAAGGAAAAATCCCCGATGATAAATTTAATAGCTGAAATGCTATATTTATTCTTAACCACTTATGCTTACAGCTTTTTTGTCCACTAGGGCACTACGTAAGCGATTCCAATTGGCAGCTGAAGTTACACTTTGAACAGCGCCTAAATGTATTATATTTTACTATATTGAACTGGTTACCTTTGCGCTGTTTCCTTTTTTGTATCCTGCTCATGGTAGGATGATGAGCACGATGATATTGATGCTTTAAGGTTAGGTGTAATAGCCTTTTTGATTTGTATTACATTCATTTACAAGTAGTATTATGTTGACAATGTTACTGTATTGAATATCTTTATCCTGTCGATAGCTCAGGTTGTGCCCGTTCATCATAACTCTTTTTTTCTAGCTAAAAATAAGCTTTTTCAAGATGCTATATTTTTTCTACTTCGCCTCCCAAATTGATGTCCCCTACAGTCGACTTTTCTCATGTTTATTTCGTTTTGTGCAATATAAAACGATAAAATCAGTAGACACATATAATGACAACCCATTCGGCCTAACGACCCTTTCGGCCTAACGACTCTTTCGGCCTAACGACTCTTTCGGTCTAACGACTCTTTCGGCCTATAACGACTCTTTCGGCCTAACGACTCTTTCGGCCTAACGACTCTTTCGGCCTAACGACCCTTTCGGCCTAACGACCCCTTCGGCCTAACGGCATTCGGCCTAATGGCCTTCGGCCTAACGGCATTCGGCCTAACGGCTTTCGGCCTAACGGCCTGCTCCCGCCTGGCTTCACTCTTTAGTCGGATGTACGTTTCCGCCATCGTCTCAAATTTACGAGCAATAATATCAATATCATCGGCGAAACCAAGCAGCTGAACGGACCTCGTGAAAATCGTCCCACTCGTGTTTATCCCCGCTCTTCGTATTACACCCTCCAAAGCAATGTTGAACAGCAAGCACGAAAGACCATCACCTTGCCGTAACCCTCTGCGAGATTCGAAGGGACTCGAGAGTGTACCTGATACTCGAACTACGCACATCACTCGATCCATCGTCGCCTTGATCAACCGTATCAGTTTATCCTGGAATCCGTATTCGTGCATAATCTGCCATAGCTGTTCTCGATTGATTGTATCATACGCCGATTTGAAATCGATGAACAAGTGATGTGTGGGCACGTTGTATTCGCGGCATTTCTGCAACACCTGGCGGATGGCGAACATCTGGTCCGTTGTAGCGCGTTCACCCATAAATCCAGCCTGATATTGCCCCACGAACTCTCTTGCAATCGGTGATAGACGGCGGCATAAAATTTGAGAGAGTATCTTGTAGGCAGCGCTCAGTAGTGTGATCGCGCGATAGTTCCCGCAATCCAACTTGTCGCCCTTTTTGTAGATGGGACACACGATACCTTCCATCCATTCCTCCGGTAATACTTCCTCCTCCCAAATCTTGGTAATGACCCAGTGTAGTGCTCTCACCAGTGCTTCTCCACCGTATTTAAGAAGCTCGCTTGGTAGTTGATCTGCTCCAGCGGCTTTGTTGTTTTTCAACCGGCCAACCTCCTCCTCAATCTCTTGAAGGTCAGGGGCCGGAAGTCTTTCGTCCTGTGCACATACTCCTAGATCTGTTACCACGCCACCTTCGGTACTTGCAACGTCGCCATTGAGGTGCTCATCGTAATGCTGCCGCCACCTCTCGACCACCTCACGCTCGCTCGTGAGAATATTCCCGTGATTATCTCGGCACATGTCGGCTTGTGGCACAAAGCCTCTGCGCGAGCGGTTCAGCTTCTCGTAGAACTTTCGTGTGTCCTTAGCGCGGTACAGCTCTTCCATCGCTTCGCGATCTCGTTCTTCCTGCTGGCGCTTCTTCATCCGGAAGACTGAGTTCTGCCTGTTTAGCGCCTGTTTGTAACGTGCCTCATTCGCTCTCGTACGGTGTTGCAGCATTCTCGCCCATGCTGCATTCTTCTCGTTTTTCAACTGTTCACATTCGCCGTCGTACCAGTCGTTTCTGTGATTCGGAGTCGCGAAGCCTAGTGCTGTAGCCGAGGTACTACCTATAGCGGATCGGATGTCCCTCCAGCCATCTTCAAGTGTAGCTGCGCCAAGCTGCTCTTCCGTTGGTAGGGCCACTGCTAACTGCTGCGCGTAGTCTTGAGCCACTTCTACGTTACGAAGTTGCTCGATGTTGAGCCGCGGCATTCGACTTCGACGCGTGGTGATAACTGTCGGAAGTTTTGAGCGCATGCATACAGCGACTAAGTAGTGGTCCGAATCTATATTCGCACTGCGGTATGTGCGGACGTTGGTTATATTTGAGAAGAATTTACCGTCGATTAGAACGTGGTCGATTTGGTTTTCTGTTTGATGGTCGGGTGATCTCCAGATGGCTTTGTGGATGTCTTTGCGGGGGAAGAAGGTGCTTCGGACTACCATACCACGGGAGGCTGCAAAGTTTACGCATCGCTGGCCGTTATCATTTGATACGGCGTGCAGGCTGTTTCGCCCGATTACCGGTCTGTACATTTCCTCCCTTCCTACCTGCGCGTTCATGTCGCCGACAACGATTTTCACGTCACGCGGCGAGCAACCATCGTATGTTTGCTCTAACTGCGCGTAGAACGCTTCTTTCTCGTCATCGGGTTTCCATTCGTGTGGGCAGTGGACGTTGATGATGCTGTAGTTGAAGAAACGGCCCTTAACTCTCAACATGCACATCCTTGCGTTGATCGGCTGCCACCCGATCACACGTTGTCGCATCTTGCCCAACACTATAAATCCTGTTCCCAGTTCATTTGTTGTTATAACTCTGTCAATTTTTAACCAATTGAGTTGATTTCTGGGACACGGTGAGATACCTACAGTATCTAGCCATGTACAACAATTGAAGTCTATTTGTTAAAAATTGGCTGAGTTATAGCAGCAAGTGCCCAAAATAGGTCCCTCTGTCCAAATGGTCCAAGACTCCATTTGTATTTTTGTCGATATAGCTTGAACTCCGGGAAACTAAGGTTTTGTAAATTTTGTAAAACAAGATGTAATTAAAGTTCTCTGTTGTAGAATGTACTTTTGAAAAAGTCATTCTGGTGCATTTCTCAGATCCAGGTTCTTCTGGTTATGGGTGCAAAATTTGAGCGCGATTGAATACGTCTATACCAAGGGAACGTTCACAAATAGGTGTAATATTTTACACCGTTGCACATTTTAATTTAATTCTTAGACCCACTACTCTGGTCGAGATTTGTGGAATCATCGAAATTGTCAAAGAATTTTTAAGTATAACCCGATATTTTGATAGCTAAATATGTTTTGCTCCGTTGCTCCGTTCAGCTAACTTGCTTTATGGCCTCAAAGCTATGACTCCCCAATGTCCCTAATAAAAAATCAAACAAATCCAATTAGCAATGTAATTTTTTCTTCGGATGCGAGATTCAGTTTATCTAGCTTCTCCTAGGGGTTCGTTCAAATATTACGTAACGCCAAGGGGGTAGGGAGGGTTCCAGCGCTGTTTTACGCTTCATACAAAATAAAAAAAAATCCCATACAAAAGTTGTTACGTAGGGGAGGGAGGTTGTCTAAAATGGTAAAATTGTGCGTTACGTAATATTTGAATGAACCCTAGGCGTATTTCCATTCATGCATGCACCACTTTCTCCAGTTACGGATAGAGGAAAGTCATATCCCCATGGTGGTGGTAAAAGGTTACTTATATGAATTGTTGGAAATATCTTTCATATGTTGGTCTAGTGTAGCAATCAGAGTGCAAAACAAATTGTTCCTTTGGCTTCCTAATCTTTCAAATGTACCTGCTAGAACTGGAAACTACCTACTATTTTTTAAAAGTTTGATATGCTTCTCCCCACCTTGTTACGTGTTTGTTTAAAGCTTGCCATATGCCATATGAATACCTTATTAGTTTCCGGTAAGGAAATCAGCTCGCAGTAAAATAGAAACCACTCTCTTTGAGTCAAACGATCTCGCGTGGGAGCTACAAGTAAATCGGTAGCCTTCTTTTGTGATACCGTTAGTTGCTTCAAGTAGAGTCTAGAAAATAAAATCCCATAATGTACTGTCATGAGCACTGAAGGAGATGCTACCGGAAGGCAGGACGTTAAAAGTTTACCAACAAACAAATGCACTGTTGTCCTCTGCATACCCCTTGACGGAAGATTGTTGGCCAGCCCATACTTTTACCTCTCATGACGATGATGATGAAGAAACAATTCCTGGAAGTAGTTGGTATACATTTTCTTCTGTTTTGTTTATTAGGCAACAGTCTCATTTTTTTCGTGAGAGCGACAGCTGGCTCAACTAGTGGTGTGTGCATATTCCCCACAGCAAACAGTAACATTTCCTCGGGACCATGCAGGAGCGAACATGAGCTGCATTTTAAATCAACTGTAGCTATAATTTTAAACGACCGTAGATCTCATGCCATGTTTTGCCGTTCAACTCGTTGTTTCTGTTATTTGTGATTTCTTCTATTCTATGTAATCCAAACTATTCTCGACTAAATGTTTATTTATTTTTCACATTCTTTTTGTAAACGGTAATTTAGCTAAGATAGGTAACTATACTGTAAAGGTCAGTCTTTGCTTTGATTATAAATTATCAGAAGCACATACATTGTAACTTACATAATTTTGGATTTGCAAAACCACTTTTTTTTCTTTAAATTACTCTCAATCATAAGCACTTGGAGCATAATTTTACATTGCACATGTTGCACACTAAATCATAGCTTGACCATAATGATCCGAGGCAATTATAATTAACACTCAAAGCATTAATATATAAATATTGTGGTGTCTATCAGAAATTCAAATTAGGTGTCATTCTCCATAAATGTTTTGTCAAACATCCGGCTTTATTGGGAAAACAATTCACACATAGTCGCATCCGGCTTTGGATTGTGACACCGCATGAATTTAGTCGTGATGGCTCCACTACTTTAGGGCCCATATAGCCGAGGCGGTAAACGCACGGGTATTCAGCATGACCATGCTGAGGGTGACGGGTTCGATTCCCGGTCGGTCCAGGATCTTTTCGTAAAGGAAATTTCCTTGACTTCCTTGGGCATAGAGTATCTTCGTGCCTGCCACACGATATACGCATGCAAAATGGTCATTGGCAGAGGAAGCTCTCAGTTAATAACTGTGGAAGTGCTCATAGAACACTAAGCTGAGAAGCAGGCTTTGTCCCAGTGAGGACGTTACGCCAAGAAGAGAGAGAGAGAGGCTCCACTACTGGCAACATTTATCCACCTTCCTCTCGTGTACGACCAAGCATTGCGTTGGTCTATATTTGCTTGCACAATCGAATTCATAGGGCCCAGCGGAAATGCATCTAGTCAATGGAGGAAAAAAAAATGTCCGACGATGATGCATATGCAACATATGCAGGAGAAATGAACACATCGATTTATGAGCTTTTCACCTGCATCTGCTACCCACTTCATCTTCAGGTTATGTTTCGTTTATTACAATAATTTGTTAGAGCCGTAAATCAATTTCGAGCTAGGTATGTTTGTTTGATATTTCTGAGCACATATAGAGTCTTCACTCTGCCTCCAAACACGGTTTGAAAAATAGAAATACACTAGAACGCCAATGGCGCTGTACTCAGTTTTCCTATTTATTTATTTTAATAACTTTAGTTGTAACTAGCCGGGACGGCAAACGTCGTTCTGACTGCCTACTGTGTTTTTTGACATGCAGCTCTGTAGAAAAATACCCCGCAAAAAGGAATTTCAAACTTTCTCGTTTTCGGTGCGTTCCCGGTCGATTTTCCCAATTATTTTTTCGTACGAACACGTCGGAGCACCGCACGAACGAAATACTGAACAAATGGTGTAGATCCGTTGGCCCGTTCCCGAGCCTATTCGTGACATACAAACACAAGCTGCAGCTTCAGTCCAGCGGTTCCCACAAATGTCCCAAATGGAGGATAACGTGCCTCTGGAGCCGGCCTTCTGAGCCAGATCCGGCCGAGTGCATACGGCGACGTAGAGTAAAGCGCCCACTAGACTCTGGTATTTCTCGGCGGTGGCCATTACCTTCTCCTCCTTTTGCTCTGTGGTGACGTAGCCAGGATTCATCGGAATCTGCGACGGTTTTGCTGGCTCCATCTCTTATATAATTATTTTATATTTTTATGTTTAATATGTTTAAATTTAGATTAAATTTTAAATTTAAATTTTAAAATAAATATAAATCTATCTATATATATATAAATGAGTTTGAAGTTTCTTTGAGGCAACAAAACTCAAGAACGGGTGGACCTGAGACGTTATATATAATTTAGATAATTTATTTAAATTTTTATTTTTATGTTATAATTATATATATGGAAATAAATTATAGAATTTGTATTTAATTTTAATTTTTAAATTTTAAATTACAATTAAGCGTGCTGGGCCCATAACTTCTTGGAGAGTTGAAATGAAAGTACAACCGACTCGGTTGATGGTCTAACAATAACTGATGATTTATTTCTAATGGTTCACTGCACGAATTTATGCTAGCCTGCTTCCTCTCACAGAAAATTTGACGTTTGAGCGGTGCCGACACCTCTCATGCGCTCGCAAAATAGTAGCGCTATGGGTGGGTGACCAAATATAGTAGCGGGACAGTTGCGCTGCTGAAAATTCTATGAGAATAGTCCATTTTACGAGCCGATTTTATGAATAAATTTTGACAGGAGGTAGCGTCCAATAACCCGGGGAAATCAATATCATCATCAACATTTTTGTCACTTCGTAAAATGGCTCATATGACAGCTCTCCCGATACGAATCAGGGTGACTAATTCGATTGCTTTCGGTGTGGAAAAGGGTGGTTAAGTCAAAATGGTAGCGCTGCGCGGGTTGCTCGAATAGTAGCCGCCGTTAATGTTAACGTCAAATTTAGTGTGGGAGTAAGCAAACCAGAGTAAATTCGTGCAGTAATCCATTAACTACATACTAAAGTCATGGCATGCTTAGCATCGCACTTGCTTATGTGCCTACTCCAACAGCCATAACAAACTGCTTTACGTAGTTGTCATGCGGTTGTGTCTTGTAGACATCCCTCTAATTTTTCGGTAAAATAGTTTTCAAAAATTAATCGTCACGCCTCAATAAATTTACAATTTCTCAAGAAATTAAATCTTGGGTCAATTATGTTCAGCTTAGACGTTGAGTTTGAAATAAATGTTAAAGACTGTACTTATTACTGTACTGTATTACTTGTACTTTGTTGATTTACGTTTTCATTTCGAAAGGTATATAGTCGGCATGATCGTTCTTTACTTAATAATGCATTTTGCTAATTTAACTAGACACCACAATCAAGCTGAAGAGACTATTCTTGGCACTCACTGGTAATTTTGGCATCGGCATATTTATGGAGGAAAACATGGAATTCTTAGATTTCATGAAGAAGTATCTTCGACTTGAGCTGGCGTCAAACACTGCTCAAGCAACAACTCAAAGGGGATAGGCCTTTTCATGTGACAGATCCGTGCATGCATTTGTTTACAAAGCTTGAACAACAGCTGCTAACAAGAACGTGTCATCTTCATAGAAGAACTGTCAAACGCCCGAACAATCAGCTGATTTAAGACGTCAAATGAAAAGGCCCATTATGCGAAGATTCGACATTTAATCGATATGTAAGGTGTGAGAACAAGAGATGCTATTCGTGTGTCCTCCACCACCGACCGATGCTGACTGGGTTTATGTGTCAACCAGGTGCTTTGTGGGATAAACTCTGATTGTCTAGTAATAGTAATTTCACATTTTTCAAAACAGCCACACCAACCGACTTCAACCAACCTTCTGAGCTTATTCCATCACCCTTAATCGGCATCAAGATCCATTATTATCAAGATTAAGATCAAGATTGATCAATCACCATCTCCAATCCAACCAACGGCCCTTTTCAGGGCCACCGAAAATTCCGATCAGGAGTACCTAAATTTTCAAATTCGTATAATAACAAGCTCCATTGACATCAAGTTCTATCAATTGCCATCTACAATTGAACATACACAACCCCTCCAACTTTTTTTTTTTTGCACAAACTGTAAAAATCTCTATAGTTTCAGATGAGGCGAGTTTCATTCGCCGCACGACGCTGGAAATCAGTGTATTGAGCTCGTTTTACCCCGCTAAAAATGCGAGGTATCACAGTTCGTTAGTCAATTCCGCCAGCGATATGTCCGGAATCGTTGCTTCAGGAGTGAGAAGTACCAAAAGGAGCTGTATTCGGCATGGCTTACTTCGTTCAAATCATGATCTCCTCTGGGATTAATATTCCCTAATACTACCTAATACCGCTAATCAATATAAGAGCTGTCCCACCCCTACACACCAAAATTTTTGAAAACGCCAAAAATCAGCAAAAGAAATTGCTAAATTTCAGCACCATTTTTGCTGAATTTCAGCACAACTTTGCTGATCAACTGTCAAAATTGCTGGATGGTTCAGCAAGTTGAAAAATAATTGCTGATACTCAGTAATTTGTATTGCTGAATGCAATCAGCACGCCAAAAATCAGCAAAGTTCGCTGATTACCAGCAAAAATATTTTGCAGTGTAGTCATGAGGGGTTTTTGTGGGCCGAATTGCCTGAAATTTGGGCATATAACTCAGCTTGATTGGGAAGGATTTGAGCCCAATTCTGAGTTCATCACGTTTAAAAAAAAACCATAAGGAAGAGAACAAAACTGTCGAAAATACGTAAGTTCCCCTAATTCTACACACTTAGAAATTCTGAAAATTGCACGAAACGAAATCACCAAAGCACGTAAACGTTTTCAAGGCTGAACCACAAATTGAACTCAATGTTACGCCCATCATGTAAGTGCTGTTTGGTTGCTTAGATGTCAACAAATCCATCACACCAGAAATGTAGGAATCAATATCACATTCATCAACCACCTTCTAACTCAGTGAAATAGCAGAGAGGTGAGAGATGTGGCTCACGACCAACAGATCCGGTGCTCAAATCTATGCATGACTGTATTTTACTTTTCTATGTTTTATCTGTCAAATCGGTTCTAGCGACTGCTAGGCGCTAAGAAAAAATAAGTTTTATTTTGGTGGGTCTTGAAAGACGTACATTTACATGTTTTAATTTCTAAATTTGTGTTTTTGAGGATGCTCGTATATGTCAGATTCAGGACACTTTAAATTACATGATATTTTGTAGGTGTGATAGTATTCAGGACAAGCATAAATATTTGATTGAACTAATCAGTGTTATCCCGCTTATCTATGTTACTTCGTTTTACGGTAGCCATAACTTTTGTCTTCTATATTTGACGTCATGTGAAGCCATTTAACCTACTGGATTTTAAGGATCACTAAATATTGAAGGAATGACGGTTTACGCTGAAAATTTGATCGACTGGTTACCCGTTGGTGGTGACCAATCGATCAACTTTTCAGGGCGAACCCGCATTCCGGTCCTCGGATTTGTTGTCTTGAAAATTCGAGGTGTGGCTTCGTTATATATTCACATTAGGTCGGATAAAAAAAAACAACTAATTACTTGAGTGTCGGGTTTGAATCCGATTTCGCTAAAGTTTTAGATGTTGTCCATGAATTCTAATGCTATTGCTTGCTTGTACATTAGGCAGCATCCATTTATTACGTAACGCTAAAATCAACATTTTTAGACCCCTCCCCCTCCCTCCTTCGTAACGTTTTTTTTAAATTTCCTTAAATTTTTGTATGGACCGTTACGCACGGCCGTACTCCCCACTCCCCCAGGAGCATTACGTAATTTGTGGACGGCGCCATATTGTCTCAAGTCAGTATCTGAAGAATTGAAAATACAAGATGAGGTACACATGAGAAGAGTTGGATGCCTAATCAAAGAAATAAGAAGAATACCTTGTCACCTCAACAAAGGATCGATTTATCATATTGACAAAACTCAAAGTTAATCTCATCCTCACACAGATTATTTCTTCATGCTTGAAAGGATAAAATCAGAAGAGTATGCAGGCAAGTTGAAAGTAATTTTCTTAGACTCCATAGATTGTGTGATGACGATGAAGAATCGAGAGCAAAATACTTCGAAAAAAGGATTTCTAATTGCGGTGAAAGCTTTTAGTTTCATTGCAAACCATTCCACTTTTTGAATGTAGGTATTTGGTTTTGCTCGATCAATACTGTGAATGAAATTGATAAACTGTTTCGGAAATAATTGATTGATTGTGGTACCAGCATTGCGGTATGTTCCGTGCTTCTAACGGGAACCATATACCGTTCCAAGCAAATAGTAACAAAAGAAAGTAGAAACGTTTACTGAAACGAGTACTAATGGATTATTTTTTCCGTAATTACTGTGAGCAATTGTTCGAGTGGAAACGATTGTTCGGTGATTGCATTTTATAGATGACTTTTATCGCTCTTACACCTACATTCGAATTATATCTTCACTTTGATAAAAAAAAACTAAAAACAAACAGGAAAAATTGAAAGCTATAAACAGTTGACAAATCCTTAAAGGGGTAGTAGGGGCCCTTAACAAATGAATAGTTAAGGTAATATGTCAAACACAAAAAAATAACAAATTTATGGTAATTTCACAAATTTATGTTATGCTTCACGTGGGTTACAAGAGCTTTAAACAAAGTGGTAAGTTTTCATAGCATTACCACAAAGTAGGTGCACTACCTACATGCGGTGAAAATAAAGGTAAATCTAAAGTAGGTCAATGTAGGGCTACGGGCCTGATTGACCGCTGGGTCAAGAATTGTTACAATACTTGACAGCAGTTAATTTTTTTATACTGGAAGGATATAATGAATTGAAAATTATATATCTCTGCAAGTTAAAAGGGATGAATGAACACTTTGCATTCTAGCATAACATGTAAAAAGGGCCTAAGTGCTAATTGTAAACAAACATGTTTCGGTCACTGTAGGGCCTAACTGCATCCACCCTTGAACATCAGCACCCTTAACAGATACCCATGTAACACACTTGTCACAGAAAAGTCACGGCGGTGCAGGTTATTGTTGCACAGAAGTCACTGTGACTTACAAATAAATGACAAACAAATAAATACTGACTTGCAAGAAGTAAGTCACAGTGACTTCTCCGCAACTAAAACCTGTTCCGCCGTGACTCTTCTATGACAAGTGTGTTACTTGGGTAGCCCGAAGATTGCGTTTTCTGATAAGATGGGCTCTACAGCGACCGAAACATGTTTGTTTACAAAAAGCACTTGGGCCCTTTTCACATGTTATGCTATATATGGGCATCATATGATACAGTGCAACTATATCAGTGGAGGCTTTCTTACATACTTAATAGACATGGTTATCAAGATGAGCTAGGGCTTAGAAATGATGATCACTCCCAAGTATTTGACATAGTGCAGCGAGGTGAAAGTGCAATTGCTTGCCCTAATCACCGACCGCTGTACAATTTTCTAGTTGTAAAAACCCTTCAGTTTTATGGTCAGCTGATTCCAGATTTCTGAAGCTCATCAACTCCAGGATCAGGCTCTACTAGATCCAAACATCTGGGAAGACTCCTTCGTTCAGGTATCTCTGCATAGCAGATCCGAGCAGACTCGATGCCTCTGTAATAGCTGCCCAAGAAACAAAACTAGCTGAATAACAGTTTCTTAAGCTAAAGTTTGCCTTAGAGTGGTTTGTTTTATTCTTTTACGGCAAAACATGTTTGTTGAGATGCTTTTATGGCGAAGTTCAAGGCTCGCATCATGAATCGGAATGGTTTGGGAAACTTCAAAGTGGGATACATTTGGTCAAGTTTTTCCCTTTAGACTAAATCGATTTTGCTTAAATTTTGGCCGTGGTTTCTGGAAGTCCAAAACAACCGATTCAGGGGGTAAGGCTTTGAATTTTTCTAATTTTAAGTTTTCTATATGAGTGAGCCTGTGCCTATTACAGACGCTTAACATTTCTTTTCCGCACCGATCAATGAGTCAGACTAAAACTATACTGTGCTAAAACTGTTCCCATTATTGTCACCTATTCATGTGTAATAGAAGTCTTGATTCAAGCTCATTTTGTTTGTGAAAAACTTGAAAACACAAGACTAGCACATCAAAAAAGAAGGAAACACACAATTTTGGCACTTCAGTGGTGTGGCAGCAGCAGTTTAAAATATTGTTAAATGAGACGAGAATCATTGGCTCTCTGGCACGTCAGTGTGCAGTGAAAATTGCATGATGCTACTTCCCAATCTTCCACCCATCCGAATTGTTTCCTCCGGATGGTGGCGGTGGCGGCTGCTGGTGGTGTTAGTTGGTGGACCGACGACGATGCGATGTTGTATATGAGGGTGATCTCTGGGAGCCATTCGTTATGCACGTCCGCCGAGTGATATTGCACACAAGTGGAACTGACTTGATTGTGTCATCTCGTTTGCAGCCGCTGACTGGAAACTCGAGAGCAACTGATCCGCCTGTATGTGACAAGCATCAGCGTCAAGCGGCAAGTAATAGAGAGGAGGTAGGATATATTGACCAGCACTGTTGCTTTATTGTGGAAAAACGTACAAAGTGGGTATTTTAAAATTCCTTTACACCACTCCTGATTATCTTAAATTTTCAAAAGCACAAATCTGAGCTAAAAATTGATCGATTTGTCACCCGCTGGTGGAGTCCAATCGATCAACTTTTCAGCTCAGTGTGGTACTTGGTTCTTCAGATTTGTGCTTTAGAAAATTCAAGGTATGGCTTCGTTTTATTTTCCCCTTAACGGGGAAGTGAATGATTGATAAAGCATGAATCAATTTTTGATGTACACATATTGCGAGAAACGAGGTAAATTTAGAAAAAAATATAAACTTTCAACACGTTTGCTTTTCTTGATAGGTTGAGGTCTTCAGCAGGCTCTGCGCTCCACACCTTCTTGTGCCAACGCTAACTTTGCAGAGCAGTTGTCCGGAATTCTATCAACATGCACTGCTCACCATATCTTTCCTGTTTTGGATACTTTCGACTGGGTTCGCCATAGAGTGCAACAAGCTCGTGGAACATCCTTCGCCGCAACACACCGTTCGCCTGCACCCGCCGAAGATCGTCCTTAGAACGCATCGCTCGAAGTGCTTGCAGGTCCTCATCCAGTATGGTTCATGTCTCGTGTCCATAGAGGACCACAGATCTTAACCTTTGCGTTCCTACGTATTTTTCGTACTCAAATTTTGATGTAAATTTCGCTCTATTTTCTTCAATTTTTACCCGATTTTGATGAAATTCTGTTGAATTATTACCAGAAGAAAAAAAAACAGGCGTCGTTAAGAGATTCGAGATCATATTTAGATTCTACACTGATTGATCTACCGAGAATAAGCCAATAGGGTAATTCGTTTTTTGTTGAACGGTTAGTACTGGCATTTTTGTTTTCGTTTGTTTTTCCGTGCATAATTCCACTTTAGTTGAAAAATATCCAGTGAACGTCTAGATCCACTCATTCCTAATACTTCCCATTTAATTTGTATTCCCTTAAATTCCATTTACTAATAGAAAATAGAACATTAGTATGGGAGGTCTGTAACCCAAATATTGAACGCTTCCATAAGCTAGCTCATCCTAATGTTGGACGATTCAAGCTTTTTCCGTAATTGATGACGTATAACCCGACAAAAACCTATCATTGACCTGTTTTTATTTTCGCCACCAAACCCAACAGTTATCCGATGTGGGTCCAACAGTGGTCCAACATTTGATAAAATTTGACCCGAGTTTGACCCGTCATCCGATAATTTTTCACTCTGGGGCGGAATTTTTTTTCGGGTTTTTCGTGTTTTGTGCCCAGTTAGTCATTTGAGTGACAATTCATTCAAATGAGGGAGCTTCCATAAATTACGACATGCAACAATTGTCCATTTCAAACGCCCCCTCTCCCTAGGTCACACTTTTTGTATGAACCTCTGAATTTTTGTATGGGTCGTCACACTTTGCTGAACCCCCTTCCCCTTCCTTCCTTTAAGCGTGACGTAATTTATGGACGTTCCCAAGGAATCGCTTCCCTTTTGAAGAGAGCTCTAGTGGACTGAAATCATTTTAAACATAACCAAATGCAAAAAATAGCTGAAAAGATTTGACTAGAAGCGAAAACGACTGAAGAAAAGAACGCCTTTGAAAGCCCTGAAACACTCCTGGAAACCCACGAGGCTCACTCAACCCCTTAGAACAACCCTGAAACGACCCTGAAATGCTTTGAAAACCCGTGGATCGCTCCTGAAAAAGGTCAAATGAAATTACAATGAAAATGTGATTTTAAACAATGTTAAACTGTCAAGGACATCCTTCCAGTTCTTGTAACTATGGTGTGACTTTAATATTTGTGGTCGATTCGCCAGCAAAGCTTATTTCGTAACAGCAATTTCTTGAAATTAATCTTAAGAACTGTGCAGCTTTCGTGTCATCAGCGGTACAAAATTTGTTATCGATATTTTTGATGTAAAATAGGTATGTATAATTTTGTATCTCTATTGATCCAATCATAACACACATGTATATGCATCTACATCATACGTTGATGAAAAATTACTCAAGTTAAATTTATAATAACATTCTCACAAACTGTTCGACATTTGGGTAGTGTTTAACAATTGGCGAATTACCCTAATTGAAAAAATGACCAAAACGTTGTTGTGGAGCAGATTGTTTGAAGACGGTCCACTTTGGCCAACCGACGTATCCAGTGGGGTAAATCCGGAACTGGTCACCCAATTTGACCAACCAATGCACTTTATGAAATGATAGTAATTTCCGGTTGTTTTGTCAAATTTTCACCAAAATCAGGTAAACATTGAAGAAAATAGAGCCAAATGAATGAGTGTGCAAAACACGTCAGGACGCAAAGGTTAAAAGCGTTTTGAACATGAAACCGTAATCCGATGTAACTGCCTCCGGGGTAGCGATAGTGGAATCCATATGCTCTTGTAGTCTTCGGGCTGCCGAGTATATTGACGGACTCAATGTAGAGAGGCCTTGTATCTTGAACACCTCCATTCAGAACCGAAGTTTTGTTCCAAAACAGCGGGGTTCTGTTGTCCTTCTACGCTTCACTCGGTTTTCCTTCTCCATCACCAACACTTTTTATGCGGGCACAACCATCTGCACGATCACTCGATGCAACCGCTCAGCACAGACAAACAGACGTCTTATTCTGCCCACTTCCCATCGTTAGAAATTTTAATGGACTATTGGCCTGTTTTTTGATGATTTTTATTTTTTTAAACGAAAGAGCACCTTTTTCTGAGCCACTATGATTTTTTCAGATTTTTTGAACTTTATTTTTATACCTAAAATCGATTTTAAAGCGATTTTTTAAAATCGCCTTGACAGCTCCGGTCAGTACAAAATACGCCGAGGGGTAATTCATCAAATTGTTCCCATACAAACTTCAAATTGATTTTTAAATAGATTACCGGGCACCAAAATTCATGAAAATTTGGATTTCGGCTCAGTTTTGCATGCAAATTTATCTCAACACCGCTAAAGAAGCTAATTCAAATATTTTGTAGTTTGCAAATCTTTCGCTCACGGCATTCGCATAGTTTTTGTTCTTGTTAGACGTTTTGCTTACCGCCATCTACTCAGTGGGTTTGCGAAACACAGTGTAATTAGCATTGGGCGATTATTCTTTTGTGACGGTGATTTTAATCGCACTTTGTTCCAAGTGATACGTCTGTTTGTCTATGATTTTAGGTTGGCGGTTCTTCTGCCAGTCTCCACTATCATCGAGTCCAAATGGGCCACTGTCCTTCATACATATTTTTTTCCTTCTTAACCATAGGGGGGAAAACCTGCTCAACAGACACCCTAACAGGAAGGTTAGGGTAGTGTGGGGTTAAGCCCGTCTTCTACAACACTAGTAAAAGCCAGGATTACTCTCTGCTCGACCCAATAAAACACATTCCTATGGTCGCCAAACCCTACGTCTCTCCGGAACCACCAAGAAGGTATTGCTTCAGAGAGGGGCTAGTGCACATCGCACCCTCAAGGTTAGCTGCGTAGCCTAGCAGCAACGAACATCGATGACTCGCTCTGGAGAGTCCATCACGGTAGCATGCTGGCGCTTAGCCAGTTTCCCGAGTGGTTCTCGCCACTCCGTATGTCCTCGGAAGGCGGGCAGGGTCAACCCCGCCCGCGCCCAACTGCTTGGCAGACATCAGGAACTGATGCCGACGTACAACCATTCCATAACTACAATTTGACAATGTTATTTTTTTTCGAATGCGTTGAGCTCCTTGTCTAAATGTTTGATGTACCTAAGTGTACATATTTAAAAACCATTTCCGCAAAATGCACGCCAAAATTAGCAGAAACGCGAAAAATACGCGAGAAACGCAAAAAACACGAAAAACGCAAATTTCACGCCGTCTGTAACAGCCCTGCATAATTATATGAACCAAGCACTTTTTAATACAATACACAATTTTTATTCAAACAAAATCACAAAAACACCCCACACTGAACTGCGAACCGGTGTTAAGTTGATCACTTATGAAAAAACTTTTGCAGATAACATTGTCAAAGAAAATTCTGTAAGATCCTTATTAGGTGGATCTCCATGAAACTGCGTGACAGAATTTTGTTCAACAAGTTTAAAGTTAAATTTTAACAACTCAAAAAAACATTGAAATGTAACTTTCGGCTGTTTAATTTTGAAATTAATCCATAAACGGCTGGAGGTTATTACTGATCTTAATAAGCTTCGCTTAATAAAGATCAAATTCTCCCAAACTTCGCAACTCGCTTCATCCAGCTTACAATTTCGGTCCCATGAAATTGGGTGATTGAGATTTGTAACATTTGTATGTCCCTGTCCGGCTATGGCGCTCTTATAGTTTTGGAAATTCTCGCTCAGCCAATAGGTGGCCGTTAGAGGAGGAATGAATAAGCATAAGCATTTTCAACATCTATATAAATGAAAACGGAATGGTGTTTGTATGTCACGAATAGGCTCGGGAACGGGTCAACAGATCGACATGATTCTTTCACTGTTGCTTTCCGCCAGGCCTTCGACGTGTTCGTACGAAAAAATAATTAGAAAAGGTGACCGGAAAGGCAAGAAAAACGAGAAAATCTGAAATTCCATTTTGAGGGGCATTTCTTCATGGAACTGGATGTCAAAAAACAGAGTAGGCAGGCAGGACGACGTTTGCAGGGACTGCTACTTATCAATACAATAGTTATTTATGCAACAAGTTGCAAAATGATGATTTTTTCAGCACGAGTCGTAGCCGCGTGGCATGCACCGTCGTGCAGTTATCGCCTGCCAGCGACGTTATATCCTACTTCCTTGTAGCTCGGCCGCCGCCTTGCAGCTCGAGGATCCCGCTCGATTGCGGATTGAATGTGTGCTTCGGTGGTGGGTCGGTACCGGTAGGTCTACGTTGTGGCTGCTGATAGTGAGTGCGTGATGCTGGTGGATCTCCCTCTCTCGCTCACTCTGGGTTGCGCATGGATTGGTCCGTGCCGTGGTGGAGTACACACGACGGAAAGCTCCAAACAAAAAGCCCTACAGGACAAAGCGGGAATTAGAAATCAATCCTATTGGAATTTCTATTAGGTTTTACCTCCGAGGAGAGCCTCTTGTTTTTCGTTCCTCTTCCTTCGTGTTGAGCTGGATCGGACTTGGCTGCGCCTCACTGCCCCGGCGAGATTCTCGTTTCTGCTGGCTTATTTTGAATTCAGATTTTAGTGGAGTGCCGTACATAGGCTGCAATTGCTGTAACCTTGTGTTAACGACGTTCGACTTCGATTGATGATAGTGGCGAATTTTATGATCGTTGTGGCCTGTGCGTGGACGGGATCTAAAGGCAAAAGGGCATTATGGTCTGGTTTCCACTGTGCCGTGACGCCATTACACCTGTCAAGACAATGGCAAGCGACGCTCCACGATGTTCCTTGCTGATTCCAATATGATCGTCTTTTCCTTGATGGCTGCTTGACGGAGTCTTTCAATTGAACGTTGAGCTGGAGTAGATGATGATTTTTAGCACTATGTATGATTTCCTGCACGTGCTCAAATTACCTGGCGACTTTAACTTGTAGACGGAATCGCTTTCGAAGCCGGCAGAAAACGAGTGATTCGCAACCTTCGGCAAACCGGTGCAACAGTCGAGGGGATTAAAATCTCTTTCAGAGCGCATGAGAATGCGAGAATTTTCGTGCAGTTTTGTGATCATCAAATTGCTCCGAAAGCAACTTTATCTTTGTGGTAGTGTGCAGTGTTGCGTGATGCAATTATTGAAGTTCATGTTGCGAATAAATAATAAACAAGGTATGCAATTTGCTTTGAAATAAACGAGTTCAACCATAACAAATTACATTTTCAACAAAAACTGAAACTTTTGAAACTGATTTATGTTCACAATAGCTACATCACATCATAACCACGGTTCCACCAAAATTTGAACACAGAATGTTTACAGGTAGTCCTAGTACTTCTGGTAGATGGTATGGCTAAACGCTCGCATTATGTACCTGTTCGCAACACACCTCCTCCAGCACTACGATGCCGAATTCGCGGTGCTTGAGCAGATCCGCGAGTATGCGGATGCTCCCAATGATGTTGGGAGATCGGCAGTTAAACATACCGATCGCAAGTCCTGTTTCGTCGCTGGGGTAGTTGCCGTTGGTTTTGGCTCGTAGTAGGGTTTCGAACTACTTGGGCACCCGCGTCAATTCCCGGCACCTCACAGTAAAACAAATCAAAATATTACTTGCCGCATATTTTCCAAACGCACTCCCGCAACATTTCCGCAACGGGATCCACAGTCAATGAGCTACAATTTCACTCTGAAGCCGCACAAGTGCTCAAAACAAATATTACACGCAGACGAGTGCACTTCGGCAGCACAAAGATGGGTGCCGAAGTGATTCCCCATTTGATTTTGCTGGAAGTTGGGCACTGGTGCCGAGGAATGGGTGACAAAACGTCGAATGCCAAAACGTCGAATGCCAGAACGTCGAATGCCAAAACGTCGAAAGGACAAAACGTCGAAGGGACAAAACGTCGAAAGGACAAAACGTTGAAAAGTGTGTAAGTGTCCACAGTTCAGCGTGGATTTTTTTTTTGAAATTTTGTGTGAATTTAAATCGATCCTGTTCGTAGCCTGGGAGGGGTGGTGATACGGTAGATCCACCAAGATGGCAGGATGACGAACTGATTAACGGGGACACTCGAATATTGTCTCGTTATCTGGGGTCACTGCCCGAACGCCGAAGGTCAGTGACTCATTTTGCACTTTATATTGCTTTAGTTGAAACCACTAGCTGAGTATAAATTATTGCGAGGATACTTAGCATTGTTGTACTTGTACCATATTCTGTGAATACCGGATAAATTGCGGAGAAGGACAGCTAGTAAAAACCCCGCTATTTCAAGTAGAACTCCGGTTCTGAATGAAGAAGACATTCCCTCCCACCCCTTACGTTGGGATGGAAAGTACCGGCAAGTCGTGCCGTAAACCAAACCAGACGCCCTTGAAGGAACAATGCACCCGATGATCACCACCGCCACCCTAAAGGTGCCAGAGATCCAGCAGACGGCAGCTAGAGGCTACCATCGAAGCTACCCTGAAGGAAGCTGTGACGTAATGCTGAAAATTTGTGGAAGGAAATTTGTGACAGTGTGCCACTCGCAGTGTTGCATTTGAACGTGATCAATTTGCGTTGAAGTTCAAAAACGGCACGCTGCGATCAAACATATTTGAACATTGTTTAGTTAAAATTTGATCAAGAACTGCACCCGCAAAAACATGGCACCCTGGTACCTGGTAAACTTAAATGGTCATGTGTCTGCCATTTTTTCACAAATTCTTAACAATTTTGGGTTGATTCGATTCAGAAAGTCACCCTCTATTGAGAGGGGGAACCAGTTCGGTCACCGTGGATTACCGGAAAATCCGGATTTCGGTGCAGAATCTTAATGCCCGATGTCAAAATGTCCCATTTCATTGTGGCGCATGTATTCGCGCAACAACGCATGTATGTAGATGCGTCACAAAGTCCTAGGGCAGCACCTTGGTCAGGACGCACATAAGATTTGATGACACATCCAAGCTCAGTTCCTTTTTGGCTCGCGTTCGGAAATAAATAATGTTACATACCTACACTTAACGTGACGTGATGTGAGTTTTTTATATACGACCTTGTATACGACAGTGCGAATATTCCCTACCCACGAAGAACTGGTCAAGGAACATGCCGAGGTGTTGTTTCAGGGAGCCTCAGGAAGGCTTCCCTCTGAACTAGTTGACAGATACAAGTGAAAGAATGAGCGTCCTAATAATAAAGAACTAACTATTTGCATAGATTACTCGTTTTCGACGTTTTTGACGTTTTGTCCTTTCGACGTTTTGTCCCTTTCGACGTTTTGGCACTCGACCTTTTGGCATTCGACGTTTTGGCATTCGACGTTTTGTCTTTCGACGTTTTGTCCCTAAGCCGGTGCCGAGAATTGGCGCTGGACTAGGGGCAGTAAACTCGTTCAAAATAAACTTTCCGGCGGAAAATCTTCACAACCATCACTGTTAACAACAAGTTCACACAATAAGGTATCTGATTCAGATGGAAGAAGTGGACGAAAACGGTCGTTTCGTTGTTAATTTAGCGCAGTGAAAATTTTTGTCTACCTGTTGTGCCGGAAATAAGGTCGAAACCCCTATTCATTCTGTTGCTGGTTTACTGTTTAAATTTAGGCTCGCAGGACCACACACCAACCCCCAGTTTGGATGTCGATCAGCCACCTCTAATGTGGGGAACAGACGCTGTTGTGCCCCCTCCCTATGGAAAACAGACGCTCAAGTTTGCAAACTCCTCTTCCGTGCAAGCCTATGACCAAAAAAATATTACACAACTCAACGCGACCTGTGAACCACTGTAAATATTAGAATTCATTTCACGATTTTTTTGAGATTGTTCAAGGCTACCAAACTTCACTAGATCTAAGAACTTAAGTCTACTTAAGTATGTAGATCTCAAAGGAATAAATGGCATTTACTTGCATTTGCTTAAACTTTTTTTGAGCGACGAGCAAATCTTGTAAACATTCATCAATCTGTTAAACTTGATACCCGGTATGTGATTGTACCTGAATAATTAAACACAAATTTACTCATACCTTATATTGGGTTTCTCATTGATGTTTAGACTACTGTGATAATTTGAGAATCCACTGAATCATCATTTCCCAGCGAAATTTCACACTAATCAAAATTATTTTGTTTACCTGTTGTGCATCCGACTCCTCTGTCATGAACTCAACCGAACTTGTGTATGCCAGCCGCTGCGAAGTCGTGTGCGAAATTCGACTGTGATGATAATGAATTTCGGCCGAGTCTAAATGGGTGCAAATGTCGCAATACTACCAAATATAGTTGTCTTCATCGGGCGTCGGCTGCCAGGAGCATTTCCTGCGTGCAATCTACGTACCTAAGTAGAGAGTATTCCCTTGGCGGAGGATAGAGTGCTATTTGTTCCTATCTACGGGAACAAGATTGGATGTGATACTATTGAAGCGTGTAGCTTTACATTTAATTAATACCCCATTGATTAGTTAATGGTCTGTGCAGAGTGCGAGAAAATTATGTCTACATCGCTGTTCTCAGGAAATCCAAACGAGTGCGCCGGAATGCCTCGAATAGGTGCAACAGAGGTCAGTGGTCTGCATGTGTGCTGGAATCCGACAATCACCTAGGCACGATCCGTGTACCAGCATTGTTGCTACTGTGCATGTTGCGCTGCATGTTAATGTGATGGAAATCTTGTTTCCGGTTTGTGCTTCGGTGCAAAAGGTGTCAGATTTGAAAAGAATCAGACGTAAGAAAATACCAGATATTTGCCTTTACAAATTAATTAAATAATAAATAGTTATTTTTATGTGAACAGTTTGTAAACTAATAACTGAAAAATAATCATTTGGTCAACCCCAAATCTCTGATTTTTTTTCAATCGAAGTCAAGATTAGTGTTCATTAAATTTCATTAAAACCTTATTTTAGAAATATTTTGTATTTCAAGCCACCGTCACATTTCGCCTATATGTACTGAGTTTGCGTTTCTTCCAACCCTGTTGTTGCTTACAAATCACAAACGAGCTAATTTCAATTCTAGGCACTCTACAGAAAATAAATCAATAAATAATTTTCCGCTCTGTAGCAACTTCTAACACCTCTTCTACTGGCCAGAATATCGTTTTACAACGGTGCGTATAAAGTACATTCACACAACTCTGCACTGCCGGGTAAGTCTAACATGTCCATAGAATGCTGAATCAAAAGATCCGATGTGCGTTTTGCCGTGTTCGCGGTTCTGCTGTACAACTCTACCTGTGTCCTTTTAGTATGGCTTGCTTGTTCCGACGGTCGGCGTTGTTCCTCTACGTGAATACTGCTATCGTTCATCGATGCCCAGATATCACAGGAATTACAGTCACAGTAGTGGAATGTTTCCCTACAAATTGAGAGCTTGCAAATAGAACCTTTAGTTGGCACGGTCGTAAATGCGAGTGCTTTGCCCAACAGTCCATTCGCATTCGTGGAGGTCTCCATCCAGTTGATAACAAACTAAGCATTATGCAAAATGATGTTGTAAATTAAAAAGAGTTTCCGCTTCGACGCACTTTTGTGATAACGGGCTTTGGGCGCGAGGCTGGAGGCTTTGGCTGGCGAGTGACAACCCGGAGTGAAGAGTGGACGGTATCGAATGAGTTTGAAGATTTACTGACACGGAAGTGTAGCTTGGTGCTTTGAGGCTATTTGCAAATAGTGAGCGGTAATTTCGCTACATCGGTCTGCTAGTATTGCAAATTATATAGCAGTATGTAGTGTGGGCTTTGTATCATGTTGGTAAAGTAAAATAGTAGGTAAATGGTTATCTGTGTGATTGAGTTGTACTGGTTACATCTGCATTCGGCACAAGGATGCTACTAATTATTTAGTGAACGATTTTCACTGATTATACCATTTAACTTTTCTTTTTGTCTGTTACTGAGTTTTAAAATGTGATAGGTTAAGCTTCATTTTCATTTATTAAGCTTTACATCATATCCATCATAACACTGAGTTGCCGCCATAGTACACTAGATTTGCAGCTGTTGCTCTCGGTCTTACTCACCAGATCGTGATCCACCTGGACCGCGCATAGTATAAAAGGCCCATACAGCCTATGAGCTAAGTGAACGTTCCAGTGGGTACCAAGCCCGTGTTCAAGGGAGGGGTTTTGTGGCCCTTTGTCAAAATTAGGAAAAACCTCTCCCTAGTCACCTTTTCTGTGGACGGCCCTAGTTGGAAAATTACACCAAGATGGCAGGACGAGACACTCTACGTCTTTTTGTGCGAATCAGATGATAAGCAAACACAAACTTTACGGGGTTGTTATCCGACATTCTCGCAACATGGCCTGTCCATCGTATCCGTCCAACTCTCGGGATGTTAGGTTCGATGTAGAGTACAGCGAAGTCGTGGTTCATCATTGGCCGCAACATACTGTTCTCCTGCACGCCACCGTTCTTAGGGAGCACGAAGATCGTCCTTAGGGAGCGTCCATAAATGACGTTATTATAAATATCTCACCGTGTACAAAAAATCAAGTCAATTGGTTCAAAATTGACTGAGTTATAGCGAAAAAGTGCCCAAAGTAGAGGCCGAGATGGTTCCACTTCCCTATGTTTGCCTTTTTTTTCACCGTTTGCCATCAGATATTAGTTTGTTCACTAATAAATCTGTTAGGAATACCAAATTGGTTTCATTTGGACAAAATTCACCATAGAATTTGGAGGACCCTGCAGGAGTTTCTTCAGAAATTATTCCAGCAGTTCATTCTGGGATTTCTCCAAGAATTTTCTTTAAGATTCCATTTGAGAATACCTCCTTTCTGTATTCCTTCAGAGATCTTTACAGGAATTCCTTTCGGAGTTCTTTCTAAGATTTTTCTAAAAGTTCCTTCTAAGATTTCTCCAGGAGGTTTTTATCGTTTTTCTATGAGTTAATCCTTAGTGTCCTTCAGGAGTTCTTTCAAGGTTTTCTTCTCCTTTTTCCCCCGAGGAGTTTCTTCGGACAATCTCTCCAGGGATTCCAGAAAAACGTAGTGTGCCACGCGTGTTGGCGGATGTGCAAATTTTTGCTCCCGTCATTTTTTTCGCTTCCATCCAATTTCAAAATTTCCAAATTGTACTTTTTATTGTTTTGAATGTGGCACGGTAAAGGCTGGGTATGCTGCGCAATTCAGATCCCATTGTGATCCACTAGCCTCTGCCCAGCAACTCCCATCCCTACCTCCTCGCGGTACCGGCCGGAAACTATGAGCAACCTTAGGGAAGATCGGGTAACCAACTCCGGTGGGAACTTTGGTCGTAGGCTGACAGGGAAGGAGGGGTTTGCTTCGGCAAACCTGAGCGTCTGTTCTCCAGGAGGAGCGGCTCACAACAGCGTCTGATCCCCATGTTAGGGGCGGCTGATCTACGTCCGAGTGCCAGGGAAGGACTCTAAGCTCAACTGTGCACTATGGTCCTCCGGAAAGTAGGGGGTTGGTGTCAGGCCCTACGAGCCAGCCGTAAAAAACCATTGTAACGGAAAATCAGCAACAGAATAATACGAACCGAGACCAACGGCAACGACCCCAGCGAACAAAAAGGACTTGCGATTGGAAACTCGGTACGTGGAACTGCCGATCTCTCAACTTCATTGGGAGCACCCGCATACTCGCCGATCTACTGAAGGACCGCGGGTTCGGTATCGTAGCGCTGCAGGAGGTGTGTTGGGCAGGATCCATGGTGCGAACGTTTAGAGGTAATCATACCATCTACCAGAGCTGCGGCAACACACGCGAGCTGGGAACAGCTTTCATTGTGATGGGTGATATGCAGAGGCGCGTGATCGGTTGGTGGCCGATCGACGAAAGAATGTGCAGGTTGAGGATCAAGGGCCGATTCTTCAACTTCAGCATAATAAACGTGCACAGCCCACACTCCGGAAGTACTGATGATGACAAGGACGCATTTTACGCGCAGCTCGAACGCGAGTACGATCGCTGCCCAAGCCACGACGTCAAGATCATCATAGGAGATTTGAACGCTCAGGTAGGCCAGGAGGAGGAATTCAGACCGACGATTGGTAAGTTCAGCGCCCACCAGCAAACGAACGAAAACGGCCTACGACTCATTGATTTCGCCGCCTCCAAAAATATGGCCATACGTAGCACCTTTTTCCAACACAGCCTCCCTTACCGTTACACCTGGAGATCACCACAGCAGACGGAATCTCAAATCGACCACGTTCTGATTGACGGACGGCACTTCTCCGACATTATCGACGTCAGGACCTATCGTGGCGCCAACATCGACTCCGACCACTATCTGGTGATGGTCAAACTGCGCCCAAAACTCTCCGTCATCAACAATGTACGGTACCGGCGACCGCCATGGTACAACCTAGAGCGACTGAAGCAACCGGATGTCGCCTCAGCATACGCGCAGAACCTCGAAGCCGCGTTGCCAGACGAAGGCGAGCTCGATGAGGCCCCTCTAGAGCACTGGTGGAGTACAGTGAAAGCAGCCATCAACGACGCAGCCGAGAGCACCATCGGGTACGTGGAACGGAATCGACGGAACGAATGGTTCGACGAAGAGTGCAGAACGGTTTTGGAGGAGAAGAACGCAGCGAGAGCGGTAATGCTGCAGCAAGGGACTCGACAGAACGTGGAACGTTACAAACAGAAGCGGAAACAGCAGACCCGCCTCTTTCGGGAGAAAAAGCGCCGCCTGGAAGAAGCGGAGTGTGAAGAAATGGAACTGCTGTGCCGTTTCCAAGAAACACGGAAGTTCTATCAGAAACTCAACGCATCCCGCAACGGCTCCGTGCCGCGAGCCGAAATATGCAGGGATAAAGACGGAGGCCTCTTGACGGACGGACGTGAGGTGATCGAAAGGTGGAAGCAGCACTTCGATCAGCACCTGAACGGCATGGAGAACGTAGGCACGGGAGCCCACGGCAACGGAAGGAACGACGACGTCAGTGCAGCGGAGGACGGAAATGAACCAACTCCCACGCTGAGGGAAGTTAAGGATGCCATTCACCAGCTCAAAACCAACAAAGCAGCTGGTAAGGATGGTATCGCAGCTGAACTCATCAAGATGGGCCCAGAAAAGTTGGAGGAGTGGAAGGAAGGGGTAATCTGCCCCATTCACAAGAAAGGCGACCATTTGGAATGTGAGAACTTCAGGGCGATCACTATTTTGAATGCTGCCTACAAAGTGCTATCCCAGATCATATTCCGTCGTCTGTCACCTAAAACAAATGAGTTCGTGGGAAGTTATCAAGCCGGCTTCATCGACGGCCGGTCGACAACGGACCAGATCTTTACCGTACGGCAAATCCTCCAGAAATGCCGTGAATACCAGGTCCCAACGCACCACCTGTTCATCGACTTTAAAGCGGCATACGATAGTATCGACCGCGCAGAGCTATGGAGAATCATGGACGAAAACGGCTTTCCTGGGAAGCTGACTAGACTGATTAAAGCAACGATGGACGGTGTGCAAAGTTGCGTAAGGGTTTCGGGTGAACTATATAGTTCATTCGTATCTCGCCGGGGACTGCGACAAGGTGACGGACTCTCATGTCTACTCTTCAGCATCGCGCTGGAAGGTGTGATGCGACGAGCCGGGCTCAACAGCCGGGGAACGATTTTCACAAAATCCGGTCAATTTGTGTGCTTTGCGGACAAGGGGCTAGTCGCTTGGAACATTGTGCCAAGAGGTGCCAAGCACACCGTCTTATACGCTGTGTGGCACACCGAGGCACTCTGAGGCACAATTTTGACACTTGAGTTTGGGTGAAAAAAACTAGGCAACCATGTGCATTTGACCTGCAAAATGAAAACAAACAGTTAGTTGTCTGGGGTAGTTCAGACATCAACTTGAGAGGCTCCAGCTTGATGGAATACTTAAGTAGTATAGATCTTGGATTACTTAACATAGGCAACCGCCGAACCTTCATTGTATCTGCTAGAGAGGGAGTGTTAGACCTACGTACACCTCTTTTCTTCTGAAATTCTCCGAAAACATTGTCGATCATCACATCCGTGATGTTCATCGCCAACGTGCCTCTTCATGTGAACGAACATGCCTACCAATCTGGTAAGTCCACTGTGACTCTTTTACACAAGGTTGTTTATGGTATCGAGAAAGCATTCGCTCAAAAGCAATCCTGTTTGGGTGTTTTCTTAGATATCGAAGATGCCTTTGACAACGTGCCTTTCGATGCCATGACCCCGGTATTTCCAATTGGATTTACCAAATGCTCAAAAAAACCGACATCTCTTCTCGACATTGCGTCGAGTACGTGGATTTCTTTTCATAATTCAAATCTCAATTTGTTCATCGAGCACATGTTCTGTTGTGCACATGGATGTCAAAGCATTTTCAACTGCTATTGAAATACGACTGTATGGTTGACTCTCTCGATTAACGGCTACGCAGTCTTGAGATTTCAAAAACGAGTTGTTTTATTCACCCGACGTTTCGACACGGGGATAGTGTCTTCCTCAGCATTTTCAACAGTGTAATTTCCCACATGGCTTGGTCAGCCAAGGCAAAATCAAGAAATTGACATTTGTAAGGTGTTACGGTCAACCTTACCGTAATCGGTCGGCCGAGGACCGACCCGTCAAGAGTCCGACTGCACACTAATTGTCATACCAATAAGTGATTGGGAGGCAGTGCCCGAAGCTCTTGACAATTAAAAATAATTTCCTCTCCCACTTTGACACACATGTGCACAACAGTGTATGTGTTAGATGTTTATCTAATCCCATCCGAAGGAGGTTTAGATTGTGAAAAGAAGATAACCATGTGCGACTGTGGAATCGAGTTCAGTTCTAGGCCTGCTGGCGACGAAGATAGTCGAGTGACTCCGTAGCTTGAAGGAATAGAAGCGCCCATCTAGCGAATTAGGAGTCGTGGGTTCGAGCCTCACCGGAGTACGTGGATTTCTTTTCATAACTCAAATCTCAATTTGTTCATCGAGCACATGTTCTGTTGTGCACATGGATGTCAAAGCATTTACAACAGATAAAGTACGTTGGAGTTATTCTTGATTCAAAGCTTTCCTGGGCACAACTGTTGTTCGGCCAATATTGGCCTATGGATGTCTGTGTGGTGGCAAAAGGGTGAAATGAGAACGGTCCAATCAAAGTTAGGCCATCTCCAAAGGATGTGCCTAATGCCGATGTCTGGAGCGTTCTTATCAACTCCCACGGCAGCGCACGCAGAACTCGATGACACAGCGCAACGAGAAACTTTCACGCAGCGACCGAAAAGACAAAAGAATTTTAACGCAGATTTGTCCAGTCGTACACAAATATGAGTGAAAAATCCTTTGTCTTTTTGCTCGCTGCGTGAAAGTTACTCGTGCGCTGTGTTGTTTCATTTAAGGTGAATCGGGACGCTGTGTTTTTTTCCTATCTTCCCTCTCTTTCTAACAATTTGCCTCGCGATTTTGAAGATGGTAATCTCGATTTCTATCGCACAGGTGAGGCTGAAAAACAATCAGCATATGCACTGCAAGTAAGCATACACAATGATAGATTTTTGTTCCATTATATGAAGTAGTATCTGAGATTACCATCTTAGAAGAAACAGAGCAATGGCGGATATTTCCTCGACCGTCCCGTCCGCCCTTAAGGGTTCTCTTTGACGTTGCCTTACTACACATTCATCTCAAACAAGAAGCACTTACCGTCTACGGGTACTCGGTCTACTAGAGGAAACTCTTGTGAACCGCACATCAACACACACCTCGTTGTTTCCACTTTTGGTGAATTGGGACAAAATTGTTCTTGCTCCAAGAGATCTTACAATTGCTTGTAATTTTCCATATAGGACATTTTCTACGAAATTCCCCTTCCGGGAACAGTGGACATCTGGTTATCTGAAGAGAAGTATTTCAGACGGCATCGTATGTTACACTAATGGTCGAGCAGGTGCTGGTGTTTATTCTCGTGAGCTAAGGCTGTGTCAGTCTTACTCACTTGGTAGACACTGCACCGTTTTTCAGGCTGAAATTTTTGCTGTTATGTGTGGAGTGCAATTAGCACTTCAGCTGCATGTAAAGGGCAAAGTAATATACTTCTGTTCAGATAACCAGGCTGCTATTAAAGCACTTGCTTCGGCCAACTCTAGGTCGAAGGCAGTTATCGCTTGTCGAACTCAAATCAAGGAGCTGAATTCAGCAAACGCTGTTCACCTTGTATGGGTACCCGGTCATTCTTCCATCGCTGGAAATGAAATGGCCGATGAGCATCACATGACTTCATTGGCCCTGAGCCAGCTATTCCGATATTGAAGTGTTGGGTTAAGTTTCAGATTGACACCGGGGATATCACTCAACACAGACAATATTGGGCTAGTTTGGAGTCATATCGTCAAACAAAATTGTATTGTACTGAGCCATCTCCAGGGGTGGCGAAGTATCTAACAAATCTGTCTAAGCAGAATTGCAGCATGCTTGGCAAAACATTGACTGGCCATTGCCGACTCAGTTATCACGTGGCGAACATTCAGCAAGCTAATTCATTTGCATGTCATTGCTGTGAATCCGATTATGGGACTTCGTATCATTTGATATGTAACTGTCCAGTTTTTTGTGCAACTGCGTTTCCGAGTACTCGGTAAACACTTAAGTGAAACTGAATATAAAAACCTGAATCAGGACGTTCTGTTGTTCTCGACCCGCTGTGGTAAAGAGCTATACACTCAGCCAAATAATTTTAAGATTTCCATAAGGCTCAACTTATGAAACGGCCTTTAAATAATTCATAATGATTAGGATGAATTTCATAAGGTCACTCTATGACGTAAAATCGTCTCACAGCTTGGCTTTTATTCATGTTTAGCAACATGATATTCTCAAGCGTCGGTAGCCGTGTGGATATAACACGGGCTCGGTGATCCCGACGTTCATGGATCGAATCCAGTCCGCATCATTTTAAGATTTTTTTGTTCTTTTCATAAGTCTATCTTATGAGATTTGTCATAGCAAGCACCATCAATTTTCATAAGGTATTCTTATGGCATCCATAAGAAATAATTATAGCAAATTTTCATAAGGTATTTCGAAGAATTTCGCTAGTTTTTTTCGCTGAGTGTAGGATCTCTTTACGCTTGATGCGTTATCTTAGTGCCCTTTTTAGGGCGTTGTTTGAACCAATTCCGGTACGCTTGTATAACGACCCTATTCCCTTACCTGTCCTATCATTTTTTCCTTCCCTTCTCCCTCAGGTAAATGATGAATAGGCTCGTGTTCATGGCGAATGCACAAACTTCCCAAATGGAGGAGATCGTACCTCTGGAGCCGTCCTACTGATACCTGATACCAGTCTTGTAAAAATTGTCTCCCAACAGCAAACGCAAGTCATGTGGAATTCTCGGGTCGATTGGATGTGACTTGAAGAGGTACTCCTAATCGACGAGCAATGACGGGTTCTTCACCGCCACTACCTACAGCTATTTGTATACGATGCAAGAAGGCGTTGCTCTTTGGTCGTTGAACAGTTTTTGGAGACATGACTAGATGCTGTATTTGGTGAGCCTTTAATGAACAGAATAAGATGTTTCATTTGTAGAGGTTCGACTGGGAAGTTGACTTATTTCTCGGGGGATTTCGGCTTTCAGTCAAAGAAAAGCGTTGATTGTTTTATCTTTACGCCAACGAATCATTTGTTAGCTCTGGCAATGTTATCAAGTGCCGGGACTGCTTCAGGAGTCTACATTCAAGGGTGTCGGTAGTAAATGAGATTTATGAAGTGTCAAATCAAAACTCGACAATCAATCGTGAGATGTACACGGGTTCAGACCAATTAATTCATTTCGAGGCCTAATGAAGATTCAAACATCTGGATCGAAACGTTGGCGATGAGATAAGAAATTCAACGCTTATCTTTGATTGAAAAATGAAATCTCCCTAAGATGTTTGGAAATTATATTGGTATTTTTCTTGATTATAGTTTTCGACAAAAAACACCGCAAAATTACCTCATCTGCTTGGTATTCAGGACTGCTTGAGGTATAATTCAATTATTGAAAAATAGCTACATACTTTTATTTTGTATTTTTATGAAAAAAAAAACGCGGTTTATTTGGGTCTTGCAATACCTAGTGTTAGTATTCACTCGGTATCAAAAGAATTCACACAAGTTATTACATTACTTAATTAGGGGTATTCTGATTATTTAAATGTTTCATGAAATTGCGAATGAAATAATCAAAGATTTCCTTGGTGATTGCGTCGTTTAATGAATCAGCTAATTGTTTTTGGTATTTGCAGGTTTTTTCATACTTAACTGAGGTATTTTACAGCTCTTCTCCCCTGCTCGAGGATGGGGATAGGAGTTGATGAGAAAGAGGCTAATGATTCATTTAATTCCTTCATGTAAGTGGAGTACCACTGATAATCATCGCCCATCATTTATCAAGCATCGTTTATAAATTAAGAGCACGCAAGTAACATCTTCCGATTAAGGCGTTACTTATAGCCTACCATAGATAAACATAACTCTTCCTTACATTGTAAAGTGCAGTATTATGACGAGTCCATCTGGTGGGAAACATACAATTTATTCCATCTGAGCTATAATTAAAGTTAAAATATGTATTCTCAAACCGTGGTTGCTAAACACCATTATTTATGGACCGCACAAAGCTTTTATCTTAAAGAAACTGCCACATCACTAATGAAACACATAGTGTGACATTTTATAGCTTCGCTAGCTACTGATGTGTTGCACCATAAAAAGCTCACCAATAAGGGTAGGAGAGAATTCTCTGATAGATCTCTGCTATAAACAGTTCAATGACGATACCGAAGTACACCTGTTGATTTCGTCGATTTTCCCGTCTCCAAGCCAACTTCCTACTTGATGAAGGTGGGGAAGGGAGTTGGTTACCAGCACGGCAATTTCCATGGTGAGAGATTTTCCCCTCCCTTTGGCAAGAAGAAAGCATTGCTTGGCAACCTGTTGCCTTTGTGTTCATTTTGGCGCTGGCGCACTGATGGTTTCTGGTTACATTTGTTTAGTTGGTTTTATACGATGTGTAGTTGTACTTCTTATGTGAATAATATACATTCCAGGCGATGAACTTGAGCATAAGAACCGTGTTCGAGGCTAGCGAGGCTGCAGCAGCAGCATCAAAACTATCCGACTCCAAAAGGTTAAATGAGCCCTAATTGACATCAATCCAGGGCATATGAAAGGGAACCTGTATAATTCATTCCTTTAGCTGCATCATGTTTCTGTTATTTTGATCTGAAAATATCACGTTTCATAAATATTATTGCACTGTGTTGTCTGTTTTATCCATTTTATCGTGCTATAGGCGAAGGCAAGCAAACAAATATCCTGATACTTAAAAGTTGTGCAATCGTCCAAGTTTTGCTGAACGGCCGTCCTTACAACAATGGAGCCCCGGGCCCCTTGATTATGATTCGGCCCTGCCCATACAAGTTAAAAAATAAATGTCAGTTTTTGTGAGTTTTTCCTTCAGTAACTAAAATTGTTGGTCCGGAAATGAACTAGTCCAGGGCTAACAATGTCGTTAATCAAAATTGATTAAAAAAAACAGTAGCAGCTTTCATTCATTGTGTGTGGTCTCGTGGTCGTACGGCTAAAATGTTCCCAAGCATTTAGTCGCATCGTGCTGAGGAGCGCGGGTTCGATTTCCACTGCAGCTGTCAGGAAATTTTTTCGGCTGTGCCACTGGGCGGTGCATGCTAGTCCGTTGTCTAGTGTCGTGCTTCCTTTAAAGAGCGGACAGTTCACTGGAAGGGGTCTCCAGTTAGTATAGTGGTTAAAGCTATGGATCGTCAATCCGGAGATGGCAAGTATCGTGTATCGTGTATCGAGTGTATCGTTGTACTTGCCTCACAATATACAAATTCATGCAATGGCAAGGAAAGAAAGCCATTCAATTAATAACTGTGGGAATGCTCAAAGAACACTAAGTTGAAGAGAGGCAGGCCAAGTTCCAGTGGGAACGTAGATCCATAAAAAAAGAAGAAGTTCACTGGAAGCATTGAACGTGTCCTAAGCTGAGAAACAAGCTCTTTCTAGGTTGGGTTTTAATTTCGAATGAATATTTGACGAAATGGACATTATGCAGATAATTTACTATATCATATTTTTATTCAGACCATTTAAAAGTTCACAACAGAACATATGAAAAAGTTAGCGGTTTGAGCACCAATAAATTCTGTAACTTATTTTTAAGTTAAGGTGAAACTTTAGACGGTGTTAGTGGCTAGCTGTTGAAAAATTCAACACTGGATGGCGAAAGAACAGAAAAAGTCATGTTCAAACGCCGACAAAATTCACGTTTACTATATCAATATTTTGAAGAAATATCTGGAAAAAATCCCTGGATATTTGTTTTAAAGAATTCCTGAAGAAATTGGGTGAATGTCCAATGAAACCATTCGTTATTCGAACAAAACTTTGGAAAAGTTTCTTAAGAAATTGTTGAATGAATATCTGAAACAACCCCTGCAAGGATTTTTTGGTAAATTCCTTGATAAAATTTCTAAAGCTATTCTGAGTTCTGAGCTGGAAGGATATATGGAAGAATCACTGGAGGAGTTTTCATAGGAAACTTTGAAGGAGTTTCTGAAACTATCTATGCGAAAGATTCTCTAAAAATATCTTTGGATAAATTACTGAAGGAAATCATGGAAGATTTTCTAAGAGGAATCTCTGGAATGTTTTTGAAGAAATCCACGTTGCAGTTTCTGAAGCTGATACATATGACGAATTCCGCGCCAACTCGAGCAGCGGTTGGCAACACCCTCTCAGAATCGAATTGAACTTGGTGGGCATGAAGACTAGGTTTTTTAAAAGAAATTTTGCTTACTAAGCTTTTCGAAAATTTTCAAGAGTAACATTTGAAACAAATAATGGATAACTGACACTGAGGAAAATTACATGTGGTAGTCGAAATACGCGTATCTGTCAAAGGATAAGCAACATAGGGCGGAATTAAAAGGTACGAAACTGATTACACTCATTCGAAGAGGGTATTCTGCTAGCTTAGAGGGTTCGAAAAGTCGGTACAAGATTAAAATTGATTCTAAATAAATTTATAATATTAAATACAATATTTAGCTTTTATGGAAGTACTTAGTTTTCTGATGTTTAAACATTGATTCCTCAATGCTTCAAGATCTCAAATTTTCACGTGAAACCACAAATATGCTGAATTTTGTGTATACAAAATACAAATAATTTCTGATCACAAGTTTGGGCGTGACAAGGCAACCAAAATATGAAGAAGTGATCGGACAACGCAGCCCTTTGATTTACACGTGTGTTGCTGTCCGATCGGTTTTGTACATTTTAGTTGCTATGCAGCGCCAAGATATGTACCGTAAACTTGGGTGTAGTTGATCAGTGGGGTGAACCTGATCACTCTATTACCCACGGATATCGACCATTCCATTTTAATGTTACGTCATTTGATTGCGCATGGTTAAAACATAACTGTTGCTTCCTTGAAAATCGATATCCGCGGATAATTGAGTGATCAGGTTCACCCCACTGATCAACTACACCTCAGTTTACGGTAATCAGAAACGTTTTGTATATCTCATACGCGAAAATCAGCATTATTTGTAGTTTTGTGTCAAAATTTGAACTCATTTCATTGTAGAAAATATAGTCATAGCATCTCAAAGTTTGCAATTTTGTATGACAAACGGCGATTGTCCAATCAACTATGCACCACAATGCCGAGTTTCATATGAAATCGTTCAATTTGAAAATTGTGCCTTTACCTTGACACTTATTGATGCATTGATTTGTCTGAAGTATTGCATTTTGATAGAGCTTAAGAATTGAATTTATAAAACTGTGGAAAGTTCTGAACTTCCTAAGTCGTGATTTGAATGTGATTACAAGACCTAGTCTAAAATTTAACAGAGAAACAGCATTTTTCACAATTTACACTTTTTTTTGTAATTCAAATCCATACATATTCCTTCCATACTGTTTGCATTCTTAATTTGTGTTGAAATTTAAAAAAAAGAGTTGATTGTACCTGCAGGTTTAAGATGAAAAATTCACTTATTTCCACGAAAACAAAATTTGATCTATTATTTAAAAAAAAACCCATTTAGAAACAATCTTGACTTTATTAGGGTTTTTATTGATTTCATCACCATTGCGTAATCTCTGAGTGGAATAATTATTCCTACTTAAAAAAAAGGGCGCAACGGTCGGGGATTCCACGAAATAATCTCTAACTTAATACGTCGCTACAAGTAATCACGGCACCCGTCAATGTTGTAGTTATTCACATAAAAGCTTTTCATGAATCTACTGCCAACCATCCCACAATATAAACAATCCATGTTGAAACCATCTAACAAGTAAAGCTTTTATTTTAAGCCTAACCTTTATAAATATTAGCGTGGTTCAAAAAATCGTTTTTGCTCCACACCGCTTATTCGATTCCTAACCAGATTATATGCCTTCTCACAAAATTTGAGCTCATTTGGTTAAAAATTTAGACTGCACAAGCCCGTCAAAGTTTGTATGGGAATTACTATGGGAAAACGATGTTTTTCATTCAATCGACCGTAGCATTTCCACAAGTGCCCTATTGGGTTAGTCTACCCTTGGTAATAGTAGGCTACTCTATCAGCTACAACTTTGCCGAAGACCGCATTCAAATCGGACGCCTCATTAATTAGTTATCGATTTGTATCCAACTGGGCAAACTTTAACTATGATCCTCCAGCTTCCCAGCAGGCAACATTGCTGCATATGGCGCCAAAGATAGCACACTGAAATCATGGCTACTATGTTCCACTGCAGAATGCAGTGATGCCCACCGAATAGTTTAACCATCATGCGTAAAGATTTTGATTCTGGACAAAAATCGGTAACTAATTGATGAGGCGTCCGATTTGAATGCGGTCTTCGGCAAAGTTGTAGCTGATAGAGTAGCCTAGGATAACCAAGGGTCGACTAACCCACTAGGGCACTTAGGGAAATGCTACGGTTGGTTGAATGAAAAACATCGTTTTCCCATAGTAATTCCCATACAAACTTTGACGGGCTTGTGCACTTTCAATTTTCAACCATATGAGCTCAAATTTTGTGAGAAGGCATGTAATCTGGTTAGGAATCGAATAAGCGGTGTGGAGCAAAAACGATTTTTTGAACCACGTTAATAAATATACATACATTGGGGTGGCATAAAGACCAACATGCAAAGTTTTGCAAATATTTGAAAAATTGTCCATTCACTAAAAGCGTAATATCTCAGTTTCTAGACAAGATATTTTAAATCTTTTTTTAGAGAAATGACGCATATGAATAGTACTATCCGATGAAATTTCCATGGTTGAAAATAAAAAATAGTACATGTATTTTTTTAGTAAATTTTGAAGAAAAATGCTTAAAAAAAGACTTTTTATCATCACAAAAACGGTTCTGCCGTCAATATAAAAACATTATTTCAAAATCTTATACCCTTAAAGATTGCCTATAGGTCCATAGAAAAATATAAAAATATTAAACAAAATCAGAAGTTGAAAAAATATTACGAAAAAAATCTTTTTTTGAGAATTTTCATGAAAATGGGTCATTTTTCAAAAATAGCCCTGGCGAAGCCTCTAAACGATTTTTTTTGGAAAATCGAAATATTCTACAAAAATGCTTCAAATATGCATATCTTTCATTTAAGGATTGAGCACCTTGACTATTCGAACATCGATTTTTTTTGGGACAGTCTACTCCTGTTGTGCATTAACTCGCACAGTAATATATCCAGAATCCAAATAACAATCCATTAAAACTTAATGGGCTCACTACTTTTTTTTAATATCTTAACGTGCTTGACATTGAAACCATTCGAGACTACGATGTGGAAAGGGCTCAAGACATCAATGAAAACACTTGTGTTTTGATGAAATATGTGTAAATGTGCATGTATGTATTTGATTATTTTCTTTTCTACAATACATTGTAAGATTTGCTTTCTTGCCCTTACCTGCACTTGCCTGGCAGGGCGGCTCGGAGCAGAGTACTTCCAATAAACTTTGGATTTCGGATGGGTGATAATGGGAAAAAGGAAGAAATATTTCAATTTAAAACTTCTATTCTACGTCTGACCTGAATCTCCTCCCTTGCTACGTCCTTGGTCAACGCTCGATGACACACGTTGGGGCCCTTGCTGCTGGTGGTGGTGCACGGTGGTGGCGTTCGTCGCTGCACGGCTCCCGCACGAGATGCAGGGCTCCTCCTTCCTCCTTCTTCTTCTTCCACTTCTGCTTCTTAACCTTCCTCTTCTTCGGGCTGGGCTAATTCGCCGCCGAAGCGACGGTCCTTGGCTTTTAGCTAGGGGGAGGAAATTAACTCCTTTGTCGGACCCCCCCTAGCGACGCTGGTGTTATTCACCGTGCTACCTACTCGCCGTAGATAGCACTGGCAGAAATCGCAATTTCTTGCCTTAGGTGGTACGCCCCTTTGTACCACCTAACTTCGTCCTTCTTGGCGATTAACTGCGGGGGCGAGGTACTCTACTGGCTGAGCCCCTACAGTAAGGACGGCGAATGTGTGACTGGGTCCTTGGCGATTAGCCGCAAGAGGCGAAAAGGTCCTTAACGCTTAGCCCCTCAATGGCGGCGACCCAACACTCTATACACTGCACTATCACAGCACTACCGTTCTTGGACCGCGGGTCGACACTTTCCCGGGAACTATGTGACACTTTTCACTCCCGGGGACCTGGGAACAACCATCCAGGTATTCCTGACTCCCTAATCGCTAAACGGTGCACACAGATGAGCGGAGTAGAAAATGCGCGTCCGGACACTTTCGCGGTACAAAACGATCTCCCTTTTTCAAAATGTCATCCCTCGTCCAATATCGCACACCACCTTGCTGCCATCTCCTACCACCGTGCTCGACTTGTTATGCTGTTATGTCGCGCCGCTTTCTTTGCAACGGGAGGAGAATGGGACCTAACTTCATTTGGAGATTTATCTAAACCTAAACTATAATTTATTTCCTAACATATTAAAATTAAAAAAACCTAACACCAAATAAAATCATACAGGAAATTGACGAATTAAAATGAATTGTACATCACGACAGTGGTGGTGCATGTTGCCCAATCAAAACAAAAACATTGCTCTGAGTATCAACAAAGGACTATATACAAAATACTCAGAGTACACGCAGTGTTGAAACTAGACAAAACGGGTTGATTGTAACACGCAGGTTACAACATACATCCTTCTTTTATACATTCTATATTGTAACATTTTTCGAATATTAGATCTTTAGTCTATCTGAAACAAAGTAAACCTTTTTTTATTATCTTTTGAATTCGAAAACTTCATAGCATCAATTTCAGAAATTGGTACAAATGAATGAAATTTTTGTGTATTAGAATAAATTAACTTTTTTCAATTTTAATTTTCCATTAGTAAACAAACGCACCATGTCACGATGTCAACTCAAAGATGTGTATGTTACATTTTTAAGTGCTTAATTAATTGCCATTTCATTTCCGAAACTCATTCACAAAAATAGTGTAAGGTATTCTTTGTTTATTGGGGCCTCGCTGCGTCGATCGAACAGATTTGCATAAATTGCGACAGTAAATCTTTCCAGTTATCCTTGTGGGATGCATCTATAGCAAAACAGGCTGCGTTGCCTCCGGCTAACACCGGCAACCAGAAACGAAAGCTAGAAGAAATAGTCGCAAGCTAGTCACAGAAAAATCCGCGTGCGCCAAGATTACACCAAACAAACGACATCAAACGATAAACGATTTTAAATCCTTCAATTTCAATTTGCCTACGTAGCAGCTTGCCTATAAGGTTTGTGTTTTTTTTTCTCGGAGTAGCCCATTTTCTGTCGTTGTACAGTGGTCTAAGAAGCATGTGTTGTTTTGAAATGTTTATTTCCTGGCTTAAAATACAGTACTTCATAAAAGCTATTGTCTTCCAATTAATTTCTAATTATCAGTTCTTTTGTTTGGTAGGGTTCGTGCACCGATTTTGGCCCGCTTAAGGGTAATTATTTTAACTACCAATGTCTTAAACGAAAGCGTTCAATCCATATTCTGTGAGAAAATGCAGGAACTGAGTTAACACTTGCACTGGGTCAAATATTTCACAAGGAAGGAATCTAAGAAACATAATCTGTTTAACACTAATGAAAATTCCATTGAGTCAAACAAGATATTTGAGTATTTTTTTCTTTTAGGACATATATTTGACCGTGTGTACTGGGATGTTTAGTTTTTGCATTAAAAAGAGTGTTGGTCAAATTAGGAGCACTGTATCAGTTTTGGCCATATCCTTATGAGAGTGGCCAAATTAGAAGCACCCTAGAAAAAAGAAAAACTTCTAATGGTACTCTGTAGCAACTTCTTCGGTTGACAGACGCTGTACATTGAAAAGCACAGTTCTGTTATTCATTAAACTCGTAATGGTGAATAATCACACCCGAATTTTCACAATTTTAAGATATTGATCTGAGAGTTCTATGATCCGGATCTGCATATCTTAGACGTTGGAAGAATGTCGCCCGTCGATCTGTACATGGTCCATTTGGGAACAAGTATCACCCGAATGGTGTCGACAGGTAGGTGGTGTCGCCAGATGAATTTTCTGATATATTTTTACGTGCGAACTAGGTAGGTACTGTTGAATTGTCATCTTTCTCGCAGCAGCGATTTCTGTTTGATGTCCTTACATATGTTGTTCTGAAAGTTTGAACTGTATGGATGATTTTTTAGTTGGGATTAAAATACATCCCTATTTAGTTATCTTTTCAAGGTTATCTAGTTCAAGTTTTCCTTTTGAATATGTTTTTTGTACCACTGTGCATTGCCAGCAGGCAGACAAAAAAGTGTGTAGTAAACGAACGGATAAAAGACAAAATCCGCGAACAGTATTTTTTGTCATTCCTTAGCCGAAATCTTGGCAATGGGTTGGGGGCGACCAAAATCGAACAGGCACAGTCTTTGAATCTATCGCCACGTTTTCCTAAAAGGGGTTAGCACTTTAGAACGCTTTGATCCATGTAGGAAGACTTCGTGCATGCCGCAATTTTCTCCTCGCTGCGTGGGCCTTGAGTTTCAACGGTTGTGTGTTTTCCAATCATTCTTCCACTATGTGTGTCGACTGCGTGTGATATTAGCACTTGCTTGGAACAACCCTGGAGTGAGTGGCATTACCCTCATTCCTTTGTGCCAACGGATTTCGACCGAGACTGATACTCGAACTTTGCCAGTTGGTTTGATGGATGGATCGACGGGGCGCACGGTTGAAGAGAACGCATATAACTTTCCCGTCGCGCCGAGGAACGAAAGTGAAAATTCAATTTTCCGCTAGCTGGCTTCAAAGAGAAAGGTGGAATCTCGGCTAAAATATTGGATTTGGAATATTAATGGAATCAGCATCAAGTCAAGCGTCTCATCGTAATTGACCAGGTATGTAACAAGATTTTGGGAGCGCCATGTAAATTTTCTACCTTGTTGGATATCTCATCGTAAAGGTCACACGAACGAATGTTCTACTATTATGGTGTACTTGAAAATACAAATAGATAAGGTAGTTCAGAGCCCCATATATGCAGCTACCCGAGCAAAGTCTGACAGCAAATTGAAACTAATTTTAACAGCAGTTGAAAACAATTCCTGCCATCAGTGATATCAAACTGTTTTTGCTATCAGGATGAAAAAATGGAAAAATTGTAAAATGTTGCGTTTTTTTTTTTCTAATATGGAAACCTAAATGTAATAAGTTAATTGCATTGATGGTATATCATTACATCTATATATATATATATATAAATGAGTTTGAAGTTCCTTTGAGCATGAGCATGAGCATGAGCATAGATGACCGCACAATTCGTAGTTGTTTGCTACTCCGTGATTGACTAGATCCAGTCTTGTTAGCGATCACAGTCTTTTACACCTTTTCTTCGATATTCGGCTGCCTTTGTCTCCAACATTCACAACACAAGCGATCAAACTACTCTACAGAACAAAAATGTCGAATGAATGCGATTGACCACGATTGCGTCTTCGGGAGATGGTTCGGTTTTTGTTATTCCTGTCTTTCCCATAAAGAGAGCTGTTTTGGATAAATGTATGTGTCGTAATCGATTTAGGGTAAAAAATATAATTTGGACATGACACGCCGCCGTAGTCTAAGATCTCACCCGTTTCTCAATCTTCCACCTGCAAACACCAATTACAGCCTACATGAGCCGGTTCGTGATATATCCCGTTTGTTCAATACTTGTTATTTTGTATTTGATTTTAATGTGTCACGTTTAGTAAATAAGCGTAGCTTTAAGCGTATCTTCTGTTAAATTTAGTTATAATAATGTATCTTTCGTTTTTTTATGTCATTGGGGTAAACATTTTATCTGTTGACTTTATGTGTAAATAAATAAATAAATAAATAAATAAATAAATAAATAAATAAATAAATGTATATAATTTGGACATGCACTGCGATGTATGTCTTGTTCCGGAGAGCTAATAAAAGTAGTTACTTCTGAATATCGATTTATTGGATCAAACAGATCCTATTCTGATGACTTACGTTGAAAATACGCTTAACAATTAATAATTTACTTCAAAATTATCGAAAATGTAAAATGTTTCACTTAAACCCCTCAAATGTACAGGTATGCAAGACGACAAAAACTTCACAGTCACATACAATATTCACCTCAAAACCGTTGAATTAATAACTGTAAGAAATTTAAATGCCTTATTGAAATGAAAACTGCTCAATAAAGAAGCATTGGGCAGCCAATCTCTTAACATTCGTTCAGAACGCCTAAAATAGATGGTGTCCAAAATACATTACAAGTTTTCTACTGTAAAAATATTTTGGTCATCTGACGAACTACATGGGGATGCTGTGCGATTGCATCAGGTATCAGAAGGCCGGCTCCAGAGGCACGTTATCCTACATTTGGGACATTTGTGCCATTTGTGGTTCGGAGTTTTAGAATAGGCTCTGGGATTGGGTGCCTCTTCCACGGATTTGGAACCAATCTCACCCTGAAATTGACTACTTTGAGTAAGATCACTCATTCTGTGAACTTGGTGCGTTAGTTTCGGCCGTGGGTCGAAGTTTGTTGGATCTGAACCCGCCTTGAGGTCTCTCCGCCGGGCACGGGATTGTTTGAGATATCGACTCGCTCCTTCACGGCAAGGAAATATACTTGCCTGGCGCTTAAGTGAAGGTTGTATGCGGAACTTACCATAATCTTCCACCTTCTCCGGTTACATTGTGCGATTTGCATACTTGCGATTGCATACTTGGAGGCGTATTATGTGGTTCGGGCGATATTTCCTCGATTTTAACAAAAACTGTAATAGTTATCAAAATAGATATTTGTTAAGCGATGAAATTTGATTATTTACAAGAAAATATTTGTTATTTTATGCTACTTTCATGATAAAGCAGTATTCATGGCTAAACATGGAGATAATTGCCCTGTCCAAATTATATATACCTGAGGGTGTCCAAAACATATATTCGGTGTCCATAATGCAATTCTAACAGGCGATTGGAAATTGTGGTTTTCTCAGATTAAAATGCGATCGTTAAGCTTTTTTTCACCAGGAACGCAAAGTACAATCATATTATAAGTGTAATAGTAACTTTGCAAAATAATCAATTCCTTTCTAAGGAAGCTGAGGGACGATTTTTCTAACGTTGTCATCAGCCTGTCCAAAATACATGATTTACCCTAATCGTATACGATGTTGCATAAGATGGTAAACTGAAGGCTATATGCGTGCATGCCTCCATTTAGGCACTTGGAAAATCTATTCTTAAATGTACCGTAATCTGGGGGGAAGTTGATCATATTTCATCTATAATTTTTAATATAATCAGTTACAATGCGCATGATACCAAACAAATATTTTTAAAACATGTACCGAAGAGATCTCCATCAAGCTCCGTTTACGAAATGCTTACAAGAAATTACAACATTTTGTGAACAATATTCGAAAGGTCAAATTTGAAAACTTTATATCCGAGGTTAAGTTAATCAACCAATAATTTCAAATTCTAAGATTGGAAAATTATTGTAGGAACTAAATTTGATGATGCTGAGTCTGGAAAAGGTTTTATATTTCTTGCATCTGGTGTATTGGTGTAATCATTGCTGCCTTGGCGAACCGCTGTCAAACTTATCCCGCATTTCGTGAAATTTACCCGTTTAGGATTTTGGATGGAACTGCGCATCTTAATTCGCCTTGATTACGTACATTGATACTGACTGAGAATAAGAACTGTTGTGATGCGTATCATGTAGAGATTGTGTGAAGTTGGCTAATGCCGATGTGGTTAAATTTGAACGGGAGCGATGCATGTGGTGGATGTGTAAAAAATGTAGCACTATACTGAGCCAAATACGTGACGACAAGTCCCTGATTTTGAAACGTTCCCGTTTTTGTACTGAACGCCACTCAAGAACATGCCACGAAGAATGATATTATGCAACTGAGAAAGGAAATTTCGATCATCCAACGAACTTTTGCTGACCAGAGTAAACTCACTGCTACCACACCATTTCACGATAGCCCTCCTCCATCATCTCCGGAGTGCAGTAAAAATCTGATACATGGATCCAAGTGGTTAACTACTTCTAGTAATGCATCTGTGACCCCTTTATCGCTGGAAAAAATTTGGTTGTTCTTTACGCACTTGCAAAACAAAATCAAATGCACAGGATTATGTCAAGTTCAATCGGATCCAGCAATATTGTAGTGAAGAAGATTGTTGCCGACTGAATTAGCATCACGAGGTGGCCCTAAGCGTCGTTTAAAATTGGGATCGATGCAGACTACAAGAATGTTGCCATGCTACCATCTACTTGGCCCGCCGGAGTTCGCTACAGGGCAGTGCTGAAATAGTAGTTTACGCAACAAGGTGCAGAATGACGATTTTTACAGCACGAGTCGTACATTTATCCAACGAGGCTTGCCGAGTTGAATAATTACGACGAGTGCTGGAAAAATCGAGTTCTGCACCGAGTTGCGTACAACGTTTTTTGCAATTTCATAAATTACCCTTGAGGATAGTTTTTGACAAAACTTTTTCATCAAATGCACATTGGTGTTCATAGCCAATGCTAAAGAAAATCTGATCATAACAGGTTATACTGTGCAGTTGTCACAATTTTTCAAATTGCGTCCAGAAAGCATCAAGAAGTTGATCAAAACTAAAAACAGTGCTGTAATGGTTCATTACGCAACGCAAATCAGTGCTGTAATGAACCATTACAGCACTGTTAATTTGGTGTGGGAAAGTAGGCCTTTTCCTGTCAGATTTGCGTGGGGTAAAACAGCCTATAACGATGAGAAATTGCAAAAAAATCATTTCGTCATCACCTACAGCTCATTTTAGAAGCTGAACTTGAGAATATGGTATATGAAAAACTTGTGCGGCTAGACCAGTTCTGCAAGAAAGTCACGGAGAAAACGATATTTTTCGAATATTTAAGGTAAATGTCACGGACTACCTTCGAAAAATGCCAATGATATTCGCGGTGAATATCATTTGGCTGTATTCAAAAATAGTCCGCGACATTTACCTCAAATATTAAAAAATAGAGATTTTCCTTGACTTTCTTGCAGAACTGGTCTAGCCGCCAAATTTTTCATACACCATATTCTCAGGTTTAGCTTCTAAAATAAGCTGTAGATGATTGAATTTAGATATGACGAAATGAAGTTTTCAGCACTGCTACAGGGAGTTCTGTAACAACTACGATTTGTGGGAACCGTAAAAGGATATGATCACATCAGTGATATTACGTTCAATTGTGTTAAAGATTGCCCTAATTTTGGAAAAGCTTTGTGATTGATGTCCATTTTACTTGTCTGTCCGTGTTTTGTGCTATTATAGTATGTTAAACTGAATATTTTGGTTAATAGCTGAAATGCTGTCTTTCATTCATATGTTAACTTGTTAGAGCGTCCTGTTGAATGGTTTTGAGGTGATTGATCGTTGCTATCATGTTACTTCACGCCGAATAAAAACCGTTCCGAAAATTGTCCACATCGAGTCACGCATACTGGAACAACCGAGAACTCTCTTTACAAATATACTTATTTCTATAATAAAGTAATAATAAATAATAAATTTACAAATATACACCATGAATAAAAATCACGGTATCAAGAACTTTGTTCAGCTACATGCACGTAACGCCTCCGTAACGCAATGCCTGACAGTAGAAGCCGTACAAGAATCTCAAAAACGTGAACTGTGTTCTTACAGCCGTGATTCATATCACGGCACCAGGAACAAAGTTCATGGTCTGCAAAAGAAAGTTTGACGTTTCAGAACAAAACATCACGGAAACTAGAACTGAGTTCCAGAAGCCGTGATTCTGTTCACGGCACGGAGAATTCAGTTCATGAGCCACGGTGTGTTGAAACAGGATTATTATCGCACTTTCATGAACCTAAAATATTTTTTCGTTATAAGTTAGCCTTAGCTGTATATCTTAAGATTCTGGAAGTTAAAAAATCTTTCATCGGGGAAAATTAAAATAAATTCGATTTTAGTAGTTTATCATTTTTCCCATATGATACGGTATTACGCGAATCTGATGAACCTAAACTCCGTTAGAAAAAGTCCCCTTTCTTTTGATAAATTTGAAACCATTTAAAGACAAACGAATGTAAAAGTCTTGACAACGACTTTAAATTTGTTTGGCGTTCGTTTCATGTGTCCAGCCCACTACAGTCTGCCGAATGTCATAAATCATAAAAGTCTACATTTCTTCCATTGAATGGAGGTAAACAAATACTTCCCATTAGTGCGACTCATACATTTAAGGAAGCGCTATACACCTGTGACTCATACCATTTGCAGCACATACCCTTCATGCTCTAATTTGCCTGAAATGGCGGGTATTTGTTGCACATACTTTGCATGTCAAACCACATCTACATGGATATTTGTCAAAAAGTATTAGTCGACTATACTGAGCGTGCATGACTCATTTGTAAAAGTTCTGCCTCTGATCTGTTGAGGACTTTTGTCCATACAAAATTTTAAAATTTTCAAAAACCTTTTTGCCTTTCTCGTACACCAAGGTGTACCGAAAGGCTATATGTTCACTCCAAAAATGAAATTTTGATAGAACCCCCGGAGGGCCAAGTCTTATATACCAATCGACTCAGCTCGACGAGTTGAGATGATGTCTGTGTGTATGTATGTGTGTGTGTGTATGTATGTGTGTGCGTGTGTATGTGTGTATGTGTACAAAAAGGTCACCTCACTTTTGGATAGTAAATATCATCCTATTTCAACGCTTTTATTTTCAATAGACGCGGAATATTGTCCCATTGTTTCCTATTGAAAATGGTTTGAATCGGTCCAGCCGTTCCGGAGTTATGGCCATTTAGGTGTTCCGGACCGGTACCCCAGGAAGGGGCCAGATAAGAAATTGCAACAAACCCATGCATGCGACCCATCTAACCACGGCATTTTCGATTATCTGACGAACGGTAAGCAGGAAAATAGTCGCAGATTATATCTGAGCCGGTAGTGTTCCGGAACCGGTTCTGGAAATGGCCAAATATAAAAGTGAACCAAACCCATGCATGCGATACATCAAATTGCAGCTTTTTGTATAACCTGATGAACGGTAGACAGGAAAATAGTCTCGGACCATATCTAAACCGGTAGCATAGCGGAACCGGTTCCGGGTGTCTCACTGTAAGTGGCCAAATGTAAAAGTGAAACAAACCCATGCATACGACACATCAAATCACTGCTTTTATGTAACCTGATGAATGGTTAACAGGAAAATAGTCTCAGACCATATCTGATCCGGTAGTGTACCGGAACCGGTTCCGGGTATCCCGCCGGAAGTGACCAAATATAAAAGTGAACCAAACCCATGCATGCGATACATAAAATCGCAGCTTTTTCTATAACCTGATGAACGATAAATAGGAAAATAGTGGCAGACTATATCTGTACCGGTAGTGTTGCAAAACCGGTTCCGGGTGTCTTACCGGAAGTGTCCAAATATAAAAGTGAAACAAACCCATGCATGCGACACATCAAATCACCGCTTTTTCTGTAACCTGATGAATGGAAAACAGGAAAATAGTCGCAGACCATATCTGATCCGGTAGAGTTCCGGAACCGGTTCCGGGTATCCCGCCGGAAGTGGCCAAAAATAAAAGGGAACCAAACCCATGCATGCGACACATCAAATCGCTGCTTTTTCTATAACCTGAGGAACGGTAAGCAGGAAAATAGTCTCAGATCATATCTGAACCGGTAGCATCCCGGAACCGGTTCCTGGTGTCCCGCTGGAAGTGGCCTAATTCATACATGCGACACATCAAATCATGGCCTTTTCGATAACTTGTACGATCAGCAAGAAAATAAGCTATGCCCACATTAGAAACTACTGATAGTGTTCCGGAATCGATTTGAGGTATCTCGCTGAAAGTAGCCATCATCAAATGGCTTTTAAGGTATCCTGATGAACGGTTACCAAGAAAAAATATCTCAGATCATGCTTGGGAAAACTAGTAGTGTCCCGGAATCGGTTCCCGGTGTCCCTCTGGATGTGGTCAAATGTAGAAGGGAACCCAACTCCATGCATGCGCTTCATCAAACCGCGGTTTTTTCGATAAGCTGATAAAAGGTTTTCAAGAAAACCAGCTCAGATTACGTTAGAGACACAACCGGTTTCAGGTGTCCCGCCGGAATTGGTCAAATGTAAAAATGAGCCATGTAAATTTTCCGGAACCGGCTAAGGGCGTCCCACTGGAAGTGGACATACATAAAAGTGAATCAAACCCATGCTTGCGGTACATCAAATCGCTTTTTTGTCAGTAACCTGATGCACGGGTGATAAGAAAATAGGCACAGTTCACAGGAGTTACTACCGGTAGTGTTTTTAGTTCCGGGTAACCTGATTAACAGTTTTCATAAACTCAGATCACATTTGAATATACCGGTAGTGTTACGGAATCATTTCTGGGGGTCTCATAAGCAATATAAAATATACTCAGATTACATAAGAGGCTACCGGTGGTGTTGCAGAAGCAGCGTTGGGTGCTTTAGCGAAATTACGAAAGTGAACTAAATGAATGCAAGCGATAGATATGTGTAAGAGAACCAAAAACTTAAAAAACCAAAGCGATCTCATCAAATCACATAGATTCCTGAGACGTAAATTTACAGTAGGATGGATCAACGTTGTATGGAAAAATTATAATTTAAGCGCATCAGCCCGGAACATTCTTTTAAATCTTTATTTGCGTCTAAAATTACTACGCAAAATTTTGATGCGGCTGGAGGGCGAGCTCTGTAATGTGGTTGATATTTGAATGTGATATAGCATTGGCAATTCAAATTACTAAATTACAAATTCTACATGAATTTTGCTACCAATGATAATAAAATACAGCATAAAATGTGCAGATAAAACTTTGTCAAAGTGTTCTGTGGAAAAAGTTTAATCCTGGCTAGTAATTGTCATCTTGGTATGAATCAGCCTCCAGTGAAGGTGGTCAAGCAGTCAACTGAAAGGACTGATACTTTCAGCTCTGCCCATACGTTGAATATATAGGGAGCATAAAGGTGGGTTGGTGTGTATGTCACCTGACATTCCACGAGCCACCAGAGGTTTGCTTCAGGTGTCTGGAACCAGGACACAAGTCGTGGGACTGCAAAGGCCCCGACAGGCGCAAACTGTGCAGGCGATGCGGCGCTGAAGGTCATAAGGCCCAAAGCTGCACGAGTCCGCCCATCTGCATGATCTGTACCGGGAAATCCTCGAACAACAGACATCCGATGGGTGGTCCAAGGTGCCCGGCCTTCAAGAAAGCCGCAGTGAACAACAAATCACAGTGCAGGTAACGCAGCTGAACCTGAACCACTGTGATGCGGCTCAGCAACTGCTTTGTCAGGCAGTTTCTGAGTGGGAGACGGATATCGCCATCATATCGGACCCATATCGAGTACCCGCCGGCAACGGCAACTGGGTCGCGGATGGGACCAGAAAAATGGCGGCGATATGGACGACGGGTAAATACCCCGTTCAGGAGTTGGTGTCTACTACCTATGAGGGCTTCGTGGTCGCCAAAGTAAACGGGGTCTTCTTCTGTAGCTGTTATGCGCCTCCGCGGTGGCCGATCGAGCAGTTCACGCAAATGCTGGACCGCTTAACGACCGTGCTAACAGGGCGAAGGCCGGTGGTAATAGCGGGCGACTTTAATGCCTGGGCCGTGGAATGGGGAAGCCGTTTCACGAACCAGCGGGGTCAGATCCTGCTAGAAACACTGGCCATCTTAGATGTCGACTTGGCTAATGTCGGTACCAAGAGTACCTTTAGTCGGAATGGAGCGGAGTCAATTATTGACGTGACCCTTTGCAGTCCTGGCCTAACAAGTAGTTCGAACTGGAGAGTAGATGATGGCTACACTCACAGCGACCACCTGGCGGCTCGCTACAGTATCGACTACAATAACAGCAGACAGCGGATAGAAGAAGAGGCGGCTAGGCCAAGGCCAAGCCCTCGCAGGTGGAAGACATCATACTTCGACGAAGGGGTATTTAGGGAGGCGCTCCGCCGTGAGCGAAACTTAATCGGTTTAGACGGCGACGAGCTGGTAGCGGTGCTCTCACGTGCGTGTGATGCGACCATGCCTAGGCGAGTCCACCCTAGAAATGGGAGGCCACCGGCTTACTGGTGGACCGACGCGATTGCGGACCTGCGCCGCGCCTGCCTACGGGCTAGGCGGCGGTTGCAGCGAGCACGATCAGAGGAAGAGCGAGATAAGAGCAAGCAAAAAGGCCTGCTTTGAGGGTCTCTGTCAGAGTGCCAATACGAACCCGTGGGGTGACGCCTACAGGATCGTTATGGCCAAGACGAGAGGTGTGATGGCTCCTACAGAGCAATCTCCAGAGATGTTGGAGGGGATCATTGGAGGACTTTTTCCGCGTCATGATCCTAGTCTTTGGCCTCCTTTCGTAGGACAGCCGGGGACTGGGGCTGGCGATGAGGAGAGGGTCACCGATGTGGAACTTGCGGGGATAGCTAAGTCCCTTAGCGTAGGTAAGGCCCCAGGTCCGGACGGAGTTCCGAACCTGGCCTTAAAAGTAGCTATTGCAGAGGCTCCCGAGATGTTCAGGTCTGCTATGCAGAAATGCCTGGACGAGGGAGTTTTCCCAGAAGCTTGGAAGAGGCAGAGCCTGGTACTATTGCCAAAGGCGGGGAAACCACCCGGAGACCCGTCGGCATATAGACCAATATGCTTGATTGACACGGCGGGGAAGGTGCTCGAAAAGATCATCCTCAATAGAATGTTGCGGTTCACCAAGGGCGAAAATGGTCTTTCGAGTAACCAGTACGGCTTCCGGAAGGGGAGGTCCACCGTAGACGCTATCTTGTCGGTTACAAAAACCGCCGAGAAAGCACTCGAGCCTAAGAGGAGGGGAATTCGCTTTTGCGCGGTAGTGACTCTGGATGTAAGGAATGCGTTTAATAGCGCCAGCTGGTCTGCTATTGCCGATGCGCTCTTGCGTCTGGGGATACCGGAGTACCTGTACAAGATTCTCGGAAGTTACTTTCAGAATCGTGTACTAGTCTACGACACGGAGGTGGGTCGGAAGTGCTTTCACATAACCTCAGGAGTCCCGCAAGGTTCCATCCTGGGTCCGGTGTTATGGAATGTCATGTACGACGAGGTGTTGAGGTTAGAGTATCCAGTGGGAGTGGTGATTGTCGGATTTGCCGACGACATTACGCTCGAAGTCTACGATTGAACGATCGAGGAGGTAAAGTTGACTACCAACCACTCGATCAAGGTTGTGGAGGCGTGGATGCGGTCCAGGAAACTGGAGCTGGCTCACCACAAGACAGAGGTGACGGTTGTTAACAACCTGAAGTCGGAGCAGCAGACGGAGATCAGTGTAGGAGACTGTACTATCCTGTCAAAGCGCTCCGTCAAACACTTGGGCGTGATAATCGACGATAAGCTTACTTTCGGTAGCCACGTCGATTATGCCTGTAAAAGAGCCTCCACAGCTATTGCGGCACTGTCCCGGATGATGTCCAATAGCTCTGCGGTGTACGCCAGTAAGCGCAAGCTTCTGGCTAGTGTTGCTACATCCATACTTAGGTATGGCGGCCCGGCGTGGGGCACCGCGCTAAGTACTAAATGCTACCGACGGAAGCTGGAAAGTACTTACAGGCTTATGTGCCTGAGGGTTGCGAGCGCGTACCGTACCGTGTCACACGACGCTCTCTGCGTCATTACTGGTATGGTGCCTATCAGCATTCTTATCAGTGAGGACATGGAGTGCTTCGAAGTGCGCGGCACAAGAGGCATACGCAGGACCAGTGAAGAGAATTGTCAGACAAAAGAGGCACAAAACAAGCAACAAAGAAGGCGCGACGATTACTCTTTATCCCTACTGGTAACAGATAATGACATGATCTCGAACTTTTTTGTTGCAGACAAAACGGAAGCTGAATTTGTTGCGTACTTTTCAACTCGTGAATAATCAATTATTACTAACCCAAAGTCGAAACTGTTTGATGATAGATCTTCAACAGAGTTGCAGTGTTTACAGACTCGAAGTTACCGTTCGAAAATCACAATGCAAGGCTTAAAAATCTCTAAACTCGTGGCGCACGATGTTTATCCTATTATTTTCAAGTTGGGACAAACTTATGTCGCATTGGGTGGATTGTCGCAACAAATACAGGTTGCGACATTGTCATTATTGTTGCGCGATGGTTGAATTTTGATTCACTGCGCAGGACTGTCAGGATGGCCTCTATGGTCAAATGGCAGCGCACGTGGGACAGCTCCACCAAAGGAAGGTGGACCTATAGGTTGATACCGAGGGTAGATAGTTGGATTAATAGGCGCCATGTGGAAGTCACATTCCACCTGACACAGGTCCTTACAGGTCATGGTTGCTTCCGACAGTATCTACACCGTTTCGGGCATGCGGATTCTCCCGAATGCCCAGTGTGCAATGGTTTAGAGGAAACAGCGGAACACGTTTTGTTCGTGTGCCCGCGTTTTCGCACAATGCGTGACCGCATGCTTGCCACATGCGGGGAAGACACAACTCCGGACAACTTGGTCCAGAGGATGTGTAGGGATGAGTTTGGCTGGAACGCCGTTTCAACGGCTATTAACCACATCGTCTGGGAGCTACAGAGGAGGTGGCGCGTGGACTCGGAGAATGGCTAGTCCAGATGCAGTACAAGAGGTGGTCCAGGGGTTCGGAGTCGGCTTCGTAGGTCATACCGGTGCCCTGCGGTCGAGATCGACCCTTACAACGATTAAGTGGCCGCGGAGAGGAAGTCCCGGTAGCGGTGCTGTCGTGGCGTCGGTCTACTGGGTTGGATCCGAGCCCGCGGTTGGAAAGGGGTCCCCGGCAAGGGTCGGGGTAGGTGAGATCCTGCTGTCTGCAACCTACGGGTGCATCTGATAGGGCCTGAAGGGTAGTGATACCCTTCCTTACGGGCAGGTCAGATCGGGTTGCACGTGGGCATCAGTTCTTGATGTCCGCTCAGCAGTAGGGCGCGGGCGGGGTTGAACCTGCCCGCCTTCCGAGGACAAAGGGAGTAGCGAGGAGCACTCGGGAAACTGGCTAAGCGCCAGCATGCTACCGTGATGGACTCTCCAAAGCGAGGCATCGATGTTCGTTGCTGCAGGCTACGCAGCTAACCTTGTGGGTGCGATGTGCACTAGCCCCTCCCCGATCAGAAAGGCATAACAAAAATGTAACAGAATTATATCAGCGGTTGATAGATATATCAACGTTTGATATATTTAGATATATTTGACAAAAATGATTTGAAAACCTGATTTAATTATATCAGAATTATAACAAGGTCAGTTATAATACAAAAAAAAATATATTTTGATCATCTTTATATGAACATTATAACAAACTCAGTTATAGTTTTGAAAATGCAGTTTGTGTCAAATGAATATTTTACAGGTGGTGTTTGGTACGCAATTACACCGCTGTGTGGCGGTACTGCGCCTGTGAAATGCAGGATTTTTAACAAGTTCGAATCATGATCCAGACCTTTAAGAAAATTCAGTTTATTCATTAAATTTATTTATTGACATACTTGTATTTAGATTCAGGGTTATCCCTCATTGGAAGTTCAAAATCAATTTTTTGATTATCTTTCAAATTCACTAACACAAATTGAAATTCAAACCTTAAATAAACAAATGCAGTATTTTTGACATGTTTGAATCATGATCCAAATTTTTAAGAAAGCTCAGATGGATATTTTCGCGCTAATATTCACTGTACTTCACATGATTAATAGAATGCAGTGAATATATTTTCATGGTCGATGTTTTGATTTACAGCGAGAAAACTGCTTTTTATTTTCCAAAAAATGATGACGGATGCTTAAAGCCTTAAGATCATCAGTATCTTAGTGATGAGGCCACAATATTTAGTTCCTTAGCGAATGATTCTATATAGCATCACACAGCAACGTAGTTAAAAAAAATAAGAAATGAGTATCCCAGCAGTTGTCATTGTAGGTGAGCCACACTAGAGTATCTAGTAAAATTTAATGCCCAACGTATGCAATGATTTAACCCTCCTAATATGTTAGTGTTTACGCGTATGTCCTTCCCCTCAACAATTGGAACTGGTCCTGTCCTTCCCCCATCGATTTCAAGCTAGTCGAATGTCAACAACATCCGCCTCCGTTCGAGCATAGTCGCAGAGCACAGTCCGCAAAATCGAGTGTTATTCCACGTTTTATTTCGTTTTCCGACTCGGATTTCGGTTTCCTCCGTTTCCTGCTACGGTGTTCGAGTTTCGTGTTTGGCATTCCCGCGTACAGTTAGGCTTTTGCACCACGAAGGCGTAGCGTACGTTCAGCGTGCTTGTCTGGGTCATATTGACCCCAACTTCCTACTAGGGTTGATGCAACTCTCAAACGGTCACATGAAGCTATGATAAGTGAGGCAACAAAATGGATATTAAAAGGATGACTTTCATTGAAACTGTTAACACTCATGAAGTAAGTTTTAAGTTTCACAAACCTCCATAGGTTTTGCAGTATGTGGTCCCATTCAAGGTTATTCTAATAAATTATTCTGAAATTAGAAGTTTTATCATTAACATGATACAACTGGAACAATTAGTCGTCTGCAAATGAAAATCACCTTAGTTTTTGAAGAATTGATTATTATCTAAATAATTTGTGGAGCTTTGAAATTTATATCTAATTTGGTCGCGCCATGTCGTTAGTCACGTTTTATTGCCATGCAATTAACGTCCATATCAATTCAGTAGAAATACAGCTTCTTATTATCTGCAAACATGTGGTGTGGATGTTACATACTCAAAGATGAAGGAAGGCCGTTGATAAATAAGGCTAACATCAATGGTCCTGAAACCGATCTTTGTGGCACGCTCGATAGAGTACCGATCGGGCTTCAATGATTTCCTTTAACTTCCATAATTTTAAAGCGGTTATTCAAATAGGATTTACCTCAGGACAAGGTATTTGGAGTACATAGCTCAAAATTTCGAGAGCTATTTCTTTTTTACCGATGTGTTGATGGACATCGTCATGCATGCCGAAGCAAATGCCGAACACGTGCTTTCAACTAGTGGGTGAATTTCTTGTTTAAACTATTTTTGCTGAAAATAAAAACATTAGGGTAAAAGCTCCCTTAGTGGAGGTAGTACCAATAGTGGTGGTATAGCCAATTTAGCACTATTTCGACCAAAAAGCTTGCAAATGACATTTTTAATAGATGCATCATAACTCATTAATAACATTAATTCAGTTTTGTGTTCAGGATTTGCCGAAAAACCTATTTTAAACAATTATTTTCCCTAATTTTTTTGCTCCTTTGCACCTATAGTGGAGGTAGTGTTCCCATAGTGGTGGGTCCCATAAGAATTCAATGGGATGCGCCACTATAGGAAACGAAGTTAAATTTTACCTCCATAATAGGAACCGTGTACCTATAGTTGGTGCAAGTGATTTATTAGCAAAAACTGAAAGAAACAATGGTTTGTACATTTTTCCTAGCAAATTTTGATGAAAAACTACCGATTAACGTTTTCAGACTTTTTATTTTGCGGTGTTATCAATTTTATTCAATTATTTTACAACGAGGAGCTACTAATAGCACCACTATTGGTACATTTACCCTATATGATATCACGAGGCAAAGCAAACGCCACAGTTTGTCAATTCTTGTACCATGTAATGTTGAAATTGTGCTTTAAACACTGCATTTTTTTTATTTTATAAGCCATCTAAAACTGACAATCTTCAGAAATGCACACTAACGCAACGATGCGGTGAAATTTTAAACCACCAGACTACTGCATAACTTTGCCATAGGCAGGAACTTTCTTGATGGTGAGGAACATTAGATAATTATTTAATAACACATGTCGAAATGTTCTGATTTAATTGCTCGCTAGGGGCTGTCCATTAATTACGTAAGGGTTTTTGGGGGGAGGGGGGTTTGAGAAATCTTACGCTACATACAAAAATATTTGGTTTCTCATACAAAAAATCTTACAAGAGGGGGAGGGGGAGTTAAAAAATCGTAAAAAATCCCTTACGTAATAAATGGACAGCCCCCTAGCACCGAGACAAGGTGAAATTTAATACCACTCTTTTCACTGTTTAGCCATTAACTATCTCTACAACTTTGATGAAGATACGACATGTATTTCGGGTCTGAATCATGAGAAAAAGCATGCCAAAATGCAGAGCAAATTATTGAGTTACAATTATAACCAAATTATATCCACTTTTGTTATATTCTAAGATGACGTAATTGCGATCAACTGTATCAAGAACACTTTTATGTGACGTCATATTTTCTCTCTCCTGTACGTTGGACACATGAGTCTATTTATAGACCAGCCGCCAAAACGAAGAACCACTTGATCGTATACCGCCTTTCACTTCAAGTGCTGCAATGGTCTCATTGATAAAGGCGCCGGATTGCAGTTAAAGGCTGGCGTCCTTGGTTCGATTCCCGTCTGGGTGAGGGTTTTTTATATACTACGTAGGGCAAGTTTTTTATACAAAAAACTTTTCGCTAAAAATAAATAACACTCTTAATAAAAATTACCCAAAAAATGAGTTAAAATTTACCCAACTCAATTTTTACCCAATATATTTATATCTAATTTATAACAACATGTGTTATAACTTTTTGATCATTCCAATATTTATTATATCTCACGTTGTTATAAATTTGTTAAAATTGTATCAGCACCTGTTATAATTATGTTATGGCTAGAGCAATTTTAGTTATATTTTTTGTTATTTTAACACCTAACCGGCGAATTTTATAACTCATTCTGTTATGAAAAATCTTTGAAATAAATAACTCAATCGGTTATAATTTTGTTATGCCTTTCTGATCGGGTCTCTGAAGCAATACCTTCTTGGTGGTTCCGGAGAGACGTAGGGTTTGGCGACCATAGGAATGGTTTAGTGGGTACGAGGAGAGAGTAGTCCTGGATTTTACTTTTGTTGTAGAAGACGGCCTGTCAGACCTACACTACCCTAACCTTCTGTTAGGGTGTCTGTTGAGCAGATTATCCCCCTATGGTTTAGAAGGAAAAAAAAATACGTTGAATATAACGTCGGAATAAGTGCCCCAATTCGATGATGACTTTGATAAAATTCTTGATTTTCTAAATAAAGTATTCTCATGATTCAGAAATTCGTAGGTGGTACAGTCCCAGATCGCTGTTATGAGCATTTCCCCCTTCTCGTCCATTACCAAAGCATAGAGATTTGGGGCTGATCACTGACTCTAAGGCAAGATTGATTGCGTCGACGGAAAGATCATGAGTACATATCTGACGAGAAAGGCACTATCACCACTAGGTGGATAAATCTGGTTTTTCCTTGTTACTTCTAAAATGATACCTCTGGGTTAAGTGGGCTGTTGAGTCTCAAATAACAAAAAGTTGACGCAAAATACATAAGATTTGCGTTGTCATATTATGTTAATGCATTCAAAAATGATTATTCAACATTTGGTTTAAAATAAGGCACACTGGCCAAGTTAAAACGAGTGGGGTAAGAAGAAACACCGGGTTTACGTGATATTATCTAGTGCTAGTCATGATAAGCAATTTGAATGTCATAACATTTTTTTTAAATCAAACAATCATTTGGTCAAGGATAATTATACAAATTGTATTGAAATCTTTTTAAAAACATCACAAGTTTTTATTAAGAATTTACCGAATGCAACGCATGCTTAATATATGTCAATGGGAATGACATCTTATAGTATAAGCCTAAAATATATTGGAAACATATCAGTTTGCAAGTCATCTGATGAATTTCAATAATGGTAGTCTCGTGCAGTGATTTTTTCTATGTTCGTCTGAGTTATCTGTAGTTTTATGTTATAAGACACTTTGGTCTTGATAAAAACTTCATGCATTTTAATGGTTTCAATGTTATGACTGCATAAAATAAAGTTTCTTTTTCCCAAGTAAAATCCTTTCAGTTTTGCAAAGTGAGTATAACAATAGATTCAGTATGGAGAGAAATGTCACTTGTCCTTGCAGAGCGTGATAAAAACGAATCAAAAAGTCACCCGAACACTCGATTGCTTCCAACCATATTCTGATTCCGAAATGAAGCATAAAATAACTAATAAAAGTTCTTAAAAAGTTGTATTGAAACCTCAAATTGCGTCAATCTTGGCCTCACTTTACACATCACTGTTGTTGTTTTTTTTTAATATATTTTATGACATTTCCAGAACACTAATGTCTTCTTAATATTGTTCTACATTTTCAATTTTCATTTTATCTTTAGATTTAGTTAAATTTGTTCTCAGCATAAACAACAATGGACATATTTAAAACTAAGTAAAAAAGAGAATAGGGTTAAGGACTGTTCCTTTCAATTGCACTACGATTTTGCATTCTTTGATAGAAACTTATTTCAACCTCAACTGTTAGGTCATCTTCAGTGTCTCGTACTTAATGCGATATTCTGATTACGTACATGTATTTCGCTAACATGCCCAGGTTCATCATCATCAAATCTTAAACTGTTTCAAAACATATTCTTACCTTGAAGTACGTGTATCAAGGACGTGTGCCGAAAGAGTAATCAAAAGCTATTCTCTAAGGGCTGATTTCTTCACCTCGGATTAACCGGTAAACCAAGCTTACCCATATAGTTAAACCTGGTTTAACGCTTAAGCCAGGGTGAAGAAATCGGCCCTATGTGTCCAACATGCAAACAAAAGTATTCATAGGATGAATTTTCACTTGTTAGTAAAACATCGAGCCCTGCAAAATCAGAGCACAATATACATAAAAGTTCTTATTATATTCGAAAAGTTATAAGTATTTCTGCTAAACTAGCTCAAAACAAATTTACAGTTAACAAGAATGTTAAAAATACGCGTGATTAAGTCACCGTATTTGTTTAATGATTTCCCAATCGAAGCATCGTTCGTGGCCGAGTAATCGTCGTTTAGGTGCATCGTTACATGGTTTGGCATGCAAAGTATGTGCAACTAATACCCACCATTACAGGCAAATTAGCACATGAAGAGTATGTGCTGCAAATGGTATGAGTCACAGGTGTATGGCGCTTCCTCAAATGTATGAATCGCACTAATGGGAAGTATTTGTTTACCTACCTACCTCGTAATATCTATGTGCCGGACAAATGGAAGGAATGTAGACTTTTATGATTTATGACTTTCGGCAGACTGTAGTGGGCTGGACACATGAAACGAACGCCAAACAAATTTAAAGTCGTTGTCAAGACTTTTACATTCGTTTGTCTCTAAATGGTTTCAAATTTATTAAAAGAAAGGGGACTTTTTCTAACGGAGTTTAGGTTCATCAGATTTGCGTAATACCATATCATATGGGAAAAGTGGTGAACTACTAAAATCGAATTTATTTTAATTTTCCCCGATGAAAGATTTTTTAACCTCCAAAATCTTAATATGTACAGCCAAGGCTAACTTATAACGAAAGTGCGATAATAATCCAGTTTCAACACACCGTGTGAGCTGCAATCAAATGCTAGTAGTAACAAAACAAACATCTCAAAATCAAGAACGGCGTTTTAAATTACAATCACGAAAGCAGGAACGACTCAATTTCGAAGATTTCAGTGATCAGAGCACTAAGAAGACCGTACTTCATAAAATGCGACATATTTTTGATAATTATGTTTGATTTTTGTATGATTTATTGTCCTCTCTCCTCTCCTCTTCTTGGCGTAACGTCCTCAATGGGACAAAGCCTGCTTCTCAGCTTAGTGTTCTATGAGCACTTCCACAGTTATTAACTGAGAGCTTCCTCTGCCAATGACCATTTTGCATGTGTATATCGTGTGGCAGGCACGAAGATACTCTATGCCCAAGGAAGTCAAGGAAATTTCCTTTACGAAAAGATCCTGGACCGACCGGGAATCGAACCCGTCACCCTCAGCATGGTCATGCTGAATACCCGTGCGTTTACCGCCTCGGCTATATGGGCCCTTATGATTTATTGTATGCTTACAAAATAGTTCTGCCGTCAGTATACCAGCAGCCGCTCCCCGTAATAGGACGTATGGTTTTGGCATAAACGTAAGTAAATATGTGCACAAAAGGTGTGTTTATCAGTTTTACTCGAGGTGCTCTGTAATTTGTGAAATTTCAGAGATACAGAGGCCGCTCAAAAACCACGTAGACCACGAATTTTGGTCATCTCAAATCCCCCCTCCTGGTAGACTATTGTCAATACAAAATTTGAAAATTTGTATGAAGCGTATGCATTTGACAGACTCCCCCCCTCATTCCACCAGAAAGTCTACGGGGCTTATGAATGGCTCCATATGTGCGGCTGGTCTGATGAACTTCAACAACAATATCAAACCCAAAAACAAAGTAATAACTGTTTCTCCTTTTCTTTTTCTATGGCGTAGCGTCCCAACTGCGAAAAAAATACTCCTCAGCTCCACAGTCATTGACTAAGAGATTCCTCTGCCAATGACCATTTTGCATGTGTGTATAGTGTGACAGGCAAAAGATACTCTATGCTCAAAGAAGTCAAGCAAATCTCCATTGCGAAAAGTTCTTGTACCGACCGGGAATCGAGCCCGTCACCTCCAGCATGTTCTTGCTGAATACCCTCACGCTTACCGCTTTGGCAACATGGACCCCTATAAAATAATAAACAAGCTAAATAAAACATGTACTTCAATAAATGTATCTAAATGAAACTTTATTTGCGTATATTTTGGATTTTTTTTTTGTTTTTGCATAAAACACTGTTGTATAACAAGTATGCCATTAAAAAAAAAACAAAACAGTTCAACGTTTAAAAATGTGAATTAAGGAAACGCCTCCTCATTTGGTGCATTGTCATGTCTACAAGTTATGCAGAAATACTTTTGATCAATTCCCTTGTGACCTTCGGCATTTCTAGAACGGATGCATAAATACCAAATAAATACGATTGTATGAACATCCACACCGGTTTGTAATCGTGTGAATATTCCAAATTCAAAACAAATGAAAATTGCAGTCACAGGCATACAGCATGTAATATGCTGTCGGCTTTATACTCAGCCCCACCGAAAACGACAAAAAATCCGGGCGATTCCTTTGGTGAACCAACCATTACAACTGGTGGTTGCAAAGAAATGCTGTTGTAATGCTGTTGCAGGTACTGAATCCTTTCATTTATCTTACGACGTACATCTGAAGGAGTCTGAAAATAAACCGTTTTAATATAATAAGTTTGAATGCAACTTTATATATTTTTTAATTATGTAAAACTAGCTACTCTACTCTACTACTCTACTTTCCCAGTACGCAGTAGAGGCGATCGTCGGCACCGGCAGGTAGTGTCCGTGTACTAGCTAGGGAATTCCCAAACTCAACCGGAACGAATGGCCCAAAAGTGTACCAGACGGCGTGACCCTTTTCAACCCGACGGTTTACAAATTATACGAAATTGTGTGACCTGTTGATTTGTATATCGAGCCCTGAAGATGGTTCGGTAGCCGGACCGAAACGTCGGCGATGATATGTAATTAATCAACGCAATTTGTTAGACTGCAAGCCGAAATTTTTCCGAAAAAAAAACAAAATAATATGGTTACGAAAAAAAATCATACCTGCTTTTCTCCGGGGAACAGTTGAATGAACTTTCCGGTCATCAATGAATGAAATTTGCTGTCCAGGGTCAGTTTCAAATTCAATCCTTCGAGCAATATGATGCGAACGAGTTCATTACGCATCGCATTAGACAGATCCTTGTGCGCTTCATGGTAGCCCAAAATTGATCGCCCTTCTGGTCGACTTTGGAGGAAATCACGAAGGTTGCTGAACTGTACAGTGAATAAAAGTTTATGAATCACTATTTTTTCTCTACATTACACTGATTAACAGTGGAACAGCTAGCAAGAAACATAAATCATAATCATCCTAGTATGACACTAGCTTTGTTTTTGATTCCGTTAACCAGTATACATGTATACAAACCTTTTGATGTCCACCGTCGAAAAATCAAACTCGGATTTGTCCTTCTGCAAAAAAAAAGATTAGGCTTATGCCTAGCTTATACCGTAAATTCGAGGAGATTACCAGCTCTACCAACAGCTTTCGAAACTGAATACGGTGGCTGATGACTTGGCAGAATAAGTTTACGTTCTCCTTCTCCATTTCGGCAAACATCTGCACACTTGTTATGCCGTGGTCATTCTGCAGGGTGTGCGTATATTCCTCCAGACCAGCGGATTGAAGCAATTCTTCCAGCGACCCAGCTTGGCCGACTTTTGCTGGTTTTTCCATTACAGCCATATCGTCCACTACAACGTAGCGGATATCTTGGGTGTCCACTACGTTGTTTTCCCTCGCTGCGCTTCTTTCCGGAACTGGTTGCTGCTGCACGATGATCGGTGCCTCCTGAGAGCCGCCGGAGTATCCTGGAAGTGGTTCCGATGTGCTTATTGCTTCAGGCATCTCGGATTGGAGTTCGCGCAAAGCCGCCAGGATTTCCTGCTTTGAGAACATTTTCCAGTCTGAAATGAAAGATTTGCACATAAGTAATTTGTTAAGTAATCTTTTAAAATATGTAATAGAAGTTTTCAACGAATAATATGATAAAACTACTTACCTCTTTCAGTTTGTCGTCCTTCAAACTTTTTTCTGAATCCATGCGTTACAAAAAGTGACAGCGATGCATTACCACGAACTAAGTTCACATTATCGCGAACAAGATCACGTTCAATGAGTTTTCAAATCACGGTGCCGTGATTTCTGTTCTTATATTCTAATGGGTATGAATTTTGTTCCTGGATATAGGAATAAATTCAGGAAAGTGTGATGCGACACATCATGTAAATGAGAATTACTTCACGAAATTGAGGATACCGGCTGTTCCACTTACCATGATTTTTTGTTCACGAAAATCGGAACGGATTTTTTAGCATGTTGCCATATGGTTGTAGAATCCGCAATATTTCATCAGTTAGGTTTGCAGCCGTGTGGCTGACATGCCCAAGGTTCGGATGATCATTTGATTTTTTTTTCACGTACTGAGATGTTACCACAAATGGACTTGCGATTCATTCTTGTTGCCAAATCGAGCTTCAAACAAATGGAGATACCAGTAATATCCGCAATTATTTGCTTCTGAATTTGAGTGCTGACACGACGCAAAATTGGTTTAATCGTCTCGGGGCTTAGGTGGCGCGACATTTTTAAACTTTCTTCGATTGACCGAATGATCCTTAAAAACGCAGGAGCGCAGTAGATTCAATGGGAGTCCATTAATCGTTAGAAGATGAAGTGAGGGTGCATTCGTCTATACGAACTTCAATTTTTGGGATTTTTCTGGTTGGTTCTCCGTCATTCTCATCGTCCTCGTCGAAGTCCGAAATCACGAGCGATCTCCGTGTGCATCTTTTTATAATGACGGAAGTAACTGAACTTGCGCAAATCGATTATTTTCCTGTCATATTTGAGGCATAAAGCTTATTTGGCCGGTAAGTCAATTTTGAAGAGCTCATCACCATCAACTTATGACTAATTTAGAATTTTCTGTATAGAGAATTTAAAACAAATTATTTTTTTTTATTTAAAAAAGGCAGGCAAACATACCAGGTGAGAAAACTGCTTCCACAAAAATTGCCAACATGCAGCGGTATAGCCGATAAACGTTTCGATAAGATCAGTGGTGTCATCGTGGTTACTCCAAGTTACTCACTGAGTAACCAGCTCTTCAGTTCAAAAAAAAAATTTTTTTTTCAGGATGCAAAATATAATAAAATACCAATTTTGGTTATTTTGAGTGCACACTGTTAACGCCCTGACCACATCAGTTTTAGTGAATATGGATTTTTAAACAATTTGACATTCTGGACCGCCCCCTCAGGAAGCGAAATATTATAAAATGCCAATTTTGGTTATTTTGGGTGCACACTATTAACGCCCTGACCACATCAGTTTTAGTGAATATGGATTTTTAAACAATTTGACATTCTGGACCGCCCCCTCAGGAAGCGAAATATTATAAAATGCCAATTTTGGTTATTTTGGGTGCACACTATTAACGCCCTGACCACATCAGTTTTAGTGAATATGGATTTTTAAACAATTTGACATTCTGGACCGCCCCCTCAGGAAGCGAAATATTATAAAATGCCAATTTTGGTTATTTTGGGTGCACACTATTAACGCCCTGACCACATCAGTTTTAGTGAATATGGATTTTTAAACAATTTGACATTCTGGACCGCCCCCTCAGGAAGCGAAATATTATAAAATGCCAATTTTGGTTATTTTGGGTGCACACTATTAACGCCCTGACCACATCAGTTTTAGTGAATATGGATTTTTAAACAATTTGACATTCTGGACCGCCCCCTCAGGAAGCGAAATATTATAAAATGCCAATTTTGGTTATTTTGGGTGCACACTGTTAACGCCCTGACCACATCAGTTTTAGTGAATATGGATTTTTAAACAATTTGACATTCTGGACCGCCCCCTCAGGAAGCGAAATATTATAAAATGCCAATTTTGGTTATTTTGGGTGCACACTGTTAACGCCTTGACTACATTAACGCTAAGGAGTTTTATTTTAAAGCCAAAAACGCTTTATTTCAAAATTCCCAAAGAAATGGGTTATGTTATTATTACCACCAGCTGGGTGCACATCGTCAAAAATTTTCAGATCACTTCACTTCACTGAACTGAACTGAAACATTAGTATATTATATATGGTAAATTCACACCCTGTGTACTCCTCATACATGTCCATGTTACGTTTGCGATACTGTCGTTGGATTGAAAATGTTTAACTTTTTCTTATAACTTGTATACGGTTGATTTCTTGTGCATACATTTGGGCGTTTAAAATTTGTTTTCCTTGGCAATAATTTCCAATCAGAAAAATGTGTGTACATTTGCATTGTTCCAATTTATACATGTCCTTGACAAATAAAAAACCAGTTGGAAACTTTAGCACACAGTTTTTGTTCCCTGATTCTTTATTTTTATGTATTCACTAGCTGACCCGGCAAACCTTGTATTGCCCATTTCAATTGTGGCTCTTGCACTACGACTCTTGGTTTAATCCAGATGGTTTTAAATTTCTCTCTTCTTATAAAGCTTATATGAATTTCACAGTTTTTCTAATGTTTTTTGTTTATTTTCATAACACAGTCACCCTGCGAACAAATTGATCATTAGTTTTGATAATTTTTTCTTTCGTTTATTAGTTATATGTCTACTCATATACATTGGAAGGCCGGCTAAAGAGGCACGTTATCTTCCATTTGGGGCATTTGTTCCCATGTGTTTCATGATTCCACATGCTTGACTAAGAAAGGAAGGCCCACTATTTCGTAACAGTGTAATTCGAAAGCACAGCCTATTTTTAAAAGAAGGAAAAATCTCATGTGAACTATGCAGTTTGATTGCTAGTAAAACCTTTATCAGTGTAGTTACGGAAAAAATCTACCATAGAGTTAACAGTTCAACTGCCATAAGCTACACAACAATGCCACTCGAAAGAAAAACCTTTGATTAACCCGTTTTGGTCATAGTTAGAAATTTAATTTCAGAAAATCGCCGTGACTTCATTTTTCAACCGATATTTACAAAATTTGGAATGAAGACCGCGCTACATCCCTAGTTGCATGGAAAAATATCAAAATGGTTTTTTGGTTCTTGGGGTTTGAGTTATTGAAGGGGGGTCAAATAGGGTCAAAAATGGACCAACTTCCTTTTAATCACTGATTATTTGTGAGAAACACATGGAAAAAGATTGCAAATGTGTTCAATTATCGTTTTATTATTGCAAATGCATTGTTTGAGTAAATTGGGATTACCTGGTTCTGGTTTCGGATGTTCTGGGTCATGTTTGGGGTGCCTTCAGGAGACACATTTCGCAAGTTCCTGACACCTGACATTTTGCATAGCATAATTCTAAAAAACACATTTGTCATGTCCCATTCTACATAGTGTCGCAAATCAAGTATTTGGGAGGAATATTCAGAAATTTTTGGACACATTGACCACCATCCCGGATGTTTCGGGAACCTGGGGCTACCCGGAAATAGTGGCCTTTTCCCGAACAATTACGAAACCTGGCTTGCGACACATCCAACATCATGATTTTGCAAATCAAGAGTGTTGGAGGTGAATTCGGAGGTTTTTGGACAATGTGACCATCAGAGGGAACACCGTCAAGCTCGGTATGGAGGGTTTCCGCGATGGTCAATCGGAGACAGCTGCCGAAATTCCAGGGGTTTTGTACCTTTCGTCGCCTGCAATCACTTATTATAACCATAATAAATATGAATATGGTATGGAATTCGGAAATTCCCATAAAAAGTCCAAGGACAATTATTTACTCTTCGACATTATTTTATTTAAATTTGATCGGAAAACTTATTTGTGAATTCTTTTAGAAGTTTATTCAAAATTCTCGAAATCATTTTTGGTTTTTAATTTAAGTTATTTCAACTTAAAGCTAATTCTACGCTTAAAAATTTTTTTGGGAAATTTATTTGGCAATTTTTATAGAAATTCCAGCGGTAGTATTTGGAGGAATTATTCGTAGTTCCTTTATAAGTTTCTTCGGGAAATAATATAATTATTTCAACAGCAATTTCTGAAATTCCTGCGGCAATATTTAACAAATATTATCGTAAATCGTTTTAAAGTTATTTTGCCAAATTCATCAATAATTCTTTTGGCAATTGATTTGGGAATTAATTAAGCAATTCTTCCGCGAATTTATTCAATATTTTCCAGACATTATTTTCAACTTTCCTGCGACAACGTTTTCGGCAATAATTATAAAATCCTTTCAGAAGTACCTACTTTTGAAAATTTCTTTAAAAACTCTTCCGAAAAATAATTTGAAATTTATTTTAGGCAATTTTTAGAAATTCCTTCATAATTTTTTTTGAGGGATTTCTCCAGCAATTACTTTGCAAATTCATCTTACATTATGTTGAGGGATTCTTTCGGCATAATTCGGGAAAATATTCGTATATTATTTTGAACGTTTCTTCGGCAACTAATGAGAAAAAATTCGGAATTTATGAGAAAAAAAAATCGTTGATTCTTGTGAAGATTCGCATTCATTTCTGCAAGGATTCCTCCAGGAATTCCTCCAGGAATTCCTTAATAAAAAACTTCAGGGATTCTTCCAAGAAATCATCCAAGCATTCCTCCAGGAATTCTTCCAGCGATTCCTCGAGGGATTCCTCCAGGAATTCCTCCGAAGATCCCTCCAAAAATTTCTCCAGAGATTCCTCTAGGAACTTCTCCAGGGATTCCTCCAGGAATTTCTCCACAGATTCCTCCAAGAATACCCCCAAGGATTTCTCCTGGGAAACTGCCAGAAAATCGTCCAAGCATTCCTCCAGCGATTCCTCAAGAGATTCCTCCAGGAATTTCTCCGGCGATTCCTCCAGAAATTTCTACAGGAATTCCTCCAAAAATACTTCCAAGTATTCCTCCAGAGATTCCTTTAGGAATTCGTCCAGGGATTCCTCCAGGAATTTCCGCAGGGATTCCTCAAGAAACTTCTCCAGGAATTTATCCAGGGATTCTTTAAGGAATTAAAATTCCTCCAGGGCTACCTCCAGGGATTCCTCCAGGGAATCATCCAGAAATTCCTCCAGGGATTCCTCCAGGGATTCCTCCAGGAATTTCTCTAGGGATTCCTCCAGGAATTCTACCAGGCATTCCTCCTGGCATTCCCCCAGGAATTCTTCCAGGGTTTCAGGAATTTCTCAAGGAATTGTCCCAGTAATTCCTCCAAGGATTCCTCAAGTAACTCCACCAGCGATTCCACCAGGAATACCTCCAGGGTTCCTCCAGGAATTTCTTCAGGAATTTCTCCAGAGTTCCTTCAAGAATTTCTCCAAGGATTCTTCCAGGAATTTCTCCAGACATTCCTCCAGGAATATCTCTAGGGATTTCTCCACGGATTCCTCCAGGAATACCTCAAGGGGTTCCTGAAGGAATTCCTCCAGGCTATCCTCCAGAAATACCTTCAGGGATTCCTCCTGGGATTCTTCCAGGAATTCCCCCAGGCATTCCTCCAGGATTTCCTACAGAGATTCCGGAAGAAATTTCTCCAAAGATTCCTCCAGGAGTTTCGTCAGGGATTTCTCCAAGAATTTCTCAATGGTTCCCCCAGCAATTTCTCCAGGGATTCCTCAAAAAGTTCATGCAAGGATTCCTCCAGAAACTCCTTCAGGGATTCCTCAAGGAATTCCCCCAGGGCTTTCTCTAGGGATTCCTCCAAGGATTCATCCAGGAATTACTCCAAAAATAACCTCCAGGGATTTCTCCTGGGCTTCCTTCAGGGATTCCCCCAGGAATTCCTCCATAAATTCTTCAAAAAATACCTCCAGGGATTCACCCTGGGCTTCCTCCAGGGATTCCTGCAAGGATTCCTCTCAAAAATACCTGCAGGGATTCCTCCAGGAATTCCTCAGGAAATTCCCAAATGGAGAAGAACGTGCCTCTGGAGCCGACCTACTGATACCTGAAGGATTCCTCCAGGAATACCTCCAAGAATTCCACCAGGAATTTCTCCAGGGATTCCTCCAGGAGTTTCTCCAGGGATTCCTTAAGGAATTCCTCCAGGGCGCCTCCAGGAATTTCGCCAAGGGCTCCTCCAGGGGATCCTCCAGAAATACCTCCAGGAATTGCTCCAAGGATTCCTCCAAGTATACCTTAAGAAATTCCACCAGGAATTTCCCCAGGGATTTTTCCAGGAATTTCTCCAGGGATTCTTTAAATAATTTTTCCAGGATTCCTCCAGGATTTCCTCCAGGGATTTCTCTAGGGAATCTTCCAGAAATTCCTCCATTAATTCCTACAGGGATTCCTCAAGGAATTTCTCCAGGGATTGCTCCAGGAATTCCTCCAAGGACTCCTTAAGGAATTCATCCAGGAATTCCCCCAAAGTTGTTGCAATTCCTCCAGGGATTCTTCCAGGAATACATCCATCGATTCCTCCAGGATTTTCTCCAGGGATTCCTTAACGAATTTCTCTAGGGTTTTTTTTTTCAAGTATTCCTCCAAGGATTTTTTTCATGAATTTCTCCAGGGATACCTCCAGGAATTCCTCCAGGGCTTCCTCCAGGGTGTCCTCCAAGAAATCCTGCACGAATTCTTTCAAAAAAACCGGAGATCGACCAGCCAAGGGCTGAAAATTTCCTTAATAAAGCTCCTCCTCTTCTTGGCGTAAAGTCCCAACTGGGACAAAGCCTGCTACTCAGCTTAGTGTTCTATGAGAACTTCCACAGTTATTAACTGAGAGCTTCCTCTGCCAATGACCATTGTGCATGTGTATATCGTGTGGCAGGCACGAAGATACTCTATGCCCAAGGAAATTTCCATTACGAAAAGATCCTGGGCTGACCGGGAATCGAACCCGTCACCCTCAGCTTGGTCATACTGAATACCCACGCCTTTACAGCTGTGGCTATAGGGGCCCTGTCCTTAATAAAGCTAATTATCATAATTCTTTCAAAAATACCTCCAGGGATTCCTTCAAGCATTCCTACAGGAATTTCTCCAAAAATACCTACAGGAAATCCTCAAGGAAGTCCTCAGGAAATCCTCCAGGAATACTTACTGGATTTCCCCTAGGGATTGCTCCAAGGTTTCTTCAAGGAATTCGTCCAGGGATTCCTCCAGGAATACATCCAGCGATTCGTCGAGGAATTTCTCCAGGGATTTCTTAAGGAATTTCTCCAGGGTTCCTCCAGGAATTTTTCCAAGTATTCCTCCAGGAATTCCTCCAGGGATTTCTCCAGGAATTCCTCCAGGAATTCATCTAGGGCTTCCTCTAGGGCTTCCTCCAGGGATTCCTCCAAAGATTCCTCCAGGATTTCCTCCAGAAATACCTCTAGGTATTCCTCCAGGAATTTCTCAGGAAATCCTCCAGGAATTCCTACAGGAACTCCTCCAGGGATTCCCCCAGGAATCATCGTCTGAATCGTCACCTGCCGCACCACCAAGAACATTGGCAACATTGCCACTGTCCAGCCGGGCACAATAGCTCTCCCACTCCTTCAGCGTGTGCGGATCCAAACGAGTAGACAGCTGGTAGACCAAAAGCGAATCCCAAGAACTGGTGTCTTCTCCAAGTCGCCTCAGGACAGAAATCTGCTGCTCAAACCTGTACACCAAGTTGAGTAGCTCGTCAGCCGATTCCTTCTTAATACTGGGTACCTCAAACAACGACTTGATGTGGCACCGTATGAGCTGCCGCTTGTTTTCATAACGTAGTTTCAGCACTCTCCAGGCGTCGCGGTATCCGTCCTCGCTAATTGAAATAGACTCAATGATCTTGGCAGCATCGCCCTGTACTAGCCCCTTGAGATATTGAAACTTTTCGACATTACTGATTTCGACACGACTTCCAATTGCAGAATTAAATGCGTCACGAAAATCGCACCAATCGGCGAGTCTTCCACTGAAGCGGGGAAGATTGATTTCTGGAAATCGAATGTGACTGGTGTGTGTGACGGGTTGCGCGGGAGGAACATCTGGTTGAGCCTTTTGATTGAGACGTTTCGATAGACATGCACGCAACATGTAGTACTTCATGTCGAAATTCATGCGGTCTTCTTTGTAGTCTTCACCGTGCGATGCCTCAAGAACACATACAGTATTACGATACTCTTTAGCTATCTCTTCAAGCCTGTCTAGCCAAGCTCCTAGCAATTCCTGTTGCCCTGTTTTATCCTCCTTTGCAAAGGTAATTAGCAATTCAAGTGACTCCCACAAGTGATCTCTAGCCTTCCTCAGGACCAAGGATCGGTATATTCGCCTCACTCCATTCATATTCACTCCTCTTTGCTGAAGCGAATCGAGAAAGATGCAACAAACGGATCGTCATGATCAAACACGCAACCCCATCACCAGTGGGAAGCGATAAGCCAGCTGCTTGACATGAATATTCGTTGCCATTCGTCGCAGTTTGGATCGCAAGCGAATGAATGAATGGCGAATGGTGAAGAATGCTGGTGAGCCTTCGATCGCTATTATCATAAGTAAAAGAGAACTTCTGCATGTAATGCATACATACATTTTTACTGTATTGTTGTTGAAATGCTAGATTAGCAAAGAAAATAATTCGAAAACATCAAATATTCGTATGCACAATATCAATCGCATCACTTACGGATCGCATTCGCTTGCGATGCGAATGTTGACGAATGAGTAATTTCCAAGTGTGGCTTCCCACCGTTCGCCGGAGTTTGCTGTCGTCGCTGACAAGCATACACACGAACTAAAGCGACAATCGTTCGCTGCTGACTGTCTTCGAATGTGGAAGAAGATAAAAAGTGGAAATCAGGAACCCTGCTCAGGACATCTGCTTGCTTATCACCCTCAACCTTAAGGACAAACGTATTGAAATCCCGCTACAGCAGTGCATCAGAACTTCAGACGCACAAATCTCAAGAAGCAAGCTTCAAACAACAGTGCATTTTATTATTCTGTTCTTGCTGACTTGTAAGAGGCTTAAAATAAAAAGCTTAGATGCGCTGGTTTTGTTTACGAAGAGATTTGTGCTTTCGAAATCGTGAGTAGGTGCTAAAGTCGGCCATTGTGGCGGCCATTTTGGGATTCTAACAAGTCTGCCCTTAAGGGCGGACGGGACGGTCGGGGAAATATCCGCCATTGCTCTGTTGCTACTAAGATGGTAATCTCAGATTCTACTTCATATTTTGCAACAAAAACCTATCATTGTGTATGCTCACTTGCAGTGCATATGCTGATTGTTTTTCAGCATCTTCAGTGCGATAGAACTCGAGATTACCATCTTCAAAATCGCGAGGCAAATTGTTAGAAAGAGAGGCAAGATAGGAAAAATAACACGGCGTCCCGTTTCACCTTAATCATTGTCTTTACGGTGGCTCAACGCGATAGTCGAAACGAAACGAATTTCTTTCCGTGCCAGCAATAGGCTCGACCAACCGAACCGACTAAACGAGACGACGAACAGTCGTACCTCACCGACACCGACGACAACGGCACGGGTTAACGAACCACGACGCGAGTCGTATGCAATGATAAAGAAGCAGCGTAGGTACTCACTCAATGACGGCAGCAGCAGTCGATCCCTGTTGTGGCTGGCTGGCAGAGAATCCTCGGGAACAGCGTGCAAAATGATACGAGAGCAAACGAACGGCAGTTCGCTCTTTGCTCTGCTCTCGCCGACGCACACAGCAGCGACGCAGGTAGCATACACGCATATAATCCTCGGTCTGCGTGGGGAATACACACCAACAACTGAACGGCGCACTATTCTCTTCTCACTTGGATGGCCCGTACCACTCAGCCGCAGTGGTCGGGGTAGCCACCACTAAAGGCACTCACAAGTGCCGTATCTTCTCTGCTTTCTTTTCCCACAATACACTGACACTGTACTTCGTGATCCAAGTTGGATCTCCTTCACTCACACACTCTGAAACCTGGCTGAATCTCGTGGAAATTTCTCGGCACAAGATGGCCGCCCTTGAACTTCTCTTTTCTTTCGGTGGCGCTGCGAGAAATTTCACTGCGCAATTTCGGATATCGACCGAATTTCGTCGATTTTTAGCCACTTTCGCACTTTTTTCACCGTTTCTCGCACAATTTTTTGTGGAGGATTCAATTTTACTACACCTTGTCGGTGTCAGCCAATCCTTGGCGTAATTTCACAGTAACACGAGTCGGACGGATTTGCACTTTTGCATACCGGGAAAACGACCGAACCGAAAATCCGAGCCGAAGGACCATGTAAATTCCAGAATTTTTTCCGGTCCCGGTCACAACTCACAACCGACCAAATCTCGGGAACCGGCCTTCGAGGGTTTCGCAGCGGACTTCGAATATGGCGGACTTCCAACTCGCGGGGAATTATTCGGACGGGGAGAAATAACGAAAGAACGCGCCCGAACAGCTTTACTGTTTGCAATAGACTCATTTTATTTCTGTTCTGACTGGGTTACACAGGTTGTCTATAGTTGTGGTAGTGTAAGTTTACTTGGAAAGGAAAACAAGTTACATCTAGTTCAATAGGGTAATTCAAAGTAGTTAACGTATTAGGGTAGGTCAAATTTTTCTAAGTTAGCGAAAGTTTTTTCTCTTTTGGCCAGTTAACAGAAATCGTTTCAGTTTTCAGTTTTTTTAATATTATGAGAAGAGCGAACATTTTTACATGTTTGATGAGCGCAATTTTCAAATTATCTATTTAATATGACAGCAACATTTTTCCAACTAAGTACGCGACTCTTTTATTATAAAGAGCGACGAAGTTTCATATGGCTATCCGTTGAGTGAAGTTTTATGAATATAAGATCGCCGCCTCGATCGCCGCTTCTATTTTGGGGAGCCGACAAATTAATGTTCTGTTTTTAATGTATGAAGAGCGCAATGGTCTCATCTTACATTCAAACTCGTTTATTTTGTTTAAGTACTTCAAAATTGTCTCAATGTTTTCAATTAGATAAGATATTTTATCATCTTAGATTGCAAATCCTGAGTATTGTGTTGTTCTTTGCTGAGTATTGTGTTGTTCTTTACAGAGAAGAACATTAATCAAGACATTTAGATGGTGAGATCTTTCCAATATTATTTATTTATTTATAAATAATTCTACTTTAGTATATTTGTTTTATAACTGCATATAAGTTGAAAATTCGCTATTTTCAACATCCTTTCATCTATTGGAAGATGCTTCAGTTCTGGGCTCTTTCTAAGTTGATGAAGGGATTTATAAATGCTTGCAAGGACTTGGTCAGGTGTGTGGAGCTGAGTGAGTCTATGACATTGTAGATAGTAGCGACATCAGCAATGTCAATGGAAATTCAACTTTGCAACTCCATCCTAGATTTGTGCAAGTATTCATGCTATGCTATGCTATGCTATGCTATCTTAGATTGCAAATCCTTTATTTTAAATGGGTAGACAGACATTCTCACATTTTTATCAATTTGCGATGAGAGCAATTTTCTAGTATAAATAGAATATAGTTAAATTTAATTAAAATTTGTCACATTTTACTTGATATTATGAGTGCAAGTTTTTCATCTGATATCACCACTAGTTTTGATTTTATTTTATGAAGTTTCCAGCTATAACATCACTTATCTTTGAATTATGATATGTATTTTTTTTCCGACCAACAAATTTGATAAATTGAAAACTATTACACTATTATTTTTCAAATATGATTAAACTTGTCCAAACAAAATCATATAAATCCGTAATTTCATATATTACATTGTTAATGATATATTTTGAGGGAATTTCTACGACTGAGATCGCAGCTCATTGAAAAGCGAAGGAATTTTCACATTGTTATTGATTTACGATGAGAGCTGTTTTCGAATCTGAGATAGCCACTTTATATTTTGGGAACTGAAAAATCTATTATCCTTTTTTGGTATAAGATGAGCGCAATTTTAACATCCAAGACTAACACTTTTTTGTGAGCGGGAAAATTGTCTTGTTTGCTTTGTTTTGGGAACAGTAAAATAGTTAAATTGAGCGCAATGCTTGAATTATTTATATGGGGGCGTAGCATCATAAGGGGCGCAGCTATTTTGAAAACTTGGGTAACCAGCTCTGATTTTAGCATGACAGCACTGGATAAGATGTTCCGAGCCGATAAGACGTTCGTTAGCACCTACCGTTACTGTTTAGCACAGCTATATCAAGAATTTTAAGGATTATTACTTGAGCGGTAAACATTTTAAAATTGATAACTACCTACCAAGCAAATGAATAAACATTGAAATGCAAGCTTGAGAGTATGCTCGAGAGTTAGGATGTTCAATGAGCTACGGCCAACACCTTCGCAAATTTGAAACTTTGTTTATTCTAGTAACACACGGTCTTCTAGTGATTTGCTCGTGCGCTGGCTCCCGTGAGCTAGAGCGCATGAGACTCATAGCAACATATGAACGTCTGCACAAATTTATGCTGACCTGCTCACTCTCACAGAAAATTTGACGTTATGAGCGGTGCCGACACCTCTCAAACGACAAATTTCGTGAGAGTAAGCAGGCCAGTATAAATTCGTGCAGTAATTCAAAGGAAGCACAAGTTTTTAAGGCTCATCACCTACTTTGTTAACGTGAGAAAGTCTGATATGTGCAACCAGCAGCGGTACGTACAGCTTGCGCACTTCAACTCTGATACTTGCTCTGATATAGATTCCGTTGAACTAAATAAATAAATAAACAAATTTCTTATGTAAATATAATACAATAAAGTTCGGTTAGTTACAAAAAGACTCGCATTAAACGCCTGAAAGTAGGCCTGATTTTCGTGAAAAATATGATTTTCAAACAAAAATGATATGTTAACCTCACTGTGCACTCAAATCTGTGTACAATATGCCTACCATGGATGATTGAAAGAGTTCTGCAAGCCATCATTTCTCGATGAACGGCTTGAATTCTTGTAGATGTTGGTACTGCTGTCTACCGGAAATATTTCTATGATTCAAGAAGAGGTGCTTTGACATGCTACAAGTGACCGTGTTCGAGTGCGGGGGACAAATTGATATAGTTAGCCCACAGTTACCAGGAGCTCCAATGTCCTTCGATATCTGGATGCGTTGACCGCAGCTCGTCGGCAAGAACAGACTCATAATGCGTGAACGATCTGGGTTTGGACGAGAAATAAGATCCCGCTGTACTTTTTGATGTTGTGCATTACTGTCGACGCTTAACGAAAGAAACGAACACGAAAACCTTCTGTATTTTGCCACGACATGACGCGAGCTGTGATTCTCGAAATAGCATAAAATGTCTTCTTTGTTTGATCCTGCAGCATCACATGATGATTCGCTATATCCCAGATACACCGCAGGATATCATCGACTGCATCTCCATAGATATTCTTAATGAATAGTTGTCCATGATTGAGTTGACTTCGGAAGGGCTTTCGGCAAAATGTTCCTTGAAAGCAAATTACATAGTCTTCGTATACATCGCGCTCTGTGAAACTGTTTGCTTAATTTATTTCCGACAGTTGAGGGCTGATACCGGAGTGGGATCAATCAAGGCATGGTTAGATTCCGGCAGAACGTCTCAGTGCGTTTGGTATTAGGCCGATGAAGTATCTACATTCCAAAGGATCCTCCTCAAGCCGCTCTTTGTCAAGGTATTCTACACCTTCCAGGTCTTTGTCGTCAGATCTTTAACCCGTAGGCTACGGGGCTTACAACAAAATTTCAAACCGCTGCCAAAGACGCAAACATCAATATTTTTTAATGAAGTTTTGAGGTTCGCTTCACTATTAGTTGTAGTTTCAATATGCTGGGAGCCACAAAAATTGGAGCCACGAGGACAGTTTTATTCCGGTGGACGTCTGGGTCAGGAGGGGTAGAAATTGCATAACCTTCCTTTTAGCAAGGCCCCATTAGTTGGAATTCAAATGAATTTATCTGAAAAGTTGTTAGTTCTATGTATTATTGTTTATTACGTCAGGCCTGGGGGTTAAGAAGTATATAGGTGGTGTAGAACTTTTTCCAGGCCTCCAAAACATTTTCAATTTTGAGTCTGATTTCTATGCGCTTGTAAATGATTTTGAGGCACGCAAGAAGTAGATTTTTCTGTCCTAAGCTAGGTCTTGAGCATATTGAATTAAACTATAAGTAAAACTTGATGGTAACATACTGTTTTCGTTAGAAAAATCATGTTTTTCACGAAAGTAACATGATTCTACAAGAAATTGCCTACTTTTAGGCGTTTAATGTTTCACAAAAGGTACCGTATTTATCGCCTAAAAGTAGGCATTTTTTTTTGTAAAATCGTCTTACTTTCGAGGAAAACATGATTTTTCTAACAAAAACAGTGTGTTACCATCAAGTTTTACTTATAGTTTAATTCAATATGCTTAAGACCCAGCTTAGGACAGAAAAATCTACTCCTTGCGTGCCTTAAAATCTTTTACAAGCGCATAGAAATCAGACTCAAAATTGAAAATATTTTGGCGGCCTGGAAAAAGTTCTACACCACCTATATACTTCTTAACCCCCAGGCCTGACGTAAAAAACAATAATACATAGAACTAACAACTTTTCAGATAAATAAATTTGAATTCCAACTAATGGGGCCTTGCTAAAAGGAAGGTTATGCAATTTTTACCCCTCCTGACCCAGACGTCCACCGGAATAAAACTGTCCTCGTGGCTCCAATTTTTGTGGCTCCCAGCATATTGAAACTACAACTAATAGTGAAGTGAACCTCAAAATTTCATTAAAAAATATTGATGTTTGCGTCTTTGGCAGCGGTTTGAAATTTTGTTGTAAGCCCCGTAGCCTACGGGTTAATAAGATTGTTCATTTAGAGCTTAAATATAAATATTTGATTAAGGATACTGCTTACAGGTTCATTCTACTCCTTTTTCTCTGAACAGTTTTCTTATTCGGATACAAACAATCTCCCTAGTGTTGGTCAATTGAAAATATGAAAACAAAACGTAGAAATGTCGCTCAGAATCGAAGGAAGGTATGTAATTAAAATATTGCACATTGAAATGTAGTTGCCGATTGGAAAATATTTATTACCCAACAAACAATTTTTTTAAACATATTTTTCTCACAAAAACCTACCCATTTATGCAAAAGTTACCTAATCCGACAAGCTGATATGTCATTCGTAGTGTATATACATATGCCCTCTAATATATTACGTACTGTGATTAGAAAATGATGAAGATATCTCAATTACATCTCAATCTAATGGTACACATTTCCAAAATTAATGCGAACGTGCCTCTGGGCCAGACCTACTAATGGATCTCTGCCCAAACGTTAATTCTATATATACAAAACAATACTATCTGGCAATGCGGTAAACAAGTCATGGACAACAATATATCTGTTTCCACTGTTTTTTTTTCTCTGTTTGGTACTGTTTGGTATTCATAACACAAAAACTTCCACGAAAATGTAAAACATTCTGTTTAATTTACCAACCGATTCTGTATACAAAACCGTATCCGTGTTAGTTTGTTGAATTTTGCATTGGAAAGCAAACAAAAATTTATTAAAATGAAATTTGCAATTTAATATCTCTCTGCCTCCCAGCAGCGGAGGCAGCAAGCAGTAGTACAGCAGCAGCATCATCACCATCGTCGTGCCTGGTAAAATCCTAGAACAGAACTCACTTTTCGCCTGTTGGGGGCTGGCTGGTTGGTATCACGTTTTCCCTCTACCTACATGTTTGCCTGCAACATATCCTTGGCAAACATGCAACGACACCAGGGGAAAATGGTACGGATGGCACCGGTTGGATTTCCAACATTTTCCAGTTTGTGAGTGTGAGTGTAAGTACATTAATACATAGTGAAAGGTTAGAATCAATTGGTGAAGTTGTATTTAATCATATGATAAATATGATAATATGATAACTATGATAATATGATATTATGATATAACTTTTCAACTGAAGCATAATCAACATGTACAGCCAAAACTCAGGAATCAGTAATGCTGACAAATATACTCATTCTACGCGCAGTTGCTACACGAGTCTGTCATTATCCAGATCGACATCGAGCATGGCCAATGCCTCTAACAGGATCTGACCCAATAGGCCATATGAATAAAGCTGAGTAAATGCTCTTTAGTGGAATAGTGTAGCTTTTTCACGTATCATTAGGCCATATGAATAAAGCTGAGTAAATGCTCTTTACTCAGATCTCTGTGAAGTTTCACAGAGATTTGCTCCACGGCTTCACATAGATTTAGTAAAGAGTATTTACTCAACTTTATTCATATGGCCTAATGATACGTGAAAAAGCTACACTATTCCACAGCTTATCTGCCGTGAATCGCATATGTGTCCCATTTGCATAGGAAATCCAGCAAAGATGGGACAGATATGCGATTCACGGCAGTTATTAGCCTATCAGCTTCGTCGTTATACAGTCCAGCATCTGCGTGCACTGCTCTGTTGGCTACCGAGGAGGTTAGGTACAGAAGAGAAATCCTATTAGCCTTGGAAACCACGAAATCCTCATACTTAACTACATTACCGACTTACCAGCTGAGCCTTCAAGGGAAGTTTGGGTCAATAATTTTGTTCGGCGCAAAACCATCTGTCAAAGTAGGTAACGCTTCGATTGTGAATATCGGAAAGTGCGTGTGCTGCTTTCGTAAACTCTGTAAAAGCGGGCTTCCGTGATTTTCAAGTATAAAATGGTATCGCCACCAGAACAAAGGTATAATTCATGTGATTTCAGCTAATTAAAACTTATTTCAGACAAAATTTAAGTGACTCATTATTGTGCTAAGAAACACCGACAATCACACAATTATGGGTCACTTTTTGTGCAGCATAAAAGTAAGAGTTCTGCGTACATGGGCATTGCATACACTTAGGGAATTGAACATACGAATTTCATAAAGTAAACTGGATGAAACAGCGAGAAAAATGAAAAACAATATACGTTCATAGGGCAGAGTTATGGTTTTCGTAACGATCATGCTGATTTTCATAGAACTGATTAACCTTTTCAATGCTTCTATAGTTAGACAATCATAATGTGCTCTATGAACTGTTTCAGTTTCCAAAAGTGAGGAACTAAATTTGTACCACGGCGACATCATTTGCACAAGTATGCAGCGGAATAGTTACCGTAAACCATCTTCATTATATTAGGAGAGGTTTGACTCTTGAGCGAAAACTTCATTACCATGAAACTGAACGATGCTGAATCTACTGATATTTTACCCATGAATTTTTCCTTCTTTTAAACATAAGGCTGTTCTTTCTAGTATCATTGCTAAAATAGTTTTTGGCGCTGAAACTGCTGATTATCAATTCATGAATTTTTCCTTCTTTAAAACATAGGCTATTCTTTCTAGTTTCATTGTTAAACTAGTTTTTGGCAAAAATTGTTGGAAAAGGTAAAAACAACGGCTAACTTTCAATGCGTCCTGATGACCATTCGGCCTAATGACCATTCGGCCTAGTGACCATTCGGCTTAATGACCTTTGGCCTAATGACCTTCGGCCTAATGACCCAGCATCCATTCGGCCGAAGGTCATTAGGCCGAATGGTCACTAGGCCGAATGGACACTAGGCCGAATGGTCACTAGGCCGAATGGTCACTAGGCCGAATGGTCACTAGGCCGAATGGTCACTAGGCCGAATGGTCACTAGGCCGAATGGTCACTAGGCCGAATGGTCACTAGGCCGAATGGTCACTAGGCCGAATGGTCACTAGGCCGAATGGTCACTAGGCCGAATGGTCACTAGGCCGAATGGTCACTAGGCCGAATGGTCACTAGGCCGAATGGTCACTAGGCCGAATGGTCACTAGGCCGAATGGTCACTAGGCCGAATGGTCACTAGGCCGAATGGTCACTAGGCCGAATGGTCACTAGGCCGAATGGTCACTAGGCCGAATGGTCACTAGGCCGAATGGTCATTAGGCTGATTTCATGCTAACCGTTCATTAGGTTATCGAAAAAGCCGCTATTTATGTTCCGTATACATAGGTTTGATTCTCTGTTACATTTGATTACCTCCAGCGGAACACCCAGAATTACTAACACTACCGGTAGTAACTTATGTGTACTGTGCCTATTTTCTGATTATCCGTTCATCAGGTTACTGAAAAAAGCGATTCGATGTACCGGGATTAGGTCATTTTTACATTTGGCCAATTCCGGCGAGACATCCGGAACCGTTTTGGAATACTACCGATAATCTCTAATGTGATCTGAGGCTATTTTTTTTCGGAAAATCGTTCATCAGGTCATCGAAAAAGCCGTGATTTGTAGTGTCGCATGTAAAGCTTTGGTTTCCTTCTACATTTGACCGCTTCCGGAGGCACACCCGGAACCGATTCCGGGGCACTACTAGTTTTCCCAAATATGATATGTGATTTTTACCCATTAACCTTTCAAAAGGTTATTGAAAAAGCCGTTTGATGTGTTGTGAATATTGGTTTGGTTCTCCATTACATACGATCACTTTTGACGAGATACCCGAAATCGGTTTCGAACACTACCAGTTGTCCCAAATATGATTTGAACTATTTATTGCTAGCCGTTATCAGTTTATCTAAAGTACCGCATTGAATGTGTTGAATGCAAGGGTTTGATTCACACAAGACATTTTACTCCAGTACACTTTATGAGTTCCATTTTGGCCCCATATCAACTGTGCGAAATTTCAGCTAGATCGTAGAAACTATATTATAGCGCCAGCCGTTTTAAGTTTTCATACGATTTACTATGGGGAAAATCACCTTTTCAAAGAAAAATCGCCACAGGTTGCCCCTTAACCCCTAAAAATATAACGATGAATGATTTCTGTTGGAAATTTTACGAGGAAGAAACCCTCTGAAGACCGCAAAGCGATCTAAGGCATGTGAAAAAAGTGATTGACTGAAAATCGAATGGCATGCCAACGCTGTTTAACATGTAAGGAACAACAATAAATAATAAAACCTCGTCATTTTATCGATCGGGTAAGACTTAATATCTTTTTCCACGAATGTCGCATCGCTTTGCGGTCTTTGGAGGTCTGATTCCTCGTGAAGTTATCTAAAGAAATCATTCATGGACTTATTTTTAGAAATCAATGAGTGACCTCAAACGGTTTTTCTTTGAAGAAGTTAATTTTTCCCATAGTAAATCGTATGAAAAAACTAAGAATGCCTGGCGCTAAAATACAGTTTCTTCGTTCGATCTGAAATTTTGCACAGTTGATATAGAACCTAAATGGAACTCAAAAAGTATACAGAGGTTGGAGTTTTTTTTCCATTTTTTATATTTTCCCATATAAACCGTGTACCAGGCTAATACATACAGACATCACCTCAACTCGTCGAGCTGAGTTGATTGGTATATGTGACTCGACCCGCCGGGCCTTCTATCAAAAAGTCATTTTTGGAGTGAACATATAGCCTTTCCAGTACACTTAGTGTACGAGAAAGGCAAAACCATTGAATAGTCGCCATTTTTAGACTCCGGACATCTTACCTAAAGCCTGTGTCCGCAATAATCGGGACACAGAAGTACGGCTGTAGCTCTGTAATGAATCGGTAAAGTTGGACAAAAAATTGACTGAGAACTCTTTGGTATATGTTTATTATTTGTGCCAAATTTCATAAATTTCGATGCATTACTTTTAACTATGGATGCAAAACAAACAGATGTGGTTTTAAATATTTTGTACAATCATGACCAATTTTCATTCGCATAATAGATGGTTCTTTTGCGCTACAGTTCAAAGTTCTGTGATAATAATTATGAAATTTCGTTAGCAGTTATGATACTTATAGACACTTTTTTTGCAAAATTTCATCAACTTTGATCAGTTGGTTTGAAAACTACTGGTATTGATAGGAATGAGTGTCAGTGAAAATTTTGAATGTTTTTCATGTGTGATGTTTGCCTATTCATAACTTTTGAATTTCTCTACCAATTTTCATGCAATTTTCACAGAAGGTAGTCGACTATGTGAATATTATGCCTGCACTAGGCTTTATACCATATATATTTATATTGCATGGTTTTAGCACCTAAAACTTCATTAAACAGTCACCATCTCGAATTTTGAGCCATCATTTTGGATTTTAGACCATCTTGGATAATCGGTCACCATTTTTGGAGTCTAGACTTCTTCCCTTGCTTCTCCCCATACCAAATATACCCAATATGGATGGTTTAAGTTCTAAAACTCCATTAGTCGCCATCTTGGATTTTAGACCGCCATCTTGGATATTCCGGACGCCATCTTTGGAGTCCAGACTTCTTCTTCATACCAAATATGCCTATATTGCATGGTTATAGAGCATAAAACACCATTGAACAGCCATTATGTTGAATTTGGAGTCGCCATCTTGGTTTTTAGACCGTCATCATTTTTGGACTTCGGAAATCTTCCTCATACAAAATATTCGCATATTGCATGATTTAAGAGCCAAAAACTCTATTAAACAACTGCCATCTTGAATTTGGAGCCGCCATCTTGATTATTCGGCTGTCATTTTGAACTTTGGGCCAACATTGTGGAATTTCAAGTCTCCAGTGTTGATTTCTACACAAAAATCGTCAACCATGCTAAAGGGAACAAAAATCGCCGTAGTTTGATGTGTCGCATGGAGCTTGGTTCAGTGTTGTATACGGCTAGTTATACCGGTGCTGGTCTGGATCACTGAAACGGGCATAACTCCGGGACGCCCCAAGCGATCCAGACCATTTTCAATAGCAAACAATGCGGTAAAATTCCGGTTCGATTCGAGCTATAATTCGATAAATCGGCCAAAGTGAGTAAACTTTTCCTGCGCACAGATATACATACATACACACATACAGACATCATCTCAATTCGTCTAACTGAGTTGATTGGTATATGTGACATGACCCTCCGAGCCTTCTATCGAAAATTCGGTTTTTGAGTGAACATATAGCCTTTCAGTACACTTTAGTGTACGAGAAAGGCAAAAACACAATGTTACCAGTTTATATTACGGAATGCCATTTACCTACCAACTTTTTTGGGACAGTATTTGCACAAAACGTGTGTAATTTTAATGAATTTCGAAATGGTTCAAATTAAGATCACAATTTGGCTAGTTCAAAGCTGAGACGAGACTCGCGAAGAGGAAAAAAAGCAACGTCAAATGTAGCTGAAATGCAGCTGTCATTTGTAGCCCGTTTGATTACATTACCTAAAACGAGGAAAGTATTGCTATCCGAGATAAATTCTTAAACCAAGATTTACTCCGAGCAGCATTTTCTTCTGTTGTGCTGCCAGAAAAAAAAAATGAAAACCAAATATTCCAATGATTACTTAACTTGGTGATTGTTGGCGATGCAAAACTTCACCTCAACATGATTTTGTGCGTAAATGGGATTCAGTCACACTGCATGTCAGATGATGCGGTCACGAACGTGTTTGAACCACAAGCCTAAAACATAATGTCAACACAGATGGTAAGAAGAATAAAAATAACAAACTGGAGAAAAAGAAGACCGTCTTCGCGAGTCTCGTCTCAGGTTCAAAGTAAGATTTCTTACCCTACTTGTCCTCTGCTTTGACTTCTTTCTTCCACTGGGGTGCTTTCCAAGGGGCGTCCTTTCTTTGACCTGCCCAAGCATATAGGGGCTGAGGAGCCAAAAAAGGTCACAGCCTCCTGCTCCCTTCAACCGGAAATGGCTGAGCTCTTCAGGGCCACATTCTGGTGCTTTGTTGCCCTTATGCTTCGGGATTAACACTCTGCTGGTCTTGTGAGTGCCGATGGATGTTTTTTTCCTCCAAGGCCGTTTCGCACGCATCTGCTAGTGCTTATGGTACGCAATCGCATACAAGACGCAATGGCGTGTCTGTGTTGCTATTACTCTTTGAGAGACGTATGCTTCACGACCATCTGGTGGGCGGGAAAGGCTGCGAAAGTGCCGGAAATCAACCCTGTAAAGATGATATTCGTTACTGATCCAGGTGACAAAAGAAGACGCGAGAAGTATGGTGATCTGACGAATGTTATATCGTATATAATATAAAGCTCCATTCCGCACGGTGCACTCCTAAATAGTCGGATCAGAAACGGTCGGGATATTGATAGCTCAGGAAGTGAAGGCACAGAATGATGCACTGCTGCTGATGATGATGAGCAATATGTGTTTTCCTGGGGGCACTTTGCACTGATATTGGAGAATCGTTGCAATGAGCGAGTGAGTGAGTGGATCACGCTTTGCTACAGAGAAACTGTGTGGCCTCGGTCGTGTGCAGTGTACTTTCTGGATAAATAACATGTTATTATCGGATGTGTTCGAAAAGTAAGAGTTAATAAATAAAGCACCGTTTCGTGTGGAAAATCAAGATTTGCCATCTGATCAATCTCATAAGTACTTGGAATGAAAACAGAGGAGGTTTCATGTGGGCCAAATGAGTTTGCGCGCATTTTAGAGAATACTAGGTAAACATTAAAAAATAATACAACAGATTGTAACTCTGTAGAACTCTGAAAAGATCCGAGAATAACATAGTAAGAGAATTAGCAATGTATTTCCCTCAAACAAAATGCCCGTCGGCTGTTTGAAAATATTCAGATTGATTGTCAATACAAACTAACAAGTCTGCTTGTTTTGATAGTTTTATACTCGGAAATAGGAATGCCCCGGTCGTGCGATGATAGTTTATTACAATGTTTCATGAAGTGGAACGCATAAGCTATCAGTTTGCACTTTGCAATAACTTTGTTATTTGATTTTCATGCATCCGTTCATGGGCAAACTAATATGTTTGGCCCTTCGGTTGGGATGTGAGCTTCGGCAACAGAGTTGTATCGGTAGTAAAGCGAGACAATTTTTTGGTTGATAAACACGTCGCTTATATAGTAAGAGAGAGTGTTATTATTCATATATGAAGCAGACAATTGTTCAAAATTTTGATGATAAGAATTTAATACTTGCACAATTAATCTTGAGGGCCCATATAGCCGAGGCGGTAAACGCACGGGTATTCAGCATGACCATGCTGAGGGTGACGGGTTCGATTCCCGGTCGGTCCAGGATCTTTTCGTAAAGGAAATTTCCTTGACTTCCTTGGGCATAGAGTATCTTCGTGCCTGCCACACGATATACACATGCAAAATGGTCATTGGCAGAGGAAGCTCTCAGTTAATAACTATGGAAGTGCTCATAGAACACTAAGCTGAGAAGCAGGCTTTGTCCCAATGAGGACGTTACACCAAGAAGAGGAGAGAGGACAATTAATCTTGTCAATGTACATTGAAAAAACCCTAATTAATCCACCTAGCGGTGATGGCGCCTTTCTCGTGCCTTCGAAAACACATTTCAACACAACTCAAGTGACATGTTGATGAATATTGCACTTTCATACGTTTAACAGAAATTCATTTCTTGACATCAGAGACAAGGGGCGGGACAGTGCCTAATACCGATGCTAATACCGCCTAATAAATATTAGTTTCCTAATCTTCATGGTTCACCGAATCATTTTTTGTGTAGTATGTAATGATTTTTCATACAACAACCAACTGTCACGAATACAAAAGATAGAGATACGGTTCGTCGAAGGTTTTTCTTTAATTTGTTCAATTTTAAACCCTAATTTGTTTTGATTATGTATTTTAGCAGTGAAAATAACGTGAGTTACACTGCACTGGATGGCTCTCGAAAGCCCATATCGCTGGACGTAGGAAAATCAAAAAGGTAGCTCCATCAAATGCGATTCGATGCACTTCAATTGCAAGTCCTAAGCAGGAGCTGATTGCGGAAAACCGTTGTCTTCAAATGCGTGTATCCAATACCTAAATATAAAATAAAAACTAAATAAGCTGACTGCCGGTAGTGACTAAACGTTAAACAGGAGCAAAAACGCGGCGTGCGCCGTGAGCGTTCATACCATACTAGCCTATTTTTTAGCTAACCGTTCCTCAGGTTATTAAAAAAGCCGTGGTTTGATGTGTCACATGGTACATTTGATCACTTTCGGTGGGGTACCCCGAACTGGTTCTGGAGCACTACCGGGTCTCCCAAATATAGTCTGAGACTATATTTCATTACTAATGTTCACCTAAACACCACGATTTGATGTATCGCCTGCATGGGTAATGGGTATGCATGGACACCCAGAACCAGCTCCGGGATTGTACCGATTGTTCCTGATGTGGTCTTAGACTAGCTCTAAGCAAAGTGTTAATAAGTATTCCTAAAAAATCGCGAATTGATGTACCGCATGCATAAGTGTGGTTTATTTTTGCAATTCGCCAGTTCCGGCGAGATACTCGAAACTTGTTCCGGAGCACTACCGGTAGTCTTAAATATGGCCTGAGACTATTTTCTTGCGCTGACCGTTCTTCGCGTTAATATGCTGCGTGCATACGTTTGGTTCCATTCTACATTTGACCACTTCCGGTGAGTCACCTGGAACCGGTTTCGGCACACTATTGGTTTTCCAAAGTATGGTCTATGATTTTTTCTTGTTAACCGTTCATCAGGTTACCTAAAAAGTAATTTAATGTGTCGCATTCATGGGTTGGTTCTCCTTTACGTTTGACCATTTTCAATGGAACATCCGTAATGGGTTGCGGTAGTTGCTATGAACACTACCGGCAGTCCTAAATATGATCGGAAACTATCTTTTGCTAAATCAAGATACCTAAAAAGCCGCGATTTGATGTATCGCATGCATGGGTTTGGTTCACTTTTATATTTGCTTACTTTCGGCGGGGCACCCAGAATAGATTCCGGGACAATATCGGTAGTTTCTGATGTTGTTTGATCCTATTTTTTTGCTAACCGATCATCAGGTTATCGAAAAAAAAAACTGATTTGATGTGTCGCTTTCACGGGTTGGGTTTACTTTCATATATGGCCATTTCTGGCAGGACACCCGGAACCGGTTCCGGATTACTACAGATTCAGATATGTTTTGGGAATATTTTCCTGTTTACTGTTCATAAGGTTATCGAAAAAGCCGCGCTTTGATATGTCGCATGCATGGGTTTAGTTCACTTTTATATTTGGCTACTTTTGACGGGATACCTGGTACCGGTTCCAGATCACTACCGGTTCAAATATGTTATGAGAATATTTTCCTGCTTACTGTTCATCAGGATATCAAAAAAGCCACCATTTGATATATCGCATGCATGGGTTTGGTTAACTTTTATACTTGGTCACCTCCAGCGGGACATCTGGAACCGGTTCCGGAACACTAACGGTTCCGATATGATCTGAGATCTGTTTTCCTGCTTACTGTTGATCAGGTTATCAAAAAAGCCGCGGTTTGATATGTTGCAAGCATGGGTTTAGTTCATTTTTATGTTTGGCCACTTCCGGCGGAACACCCGGAACCGGTTCCGGGACATTACCGGTTCAGATATGGTCTGAGACCATTTTCATGGTTACCATTCATCAAATTATCGAAAATGCCATAGTTTGATGTGTCGCATGGATGGGTTTGTAGCGTTTTCATATCTGGCCCCTTCCTGGGGTACCGGTCCGGAACACCTAAATGGCCATAACTCTGGAACCGCTGGACCAATCCGAACCATTTTCAATAGGAAACAATGGGACCAGATTCCGCGTCGAATGAACCGTTGGTCATTGAAATCGGTTGAGGTTTACTGCCAAAAAGTGATGTGAGTTTATTTGTACACACACATACACACACACATACATACATACACACACACAGACATCACCTCAATTCGTCGAGCTGAGTCGATTGGTATATAACACTTGACCCTTCCGGGGGCTCTATCAAATTTTGGTTTTTGGAGTGAACATATAGCCTTTCGGTACACCTTGGTGTACGAGAAAGGCAAAAATACAATGATTTTTCAGCAAATATTAAACAATCTGAAACATTACATATACTGTAAAAAATGTCGAGGGTTGCTTGTAGGTTTTCCGAAAATACACAATCATTGTTAATGAGAGCATAAATTTCGCAAGTCCATTCGAACATTTTTACTTACAGCGATAAAGCATGAAGGCTGATGTGTAATTATATGCGTGCATGGAACCTAATTACCGAATGCGAATAAAATATTCAAATTTCTATTTCGCCCCAGCAAGCAATGATTTTCAATGTGGGAATATGATGCAAAAGCCGCACACGTTGCTCTTTTCCAAGGGGACCAAATATCATAATTTGCATTTCGGTGGCCATCCTGCTGCTGGTCGCAAATACAAACCGCCAAACAGCGTCGGCAACATAATGTTGCACCATACATGGAGCCCATCTCTACTTACACCTTCCGGAAACACTCACAGATCGTAGATTTTCTCAAGCGCACATAGCAGCGTACCATCAATAAAAAATAATAATGCAATTTATATGCAATTTGATTGATTACTTTGTTGGTTTGTAACGATACCCTCCATTTGTTTTCTCGGTTGCATCGAACGTGTAGCCAGTTATGGCGATCTACTCATCGTGCCAATAGAATACATAAACATTAAAACGAATTTCTATCGACGGTGATAAAATCGAGGCGATTAAAGAACTCGTTTAGGGGGATTAGGGGCATAATGGACACCCTAAGCAAATAAGTATGTTAGGCCTGTAAAACTGAAACATATTATCAGTTGACTTTCAACTTTAACTTGAATCCTACATATTTTTATTATTTACAGCAGGTAGAATGTCTGTATTGTGAAGAAATAATGAATAGTAAACCGTGTGTTTTTCAGGGCTGACAGGAAAGGTACGGGGCGAAATGGACACCCCTGCATATTTATGCTAATTCTTTGGTTACATCGACCAGTTAAGTAATTTGCTTACTGAGATCAATGCCAGAGATATAAAACTCCATCTCAGACGAGTTTACATAACATCAAAGTTAATTAAAAAAACTTTAGGCTAAAGTAATCGGATTGATTTTTTCCAAATTCTCCAAAACGCCTAATAGTACAATGCGCGTACATCCATTCGTAATTGCCAGTGTTCATTTCGCCCCCGAATCGACTATAACATTAAAATTGCTATTTTAAGTAAATTCTGATCAAAATTAAAATACTTCATCCATTGCTAAATCTTCGTATAGGGGGGGGTGGGGGTAAGACGGACCACCGACTAGTTCTGGCACTTAAGAGCTGAAATTTGACTTTCTTTTACGATTAACTTTATCTTCTTATCAGTTGATGATTATTGAACCACTCCATGAGAGAATACATACGTCAAAAGTGCAAAAAATAACCAATCATTTACCAGGCTACACGCTTTTGAGCTGGGATCTAATTTTAAGGCGGCAATAAATAAGCTTTTTAACATTAAATTGCTAAGTTTTTGCATTTTATTTTGAGTTTCCCAGTAGTTTTAAACTGTTCCATCCTATTCACAACGACATTCAGGTAAATTTCATGGATTATAAATAACGGTGGTGGAATGAATATTTTGCGTTGTGTGGGGGTAAGACGGTCCGCCTTGAGGGTGGGTAAAACGGACAGTGTTGGGGTTACTTTGATAGTGTCGTAAGAAATACATTAAGACCCACACATTGTTCACAGATTGAAATCTATGGAGTACAAAAATGATTGTGGAAGCCGTATAAAGCATTCCATATTGAGCGATTCCAAGCAACAGCATCAAAATTAAGGAAATTTTTTAATTCATGATTTTCTATTGAACTGAAACTTTGCACAGTTTTTCAGTTCCATCTAAATCGCCATTTTTCGATATCAAATTTTTATTTAGAGCCACGACTAACTTTTCAAAAGGGTGTATGTGAAAATGGTTCAAAAATATTCAAAAATATGCACAGCAAAAACGGATTGTTCGATTGTTATGAATTTTTCAGCAAAGTTAGATAACTAAATGGTGATTTCTAAGAAAATATACACTGTGAAAAAAATCTTTTTTATCATTGAAAAATATCATTTTTGTCACAAAAACTCAAATATCTCAAAACCCTATCTTTTTACCAACTTGAATTTTTTAGGGAAAACGGTCCATTGTATTAGCAATCTACCATAAAAATTTGGTGATGGTAAACTAAAAAACAAAAAAGTTATAACATTTCAAAAATTTCACAATTTTTACATTTAGTAAAAAAATAAATTTTCTGTGTAAATTATTTCGGCCGGAAATCGCGATTTGATGCTGATTTTATTGTTCAACAAAGTTAGACAACTATATGGTGATTCCTAAGAAAATATACACTGTGAAAAAAAATCTTTTTTAACATTAAAAAATATCATTTTTGTCACAAAAACTCAAATATCTCAAAACCCTACTTTTTTACCAACGTAATTTTTTAGAGAAAACGGTCCATTGTATTAGCAATCTACCATAAAAATTTGGTGATGATAAACTTATTAACAAAAAAGTTATGACAATTCAAACATTTCACAATTTTCACATTTAGTAATATTTTTTTTTAGTGTAAATTATTTCGACCGGAAATCGCAGTTTGATGCTGATTTTATTGTTAATGGCCTTGCGTGAGTAAAACAAGTTGTTTTTATTATATATTATATCTATTTATATCTATATATATATATATATAAATGCAGTGGCATACGTGGGACCGCGCATAGCTTGCAAACGGAAGGTCCGATTTTGATCGTCTTAGTTTTGTTCTGTTAGTTTTCACCCAAGGAAGGTTTATGAGGTGAAAAGCATGGAAAAAATGAGAGTTTTTGAAAATTGAACATCCATACTTTGTGACCGGGGGGACTTGGTCTTGGATAGAAACTTGAAACGTCAAAAAAACGCAGTAGGCAAGACAAAGTTTGCCGGGTACAGCTAGTATACATATAATATACTATGCACAGTAATGTTCCGATTTTATCACGCTCTCCGCGCATTGGTCGTTTATTCATTAATTTGCTGTTACATTTGAGGACAAGTGTTTTCCCTCTTCTTCAAGATGAATGTTGAAATCATGTTTTGCAACGTTAAAAATATTGAAATGGGTATAGATGTTGAAGAATATTTCAAAGCATTTTTGAAAAGGGGCGTAATTAAATTGTTTAAACAGATGTCACTGATGGTACGGTGGCATGACTCTCTGCACGTAGCACTTCTGGCAATTTCTCAGTTGTTGTCGTTTTTGAACTTCCTGCGCCCTGCTTTACCGATGATATACAGATGGCTCGTTTGTCAAATTCTAGACGGCTGGACGTGCAAATGCGTGGACATTTGGGTTTATCTATGGTGCTTTCGGTGAGATTTCGTAACTCTTTTGAACATTTTTTTTTCATCAAACGGTCTACAAGAGAGCGTTGAGTTGAAGACCTTTGAGAAAGCGATTGTTCATGTTGTTCGTTAGATTATAATAAACAAAATCACTTATTAGTTTTAACTGACTAGTTTGGTGTTGGTGGGTGGCTGAAGAAAAAATTCACTATACAATTTTTAATATCCATAGCGGTAGTATTTTTTTGCTTTTTCGTGAGCATTGTCATGGTATGTATACAGACAAACATACGTAACACTGACGAAATTTTCATTGACCACGCCTTTAACGATCATTTTGAATCTTGGTTGTAGCTTTCATAACCAGAAGAGCGCCCATCGTTTTTCTTTGCGTTTGACGTTTCACACTAGCGCCTTCTGATGACGATATTGCACAACGCAGTGTTTCGTGAAACATTTCCACCAGGTGGTGGTAGTGTGAACTGGGCGATGGATTTTCACTAAAATTGTTCTAGGCGTTTCGTCTGTTTGTCTGTGGTATGTACCTCTCATGCATTTGTTGTTGATGTTACTCGCATTCTTCCGATCATAAAGTCTGTTCTCTAAGAGGTATTTTTTTTTGCAGATAAACTAGACGTTTACGCGTATATAAAACTTTTTTTATACAGCTTTTGTCTTAAAAAAAGTTTAATTCCATTTTTCTTATAATCAACAGTTTTTCAACACTATCAAGGGATTTTTTCACCAGTCACGTACAATAAAAAGTATGACACTCTCAATATTTTTGATCACAACACTGGATCGCGTCTAAGTTTCAAATAGATACTAAAGTAATTATGAATAATCAACTCAAATATCATGAAAACAACTTGTTTAATTCAGGCGGTAGCCTTTACAATAAAATCAGCATCAAAATATAATTCTCGAAATAATTTACACAGAAAAAAATTTTTTTTGTTACTAAATGTAAAAATTGTGAAATGTTTGAAATGTCATAACTTTTTTATTTATCAGTTTACCATCACCAAAATTTTATGGTAGATAGCTGATATAATGGGCCATTTCCCCTAAAAAATGACGTTGGTAAAAAGATAGGGTTTTGAGATATTTGAGTTTTTGTGACAAAGATCATATTTTTTTAAAGTAAAAAAAGAATTTTTTTACAGTGTATATTTTCTGAGGAATCATAATTTAGTTATCTAACTTTGCTGAAAAATTCATAACAATCGAACAATCCGTTTTTGCTGTACAGCTTTTAGAATATTTTTGAACCATTTTCGCATACACCCTTTTGTAAAGTTAGTCGTGAGTGAATATGAAGGTTTAATATCGAAAAATGGCGATTTATATGAAATTGAAAAACTGTGCAAAGTTTCAGATATTTTTGAAATGGTCGCTCAGGATCGACTGACATGACTCCGTGGAATTCCTCTATTGATTTTTGTTCAAAAATTCATTTTATTAGAATTTTTGTTGTTGGAACTGTTTGAACTTTGTAAAATTACCACAGCATTGCATACTGTTAGGCGTTTAACAGTCTATGGAGGTTTCCAATTTACAAAATAGATTTTAATTTGCAGAATCACGTTTCGCTAAGAGATTTAAGGCCAAATTTAGATTCCACTATGATTGATCTACCGAATACAAACGGCCACAAACATCATTTAACACAATTAGAGGCGTATTAGCTAAATTTCCAAACGTGTCCATCTTACCCACCCTACCGGTCCGTCTTACCCACACTGTTGAAAAACATACATTTGGAGATCACGTTTTAATTATCTCAAAAGTCATGGAAAATCAAATTTTATTGCAAAATCGGCTTGCAGACTGTAAAGTACCTTAGTTAAAGAATATAGTATGGTGATAAAATTTTAATTATCGCATTGTTTACACTGTCAAAATAGAGTGTTTACTAAACATGTCCGTCTTACCCCCACCCCCCCTACATGCAGATAAAGTAACAATTCATTTGTTTTTATGGTGGACACACTCAAACACTTGTAATACCTTATTTGATGCTGCTTCGAAATTATTATAATTTCACCATATGAAAAATATATTTCAATTTCAATGATATTTTGGTTATTTTGGAGCAATATAAATGGTACTTTTGTAAAATAGAACCATGACTTGTTCCTTTACACTTATGCATTGAAAGTTTTACATAAAAGTCAACGGTTTCGGCAAAAACAGGGGTGTTCATTTCGCCCCGGGTGTCTATTATGCCCCAAAAAACCCCTACTTAGACTAGCTGGCGGCCGCCGACCACGACACCAGCAGAGAAATTCAGAGACACATTCTGGCAGGAATTGAGCTTACTTTGGACTCCGCAACAAAGTCTGCCGTCACACAAAGTTAACTATCTACTGAACGCTGATTAGAAAGGCACGAAACATGGACCGCACGCGCTCTTGAAGTTTTCGAATGGAAGGTGTTGCATACCATCTACGGCGGAGTGCAGGTGGAAGAGGGGACTTGGAGCAGGCCAATGAACCACAAACTGCATCAGCTGCTAAGAGAACCATCCATCGTCCACACCGCGAAAATGAGGAGGCTACGGTGGGCGGGCCACGTCATCAGGATGTCGGATAGTAACCTGACTAAAACGGTTCTCGAGAGTCATCCGACTGCTACGAAAAGACGTGGTGCGCAGTGAGCTATGCGGGTCGATCAAGTGGAGGACGATCTGCGAACCCTTCGCAGAGTGCGGAACTGGAGACACTCATGTATGGGCCAAGAAGACTGGAGACGACTCCTACATACAGCAGAGGACACTCAGGCCTTGTTCTGACGAAAAGATAAGTAAGTGTAGTTTGTATAATTGAAAGTCTATGAGCGTATAGGTAAGGGAGGGAAAATCTACGTGGGGTCGGACATAGTTGTCATGTTAGGAAACCTGTACATAATTGAAGATTTATATTTTATAGAACAGGCAAGATAAAAAAGGGCTACAATTTTTCAATATATTCTTTTGCATTTATTTTTTCCAATCGTCTCAAAATCACAATTTCCATCGGTTAGCCCGTCGTCAGCGGATCGGTCAAACTCGGGGGAAACTGTGGCGACTGCAATGGATCGGAATAGATTGAGCGGAAGCACGTGATGAAATGTACGCAAGGTGATCACAGATGAGTCCGTTCAGCTACATATATAACGTGGATCTCGGCAAGGTTGGGAACGAGTGCGCGGGAGATCGATTGCCGTTGCTACCTACACTTGTCGGTTTTCAACTACATCGCGGGTCGCCAAAAGGGGGTATCGTATCGTATCGATGATGGTTAGCATTATTCACCGAATTACGCTTTCATAGAATCAGAACCACCGTAAAACAATATATTTCGGTTTGGTTTTCCTATTGCATGTATGCGGTGGCGTTATAAACCCATATTTGACGTAAACATGATTCCTATTGAATTATTACGCTTTATAATTGTGTACATCGTTAGACTTTAAATCTTTGTGTTGGACGTTGGAAGCTCTCCCGACACCGATGTTTCTATCCCGACCAGTCAGGTTCCGAAGTTGGTCCGGCGGTTCCGGTTGGTGGTAGACTTCCGGTTCAGCGGCGCGCCGACGACCAAAAGCCAGTGGCACGTTACAGACGTCTCGGTCATGTCCCCGGCGGTAAATCAAGCCTACGTTACGAATGCGTTCAGGTCATATGGCAAAAGTTTCACGCATTCGATATATTCGTTCAATACATGGCCTTCATGCCTCATTTCTCCTTCTAAAATTTTTTACACTTGTTCGCAACCTGGCCCTAGCGAATACTATCATAGCTGTCATTTCATTATCCAATTTGATCTCTACTCCCTTACACTCTGAGTAGAAAATGACCGATAAAGTCATAAAATTAACTCGGATTTCCAAAAGGTGCTGAAGAGACGAACCAGCCAAGGGCTGAAAGTCTCTTAAATAAAGACAAATCAATCAATCAATCAATCCAAAAGGTGCGTAATGAAAAAACCAGACACACACACACATCACCTCAATTCGTCGAGCTGAGTCGATTGGTATATGTATGATTCGACCCTTCTACGTTTATTAGAGTGAACATACAGCCCTTTCAGTACACTTTGTGTACGATAAAGGTAAAAACGAATTCTAACTCCGCTATACCATTTTAGATCACATTTGCTTCATATGTGTTACGATGTTCACTTGTATGCATTATTTTTTTTGTAAGCGGACAACAAGCGTTCCAGGATCTCATTATTGCAATTCAACACAACGCCGAAGCAGTTGGCACATGAGTTATGTACCGTAGACCGAGGTCAAATTGATCAGCTGGTTGAATTTCTTTTTTCTAAGGTGGAATTTCTCACTTGCAACTAAATGCACTTCATTATTAACATAAACCTAATAATTCGCCGGATTGCTTGTATGTATCTATATACTACATTGAAATAATGCCATGCCATATAATTAATTCATATAGGGTATTGGTTCCCTTAATAAGCATGTGGCTCCCATTTTCACCTGACGAAAAACAATGGATTGAAGCGCTGTTTGTTTTGTTCATTATTTTTGTATTTTTTGTTAGGAGTCGGCATCCATGAAAACAAAAAGAACGGAATCAATCGTTCCGTAATCGCTTGTTTTCGAATAGGATGAATATGGGAGCGTGAGATTACTGATGGTACACATACCCCCCACATTTGAAATTTCATTTTGATAAAATGTTTTGTTATACTGTTCTGACAAAATCAGAAATTGCTAATAAATAATTGATTTTCGAGCAATCAAAATTGTCGGACTTTTCACGAATAATTATAAAAATGCAATAAATAATGACATTTTTTTTCCACAAATAGTTCAAATGTTCCATAAAAAAATCCGACTTTCCATAATAAATTTAAAAATTCTCCATTGAAAAACATCTTAAAAGCAATTCATAGTCCAGCAATAACTACGAAACAACGAGCAATTAACTTCAATGCATTTCTAGCTTAAAGGCCGACACCGAGCCATGCGGCGAAGCTGCACAGAGAATTGAGGAACAGAGAAGGCCGTCGAAGTTTTCAATAACCCGATGTGTCGTAATTGCATCGCTTCGGTTCTAAGCAATCCACAGATTCAATGATTTGCCCAATATAAGGGGCTGTCCATAAACCACGTGGTCATTTTTTGGGACTTTTCAAACCCCCCCGCGTGGTCATTTGTTCATACAAATTTTTTTATTTGTTCATACAAAATGGTCATTGGCCGAACCCCCCCCCCCCCCCCCCCTAATGACCACGTGGTTTATGGACAGCCCCTAATGCTCCGACCAACGACAATACCGATGACATGAAGGATGCGTTTTACGAATGCCTTGACAAGACCTATGCCCAAAACATGACGTTAAGATTGTCATCGGTGAAGGCAAACATTCTTCATAGAAAACATAGGTATCACACCAACGGATACTTTGAATTCAAAAATTGCTATTGTTCTCACCATAAAGAGACCATATATGTTATTGTTGTTCATATGTAATTTTCAATTCACTAAGTGAGATTAACGTACTCTACTACATTCGTCGTTTAAAAATAAAATAACAAATAAAGTAAAACTTTTTCGGTTTCAGGATCATCTTTAGAGTGCTTGCAAATTATTTTAAGGAAAAAGCTGTAATTTATTTTCATTTATTACCTTTAGTTAACTGCTCTCACTTGCCCCAGTGCATTTCAGCATCTGGGGCAAGTGAGACATATGAGAGTAAACAAACACAACTTCATAGTTTGATCTCGCTTTCTTCAGCCTACACAAAAGTGAAGTAAAAATCGGCGTGTTAAGTAAACAATCGTTGAATTATACTTAATTACTTCTATTCTGATGATGAAGCTATTGTTTAAAATGGTAAAGTCTTGAGTAGAACCGAAATAATCTATTTTTCATATTTTTTTCAAATTCTATTATTTTTTCGTTTTTTTGCTGCACAACGAGTTTTTCTGAATATTAAGGAACCGATCATATAGTATGAAAAAATTGGAAAACGATTTATTCAAAGTTCACGATTTAAAAATCTTTATTTAATGATCGTAAAATTATGTTAGGGTAAACATAACATCTGTAAATCTTGAAAAATCTCTTGGCGAGTTTTATCAATTACGTAATATGAAAAGCAAGTTTGGAAATCTTTCGGCCTTTAACCTTAGGGCGCTTTTTGTATAAATAAAATCAATTTGTTTTGCACGAGCTGCTAGAGTTTAATCATTTTTTTCTCAGTGATTCTTTATTATATGTGTTACGTAATTTATGCACGATACCACAAAACTTTTCCAACATAAATCGCTAAACATAGTTATTCGCATAATATATCTGTACGGATGATTTCTCCAAAACCTGGTTTGCTTCATAGGTTTTGGAGAAATCATCCGTACATTTTCTTTAAGAATTTTTGTACGTGGATAGGCGCAATGGATGGAGGTCACGGTAAGACGGTGTCCAACTGCAAAACCTGCAACCGTCCTGACTCGGCGGATGCCCAGATGGTTGCCTGCGACAAGTGCCAGTTGTGGGAACACTTCACGTGTGCGGGCGTGGATGAAACCGTCAAGGATCGGCAGTATGTATGCAATGATTGCATAGCCAAGGTGAGTGCCGATAAATCTAAGCGCGGGAAACAGCTGAAAGCTGACAATCGGTCCGCCAAATCCGGTGGAAGATCAGCTTCGAGGAAAGGCTCGAAGATTCCTTCGATCCCAGCGAGCCAAACTTCCAGTGCTCGGGCAGCCGCCCTGGAGGCCCAAATGAAGGTCATCGAGGAAGAGAAGGAGATGAAGGAACAGGAGCTGAAGGAGCAGGAAGAGCTGAAGAGAATGGAACTGGAAGAAGAACAGCGTCAAATCGAGGAGAAGAAGCAACTGATAGAAGAATAACGACGTCTCCGCCAGCGAAAGCTGGACGAACAACGGGCGTTGCTGGCGAAACAGCAATTGATTCGGAGGGAATCGGTCGAGAAGAAGAATGAGCTAATCAAGCGGATGTCGGAGGCCGGAAGCGGATGCGGCAGCAGTACGAGCTCACTTCCAGATTCACGAGAGAAGGTGAAGAGTTGGCTAGCAGGTCAACATACCGATGGAAGATCTTTGGGGAAGATGGTGGAGGAACAAAAAGCAAATAGTGGCCTTCACCCGACAGTTTCTCAAGACCCGTTGGCATACCAGCTACCAACATCGCAATCCAGGGTTGCACAAATCACCTCGCAAATGGCTCGTGGTATGCAGGTGGGAAGCTTGTCCCAAACGCTACAGCAAGCTCGGTCAGAAATTGTCGTGCAACCGTTCCAACGATACGTAGCGAACTCCCAGCCTCACATACAACCGATGCTGCGTACTAATCAGGCTGTGCATCGCCAGCTCTCCGCGCAGCAGCAGCTGTGTTATCCATACGTACAGCAGCAACTACGCCATCCGCACAGCGGCGGCCCTGTCAACCAGGATGCGGCCCATAGTACAGCGCCTGAACAGCAACATGGTGGATATGATCGGTCGGAAGCGACACCGCTCTCGGTGGTCATTGAGCAGCCATCTCAGCGATACGCAGGGATTCCCGGGTCAAGTTATCCAGTGTATTCTCCACAGAACGTTGGTTTTTCGAATCCACAGGTGAATCGGCTGTCCCATCGATACCAACAGGAGATCGTGCCTCCGCAAGATCCAGTTCAGCAGCCAGCTATGGCTGAACAATCCGTCGTTCTTCAGTCGCAACAGCTTTCAGCGCGGCAGGTAGTTGGGAAACAGTTGCCCAGATTCGATGGCAACCCAATTGACTGGCCTATGTTCATCAGTAGCTATGAACAGTCGACCGCTGCTTGCGGCTACACAAACGCTGAAAACCTGATTAGGCTTCAGCAGTGCCTGACTGGACACGCGAAAGAGTCGGTCTGCAGCAAACTTCTGCTGCCAGAGAGCGTGCCTCACGCTATCGAGACACTGCGTATACGTTACGGTAGACCAGAGCTGCTACTCAAATCACTCCTCGAAAAGGTTCGTCGTACACCAGGTCCAAGACAAGACAAATTGGAAACGGTTATCGAGTTCGGTTTGGCAGTTGGCAATTTTGTCGATCATCTTCGGGCGGCGCAGTTACAGCAACATCTCACGAACCCCATGATGATGCAGGAGTTGGTAGATAAGCTCCCAGGCTCGATGAAAATGGAGTGGGCTTCCTTCAAGGGCCAACAACCGTTGGCAGACTTAGAGACCTTTGGGCGCTTCATGGAAAAGCAAGTCAACGCAGCGAGTGCGGTGAGCTTCGAGCTTCCAGTCCACGAGAAAACGTATAAGCACGAAAAGCAGAAAGGAAGGGAGAGTGCCGGGATCCATGCACATTCGCAAAGCGATAGTCCAATCAATAAACCGAATTCGTCAGGACAACCTCGGAAGCCGACTAAAATCTGTGGTGTCTGTACTCGCGAAGGTCACAGGGCGGCGGATTGCTCTCAGTTTAAAGAGCTGAACGTCGACGAGCGGTGGAAGACTATTCAGAAGAAGGGCTTATGCAGAACATGTCTGAACAGCCACGGCAAATGGCCTTGTAAGTCATGGCAAGGCTGTGCGGTAGATGGGTGCCGACTGAAGCACCATACTCTTCTTCACTCTCCTTCATCGACACACCATGTCAATTATTCTTCTACCCATACACCTTCACCGAAAGCCTTGTTCCGCATACTGCCTGTCATCCTATACAACGAAGGCAGAAGCGTGTCGGTATTCGCTTTCATCGACGAAGGTTCGGAAATCACCCTGCTGGAAGACAACGTTGCGAAGCAGCTGGGTGTAAAAGGTCCCGTGAAAGCTTTAACTCTCCAGTGGACAGGTAACGTTAAGCGGAATGAGTCCAGGTCCCAGGAGGTGAACTTGGGAATATCAGGGAAGTGTGGTTCTGAGAAGTTCGATCTTCGTCAAGCCAGGACAGTCAGCTGTCTATTTCTGCCCAGTCAGCAGCTCAACTACGGAGAATTGTCTCAGCGTTTCGCACACCTCCGCGGTCTCCCAATGGAGAGTTATGGAAATGTTCAGCCGAAGCTTCTGATCGGCTTGGATAACCTTCGTCTAGGCGCTCCACTGAAACTTCGTGAGGGTGGACCGAACGATCCAATTGCTGCAAAGTGTCGCCTAGGGTGGACCGTTTATGGGTGTGCTGGTGACAGAGGAGAAAACGCAGCTTTGGTTAATTTTCACACCGTGGAAGCTGCGGATACGGATCACCTATTGAACGAGCAGTTGCGAGATTTTTTCACCTTGGAGAATGACGGCCTCTTCAATCGAAACGAAACCCTAGAATCGGAGGAAGATAAACGAGCGAGGATGATTCTCGAACAGACGACTCGACGCATTGGTGACCGTTTCGAGACGGGACTTCTATGGCGAACAGATAATCCAGAATTCCCTGACAGCTACCCGATGGCGACTAGACGACTGGTGGGATTGGAAAGGAAATTTGCCAAACAGCCGCAGCTCGGAGATCGAGTACGTGAACAGATTCATGACTACGAGCGTAAAGGCTACGCGCACAGGGCGACTCAAGCGGAGCTGGATTCAGTGGATCGCAGCCGATTGTGGTTCCTGCCGTTAGGAGTAGTTCAACATCCCAGAAAGCAGAAAGTTCGGTTGATTTGGGATGCCAAAGCTACAGTGGGATCTGTCTCCTTCAATTCTAAACTCCTAAAGGGTCCTGACCTGCTGACACCATTGCTCGCCGTTCTCAGCTCCTTTCGCCAATTCCCGGTAGCCGTGTGTGGTGATATACGGGAAATGTTCCACCAGATTAAAATCAGGGAACAAGACCGTCTCTCTCAGTGCTTTCTGTGGCGTGACACTCCGTCAGAAAATATCAAAATATACGTGATGGATGTTGCGACGTTTGGGTCTACATGTTCGCCCGTATCAGCCCAATTTGTAAAAAACCTAAACGCTGCAGAGTTTTCCGAGCAATATCCACGAGCCGCGGTCGCCATCATCAAGCACCACTACGTGGACGACTACCTGGACAGCTTCCGGACAGTCCAGGAAGCTACAGAAGTCGTGAATGAGGTGAAACTCGTTCATTCAAAGGGAGGATTCGAGCTTCGTAATTTCCTGTCCAACTCTGGGGAAGTTCTGCAAGGTATCGGAGAAAAATCAGGAGATCCAATGAAGGAATTGGCCTTGGAGAGGGCTGAAAACGCGGAATCGGTTTTGGGGATGAAATGGATGCCCAGTGTAGACTGCTTCACATACACTGTCAACCTTCGGGAAGATCTTCAATGGATTCTCAACCACAACCACGTTCCCACGAAACGAGAAATACTTCGGGTCGTTATGAGCCTGTTTGACCCGCTAGGCCTGGTCTCTTTCTTCCTCATTCAAGGAAAGGTCCTAATCCAAGGAATCTGGGCCTCAGGAACAGGTTGGGACGAACCGATCAACGAAAACAACATTCGACAATGGCACCAATGGGTGGATTGTTTCGATCAGTTGAAAACAGTAAGGATTCCACGGTGCTACTTCTCCACCGCCTTTTCCAACAATGCCAATCGACTAGAGGTCCATGTGTTCGTTGACGCTAGCGAAACAGCATACTGCTGCGTCGTATATTTCCGACTAGTGAGTGAAAGTGGTATTCAAGTAGCTCTGGTTGGATCGAAAAGCAGAGTGGCGCCCCTAAAAACTCTTTCCATCCCACGATTAGAGTTGAAGGCTGCTGTTCTCGGTGCTCAATACCTTCAATCTGTTCTGAGCAATCATGAACTTCCGGTGTCTAAACGCTATCTGTGGACCGATTCTACAACCGTACTAGCGTGGATTCTATCAGATCACCGCCGGTTCCAGAAGTTTGTTGCGGTTCGAGTGGGCGAAATTTTGACACTGAGTGATCCTCAAGACTGGAGATGGGTCCCGACAAAAGCCAATGTAGCGGATATGGCCACAAAGTGGGGAAAAGGCCCTGTATTCCAAGCACAAAATCCATGGTTTCGTGGTCCATCTTTCCTTCATCAAAGTGAAGAACATTGGCCGGAACGTCGTCAAGATATTTCGACCCAAGAAGAACTTCGGCCAGTTCATGCGCACTGGTCAGCAGTCCCACTGATTGAAGCCACAAGATTCTGTCGGTACGAGAGGATGCAGCGGGCAATGGCGTATGCTTTACGTTTCGTAGACAATCTTCGTCATAAACGGAGCGGTTCAGCACTACAGCTAGGCGTTCTCAACCAAACTGAATTGAAGCGTGCAGAGGAAACGTTGTGGAAAGTAGCTCAAGCGGACTGCTTCCCTGAAGAAATAACAGTCCTGTCTCCGACGCAAGGATCACCGGATACGCGGCACGCTTGCGTGTCCAAATCAAGCCCGATTTTCAAAGTATGGCCGTATCTGGACGACCAAGGGATCCTCCGGATGCGGGGCCGTATTGGCGCTGCAACATTTGCACCAGTCGAAGCCAGATTCCCTGCTGTTTTGCCCCGGCATCATCGCATTACCAAACTTATAACTGACTGCTATCATCGCCGCTTCCGCCATGCAAACAGGGAAACTGTCGTGAACGAAATGCGGCAACGATTTGAAGTGGCAAAGCTGCGAAGTCTCGTCGAGAAGGTTTCAAGGGAATGCGCCCTTTGTCGCGTGAAGAAAAGTCGTCCACAACCTCCAGCAATGGCTCCACTTCCACCGGCTCGACTGCAAGCTTTCGTCCGACCATTTACATTCGTTGGAGTAGATTATTTCGGGCCGATTTTCGTCAGAGTTGGAAGGAGTCAAGTAAAACGTTGGGTGGCAGTATTTACCTGCCTGACAGTGCGCGCGGTGCACATCGAAGTAGTGCACAATTTGTCAACTGAATCGTGCATCATGGCAGTTCGGCGGTTTGTTGCACGGCGAGGTCCGCCAGCTGAAATCTACAGCGACAACGCAACGTGCTTCCAGGGTGCGGGCAATGTTTTAGAGAAGCAGCTTGAGCGGAACGAAGCTCTGGCGTCATCTTTTACAAGTGCCAGAACAAAATGGATGTTCATCCCTCCGGCGGCGCCGCACATGGGCGGAGCCTGGGAGCGTCTCGTACGTTCAGTGAAAACCGCAATTGGAGCGGTTGCGGATGCCCCCCGAAAACCAGACGATGAAACCCTGGAAACAATCCTGGTGGAAGCCGGATGATTTCTCCAAAACCTATGAAGCAAACCAGGTTTTTGCCTTTGGTAAGCTTTAAGCTAAAATTAATGTATATTTAGTAATTGGTTCACAATTTTTTACATTTTAGGAGCTTACAATTTTTGGTAACCTTAGCAACGTAATTCAACCGTATAATATTTTCTGACCGTCACTGTTGAGTTCGATGATCAATTCTTATTACGGAAATTTGTCTTCGTTGTACAACGGGTAGAATTAGGGGAGGTAGTTTTAGTTGCAAGTACACCTAGATTTAGGATCAACTCAATTACTTATAAGAACTTTCATTCACATTCGTATGTTTACCTGTGCACACAACTACTATTAATTATAGGGAGAAATTCAAGCAACTGATACTAATTTTACTGCAGAGGTGATGTTAAACAAAGTGTAAGCTAAGATGATAAAGGAATTTCATTAGTTTATAACAATTCACTTAGATATTAGAATAGAATTAAGAACTACCAAATGCATGCCACAATCTCACTTTCGTTTCTATTGTGCTACATCTATAAGCAGCTATTGAATCATATCGGTCCTATTTGTTTACACCCGGGTTTTCGGGATCGTAGCTATCGTTTTCTCCTATCGTTTGATGATTGTTTGCCTCATCGACCAAACTATCCGTACAGTGGGGTGGCTCATCGTAACATCCCCCCACCCGTGAACCTGTATGACGTCCTAGGATTCCTCTATGGAGCCACCATTATGTTTGACAGGTTCACCGCTCTCCTCGATGTCTAGAAGAGCTAGCTTCACTGCGGGTCTTCGGAGTACTCCTGATGCAGTGCGTACTTGTGCTTGACGCACTCGTCCGTCTCTCCCGGAGATAACCCTTTCTACACGTCCGCGAACCCACTGATGACGCGCCGTTCCACCAACAACAAGAACCAGATCACCAACCTTCAGGTCCCGTGTTTCCGCAAACCATTTGGTCCGGCGGGTGATAACCGGTGCGTACTCCTTTACCCACCTACGCCAGAACTCGTCGCAAATCGATTGGGCCAACTTCCAGCTACTCCTTAGATCTCCTCGTTGTAGCATTGGCTTGGATGGCAGAATCTTCAGGCCACTAGAGTTGCCCAACAGAAAGTGGTTGGGCGTAAGCGATTCTTGATCAGCTGACTTAAGGGGAATGTAGGTGAGAGGCCTGGAGTTCATCATAAACTGGGGTACATAGTACTGGGGTATCAGTTATCAATTGCAATTGAATGATTCGATGATTTTAAATATTTTGGGTGACCTTTAGTTTTCCATATGAGCGAGAATCAGATTTTCATTTTGGGGTAACTTTGATAGTGCCCTGAAAAACACATCAAATCTTAACAAATAATCACAGATTGAAATCTTAGAAGTATGAACATAATGAGAGAATCCTTGTAGAATATATCAGAGAGATTTTTGTATCAAAACATTGATTTTTCACTAATTTTTACATATAAAATTGAGTTTATGGAGTACTAAGTGAAAACCATAGTGAATATAGCTATCAAAAATCATTATCTTTGTAAAAAATATATGTTTACCGTTTTTACCGTTAGGTATCATATAATTACATGCTATTCATTGTGAGTTTTTTTTGGGTAGTTTTTAAACGTTTTATCAACACATTTTGAACAACACTGATTTATCTACATGAAACTATACTTTAGGCGTGTATTGATGTATGGAGATTTAAGTCCCAATTTACAAAATTGCTTCCAGTTCGTAAAAACATTCTTTGTTAAGAGATTTAAGGCCAGATTTGGAATCTACTATGATGAATCTATCGCGAATAAGAGGCCATTCATTGAAAAAATAGTTGAAACGAAGTCCCCCTTATATTTCAAAGAAATTTAACTGAGATGAACCAGCCTCGGGCTGAAAATCTCATAAAGACATAAAAAAAAAGAAATTTAATAGTTTTCGCATTCGCACGCAAGAATATCCACAAGCACACCTGAAGACACCCAAATGGCGAAGTTTGCAACCAAATCGACCATGTGCCGACCGAGATGGCCGACACTTCTCGGACGTCATTGATGTTAGAACTTTTAGGGGTCCCAACATCGACTCAGCTCCATACCTCGTAGTTAGTAAGATTCGAGCTCGGTTATCAATCGTGTCGGACTCTAAGAACCGGCGATCTATGCGTTTCAACATCCAGCGTTGCACAGCAGACGGTACGGTAGCTGACTATCACCAGAAGCTGGACGAGCGGATAAGTGAAATCAACGAGAGCGATAATTTCAACACTATGTGGGAGTCTATCCTCGGAGCGATGAGTACGGCAGCGCAGGAGGTGATAGGCGCTGCTCTAAGACGACCTTGGAACGGGTGGTTCGACGAGTAGTGTCAGAGGGTAACGGATGAGAAGAATGTCGCTAGAAGCCGGGTGCTGGTGTCTGGGAACCGGCAAAGCAGAGAGCGATGTAGAAAAGCGAGAGAAGCCGAAAAACGAATCCACCGCAGAAAGAAAAAATACCATGAAGAAAATGTGATTTCTCAGGCGCAAGAAAGTATGGAGCAGAATGATATGCGGAGGTTTCACGAAACTGTCAATGGCGTGCGGAGAAAAACAGCGCCTTCTTCCGTCATGTGCAACGACAGTGCAGGAAACTTGCTGACAGGCAAAACAATGGAAAGAGCACTTCGAGGAATTGTTGAACGGTGGGAATGGAAGAGCGACAGACAGAACTCGAATCGACGACGACGGACAAGCTGTGGAACCTCCAACACGACGGTCAAGACAGCCATTAGAGGGCTGAAGAACAATAAGGCTGCTGGGAAGGACGAACTCCCGGTCGAGCTTCTCAAGCACGGTAGTGAGCAACTGTATCCACCGTATTATGAATATATGGGAAGAGGAAGAACTGCCTGCTAGTTGGTTAGATGGTCTCATTTACCCTATATACAAAAAGGGCAACGGCTGGAGTGCAGGCTTGTCATTTGCTCCCACAATGTGCCTCAAATGAACGTTTTTGCTCTCTTTCTCTTTGTGCGTTCCTACCGAAGTCGTTGGTGCGGGAGCGATGCACAAAGAGAGAACGGGAGCGAGACAAAGAGAAACTTCGAGCCACTTGAATCAACACAAAGTGTAACTTTTTTGTGCCTCATTTTTGAGGAACCCGGTAAGTTGGTGGACTATTTTTATGGCGTTGTTCGCAGTATGAGCTCGCCGATCGGGTGGTATGTCATAATTGCACATATAAATACTTGTGCAATTGTTAATAAATGATTTGTTATTACAAACATATTCATGTTTACTCCCGGCGTACACAAAGTGCCTCAATTTTGAGGAAACGCACTTTTTTGAGCAATCAATCCGCACGTTTTTCGGAGTCACAAGCTACAAGCAAGAAGCTGAAACAAAACGAGAGAAAACGCTCTAGCTTTGAATGCGGGAGCGCGGAGCAGATTTTTTGTTCTCTTGTTTTGCTCTGAGGATGATTCCATGCCTGCTGGAGTGCGCGAATTACAGAGGAATAACACTTCTCAATTCAGCGTACAAAACTTTGTCTGGAATTCTGTTCAACAGGTTGAGGCCGATTGAGGAGTCCTTCGTCGGCGAATATCAGGCGGGTTTTCGTGAGGGTCGATCAACGACGGATCAGATGTTCACCGTGCGGCAGGTTCTCGATAAATTTCGGGAGTACAACTTGCAGACCATAATCTGTTTATTGATTTCAAGGTGGCGTACGATTCAGTGAAGTGATACGATTTTTGGCAGATTATGATCGAACATGGTTTTCCGGCGAAGCTGATTAGACTGATTCGTGTGATTCGCTTGACGGTTCGCAATCAAGTGTACGGGTTGCGGATGAAATTTCGTCATCGTCCGTAATCTTAGACGGGCAGAAGCAGGGCGAAGGTCTTTCGAACTTACTGTTCAACATAGCGCTGAAGGGGGGATAAGGAGAGCTGCTGTGCAACCATTGTCACGCTCCTGGGCTTCACGGACAATATCGACATCATCGGGATCGACCGTCGGGCCGTGGAAGAGGCGTTCATACCTTTTAAAAGGGAGACTGGGAGGATTGGACTAACGATTAACACCACAAAGACGAAGTACATGATTGCTGGTGGTCAACGTCGGTCCGGCCGTGGTAGTGGTGACGAAGTGGTACTAGGTAGTGAAAAGTTTGATGTTGTGGACGAATTTGTTTATTTTGGTACTCTAGTAACATGCGATAATGATGTTATCCGCGAGGTGAAAAGACGGATTGCAGCTGTGAATCGGGCCTTTTTCGGTCTTCGAAACTAGCTGAAGTCCCGTAGGCTGCAAATGAAGGCAAAACTCGTACTGTACTAGACTCTGATTCTTCCGGTCGCTTTTAACGGCCATGAATCGTGGACGTTGAGAGAAGCTGATCGGAGAGCCTTTGGAGTCTTCGAAGGTAAAGTGCTGCGAACAATACTTGGCGGTAAACTGGAGGACGTCATCTGGCGGCGTCGCATGAACCACGGATTGTATCAAGTTTGTAAAGAGATAGATATAGTGAATGCCGGAGGAACGACAAATTAAAACCATATTCAGCAGAGAACCAGGGGCCATCGGCTTCGTGGTAGGCCGCGCACACGTTGGCTTTTTGCAGTTGAGGAGGACCTAAGGGCTCTTCAGGGTGACTGGAAGCGATCGCATTCGCCAATCGATTGGCCCAGGACCGAGACCAATGGAGGCGAATGCTTCATTTGGCGTAGACACACCGCTACGAGTTGTAGGCCATCAAGTATCAAGTACCTAAGTAATGCGAACAGAGATGCTATCTCCTTTTAAAGTTCGACGAGCGTTAGCGAATTCGGACAGCAAGCGATTGACTGTTAAATTTCACACATAGTTTTTGCCGTCTATTCAGTCTTTATGTAATAGGATGACAATGGGTATTATCGGCTTTGGTAATTCCCCTAGTTCTGAGATACATGTATCGTAAGTTCGAATTTTTTTGGTAGAAAAAATATAGTTTTTTTTATTGCAATTGTTGATATATTTGTAAACTCTGACATTTTTTATTGCTCGAAAATCAATTGTTTTTGGGAAATCTTTATTTATTTATGCACGTATTTGTTTGTCTTTTGAACTTATATAGTTTATTATAGCTTTCATCCCTATTTATTCATTTATTGGCAATTTTCGAATTATTTATGGAAATTTTTAAATTTATTCTGGGGCTTTTAATTGGTTACCATTGAGTTATATTCAATTTGAATAACACAAATTTACGTGTTTTGTATTGTGTTTGCTTCTATTCAAACATTAAAACTTACCATAATAAGTCTATTTCACGGTACCATTACCATTGGAAATGATCCGTACATGCTCTCGGCCTACAAAGTTATACCGAGCCGAGCCGTTCGTTATTATACCTCCACTCTGTCGTTGCATTTTAGCTGCTTCGGCGGATTTGAATGAATAGGTAGGTACCCACCTACAACCTTTCACTTGTATTCGCACGTTACTTGTAAACGTTACTTCGCATTTTACGCTCCATGAAAGTATAAATTGGTTGCCATGGCCTCACGCGCCCAGCAATCATATAATTCGACATAATTGGCAAAGTTTTGCTTGCATTCACATGGATGAACTAATTATTTTTCATAGGCACTGTACCGACATCAACGGTCGAACCGAGGGAGAACATGTCATCTAACAACTTTCGTCACAAAATGGAAATGATGTTTTATGCCCTTTGTGTGATGTGCCTTGTTGGGATTCTAATTCGAACTTTTATGTAGTGTGATGCCACTTAGTACCCACATTAGAAGTTGTGGAAGGTTTTAGAGAAATAACTCTTTTTTTGCCTTGGCTTTATCTAATTGGATGTTTCCATAAGATCATTTATTGCTGCAAAAATACGTAACTTAAGACATTAATCTTTTTATGTTAGTTTTATGTTACATGTTAGTTTGAGGCGGTTTCATAAACAGTTAACAAAAATAATGCGAAAACATGTTTAATCCACTTCGTTTTTTTAAATTTTATTCCAAGTTTGACTGTTTTAGCTATATAGCTTGAGATATTACACAATATTTTTTCTCAATTATTCTGATAAAAAGTCAAAAAAGATTTTCCGAGTGCCCAGTTCTAATAAGAGGTTGAATCTTGCCTCCCAGCAGTCACAGTCACGAATCGTTTGAAGCAAATTTGAGTCATAGCATTACATAGCATTGTGCCATCCGGATCAGTTGCAAACACCAGCTTTGCACGGATGTTGTCTGGCATTCTTGCAACATGCCCTGCCCACCGTATCCTTCCGGCTTTGGCCACCTTCTGGATGCTGGGTTCGCCGTAAAGTGCAGCGAGCTCGTGGTTCATCCAGTCTTTCAAGAGCATCCTTGTACTCCATGATTCAAATAAGCATGCTTTGAAATGATCCTTAATGCCAGGATCGATTTGGATCATGATTTTTTTCTAATCCCAGCGTGCGGGATTTGTGCATGAGCTTCAATCCCAAGATCGAATCCCTACGTTCAAGTGCACTAGTGCGCTGAATAGGTTGGTTGTTTGGTTTGACAGTGTTTATTTTTGGAGAAAAAATTCCTTTTCGGGGTCATTTAAATATGGCGTCCATCGATTAGAGGGAGGGGGAGTCTGAGAAAGTGTGACTCGATGTATAAGTTTACGAAAAAGCGTGATAGAGAGGGGAGGGAGTGTCTAAAAATCTAGAAGAATGATGGACGCCGTATTTGAATCGGCTCTTCGGGTGTCTGTTACCCGTTCCACTGCAATACGGGTGAAATACTAATTGGTAGCTATTGGTAGTAGTACATACCGTACATAGACGAAACCTGTTATTGAACGCAAATGTTTAACATTTATCGCATTTTGATTTGTGTAGGAGGATCTTCACAAGATGAGCCCCCTCTTGTGTGTTAACTGTAGACCCATTTGTGATAAAAAGGTAGCGTAAGCACAGGAAAATTGTCTTTCAAAAGCACCATCTCCGGCAAAGCTGGCGTTTGAGTCCAGCTATTTGGCACTTGTCATGAAGAAAACACCAATGCAAAACCTATAGCTACCGCGAAGGTCAGCCCAGTTTCCTGGGTAAAACGGTTGGTGACAGGCCCTGCGAGCCATCCGTAAAACCACAAAACGTCAGCCTAGAACTTTACGTTCTCCCGTTTCGAAACACTTCTGTGGGTGGTTTCTTACAACAGTTTCCATGTAGGAACTTGTAATCTTAAAGCAGATTACAGAGACCATTCTGCTGATATGGTCAAGGAATCAAAAATGACTTCCCATGTAAACTGTCCAAGATAAATTTTCCATCAACACTCAAATGAAATATCTATGGCAACGCGATGCATTTTTCCTGCTGTAGGAATCAATCAAGGATTGAATCATGGTCCACTGCACGAATTTATTCTGGCCTGCTTACTCTCACACGAAATTTGACGTTTGAGAGGTGCCGACACCGCTCAAACGTCAAATTTCGTGTGAGAGTAAGCAGGCCAGAATAAATTCGTGCATTGGACCATGGGATTCAATCCTCCCATACATAAGGCAAGATTCATTGCATGCCTGGATTGAAACGAAATAAGCGCGTCGAATTGATCATGCTCCTGTGGTTTTGAATCCCAGCAGCTCTTGGAGTGAGATTTTTTGAAGACTGGGTTCATCATTCTCCGCCACACCCACACACCGTTCTCCTGCACACCGCCGAAGATCGTTCTTAGCACGCGTCGCTCGAAAACTCCGAGTGCTTGTAGGTCCTCCTCGAGCATGGTCCATGTCTCGTGCCCGTAGAGGATCACCGGTCTTTTTAGCGTTTTGTACATGGTGCATTTGGTGCGTGGGTGAATCTTTTTCGATCGCAGTTTCAGCCCGGATCGTCGCATCACACCTTCCAGAGCGATGTTGAAGAGTAGACATGAGAGTCCGTCACCTTGTCGCAGTCCCCGGCAAGATTCGAATGAACTGGATAGTTCACCCGAATCCCTTACGCAGTTTTGCACACCGTCCATCGTTGCTTTAATCAGTCTAGTCAGCTTCCCAGGAAAGTCGTTTTCGTCTATGATTCTCCATAGCTCTGCGTGGTCAATACTGTCATATACCGCTTTGAAGTCGATGAACAGGTGATGCGTTGGGACCTGGTATTCACGGCATTTCTGGAGGATTTGCCGTACGGTAAAGATTTTGTCCGTTGTCGACCGGCCGTCGATGAAGCCAGCCTGATATATTCCCACGAACTCATTCGTTTTAGGTGACAGACGACGGAAGATGATCTGGGATAGCACTTTGTAGGCAGCATTCAAAATAGTGATCGCCCTGAAGTTCTCACATTCCAAATGGTCGCTTTTCTTGTGAATGGGGCAGATTACCCCTTCCTTCCACTCTTCCGGTAGCTGTTCGGTTTCCCAGATCCTGACTATCAGCCGATGCAGACAGGTGGCCAACTTTTCTGGGCCCATCTTGATGAGTTCAGCTGCGATACCATCCTTACCAGCTGCTTTGTTGGTTTTGAGCTGGTGAATGGCATACTTAACTTCCCTCAGCGTGGGAGTTGGTTCATTTCCGTCCTCCGCTGCACTGGCGTCGTCGTTTCCTCCGTTGCCGTGGGCTCTCGTGCTTACGTTCTCCGCGCCGTTCAGGTGCTGATCGAAGTGCTGATTCCACCTTTCGATCACTTCACGTCCGTCCGTTAAGAAGACTCCGTCTTTATCCCTGCATATTTCGGCTCGCGGCACGAAGCCGTTGCGGGATGCGTTGAGCTTCTGGTAGAACTTCCATGTTTCTTGGGAACGGCACAGCAGTTCCATTTCTTCACACTCCGCTTCTTCCAGGCGGCGCTTTTTCTCCCGAAAGAGGCGGGTCTGCTGTTTCCGCTTCTGTTTATAACGTGCCACGTTCTGGCGAGTCCCTTGCTGCAGCATTACCGCCCTCGCTGCGTTCTTCTTCATTCTGCACTCTTCGTCGAACCATTCGTTCCGTCGATTCCGTCCCACGTACCCGATGGTGCTCTCGGCTGCGTCGTTGATGGCTGCTTTCACTGTACTCCAGCAGTCCTCTACAGGGGCCTCATCGAGCTCGCCCTCGTCTGGCAACGCGAGGCGCATTTTCGGCAAAGTTGATTATCTTGACTTACGCATTTTTTACAGTAAGAGGTTGCGGGTAAACCCCTTACTCTTCCTAATGTAGGACAAAAAGATGAACGTGAAGTTATTTTTTTCATATTCTTGAAAAGTAATAACAAAACATTCAAATAAGTTTGTCTCTGCCGTTGAAATGGTAAAACTATTATACTCTAGGATACATATGTTATGGGACAAATAAGTCCTAAGTGACTATAATATGAATCAAAAAAGGTACCATGTGCAATATGCCACCACATATCGTCAAACTTTGTCATCTTCACAGCCACATAAATGTTGTTCTCATTGCGTTCCACACGAAGCGGCATAGATAGATCTCCGCATGTCTCCCCGGAAGGTAGTCCCTGTCAGGTATACTCTATATGTGTTTTGAAACTTATTCTGCTATCGGAGGGAACACAGAGTTTTACACTGCTTCGCTTGCTTTCCCGGGGAAGCTGCCATGACGACATTATTGCATTGACTGGCACCGGTAGAGCGGCAACGCGGCGGAACCTATCGTTTTCACTCGATAATTTATATAAATTTTCCCACAGTTGTGACAGGTGTGGGGCCAGGAAACGTTATGTTTTATTTATAATTTTATAATTAGTAATTTAAAGTTTGTCAAATTGCCGAAGGGATGACAAATTGCCCATACCATTGCGAACTGCGACGGTGGGAATGGCTGTCACTAGGAACGAATGGTGATTGTCATTAGGTGAGTTATTGCAATAGTTTGTATGAGAAAAACTGCGCTGCTTCGAATAGTTGTTGAAACCTTGTGCCAGAGCTTACAGATATAGTCGCATTACACTAAATTCTGTTTTTACGCGATGGATGCGTTCGCGCAAAAAAAGATCGTGTAAAAAAAGTTCGCGTAACTTCGAGAATTCGCGCAAAAAAAATCCAAAGGAAATTTTTTTTACGCGATTTGCCTTCCGCAAATGACCAAAATCGCGTAAAAAAAGTCGCGTAACTTCGAGAAAATCGCGTAAAAAAAGTCGTGCAAAATAAAATCGCGTAAAAAAAAAGTCGTGTAAAAAAAGAATTCAGTGTATTTGTTTTAATAATGTTGGCAGAGCCAGAAAAGGCTGCCCACACCACATATCGTCGGTTTCCTGCAATAGGGGCACAACTCGAAATTGATGAGAAAAATAAGACGAATTCCGGCATCCCGATGGGAAACTCTCATAATAATCGCGAATTGGGTTCTTAAATTAAGAAATATGTATCGATTCTTTGATTTTATACGAAGGAGCACCTTTTTCTGAGCTACTATGATTTTTTTCAGATTTTTAGAACTTTATTTTGGTACCTAAAATCAATTTCAAAGAGATTTTTTGAAATCACCTTTTGACAGCTGGGTAACTGCTTGACAGCTCCACCCAGTACAAAATGCGACGAGGGGTGATTCGACAAATCGCTCCCATACAAACTTCAAATTGATCTTTAAATAGGTTCCCGGGCACCAAAATTCATGAAAATTTGGATTTCGGCTCAGTTTCGCATGCAGATTCAGAATATGGAATTATCTCAACACCGCTAAAGAAGCCAATTATCCTTCCTGCATCAATTTGTTTTTGGAAATTTCTTCAGGAGTTCCTCGGGAATATCTCCAGTAATTTTTCAAGAGTTTCACACGGGAAATTCTTCAGATGTTCTTCAACAATAGTTCTAGCAGGAACTCCTCCAGGAAATTCCCGGAAATGTCTTCAGGGGGTCATCGGGGCTTTCGCCATGAGTTCCCTGGAAATTTTTCCAAGAGTGCATCGGAAAATCCTCCAGTGGTTACTCAGAAATTCACAGGACTGCAGAAATTTCTCGGAAATTTCTTCAGGAGTTCCTCGAGAATTTCCCCAAGAGAACTACGAGAATTTCTGCAGGAGTTCCTTGGGAATTCCTCCATGAGTTTCTGGAGACATCCTCCAGGAGTTCTTCGAGAATCCCTTCAGAAATTCCCCAAGAACTCTTCCAGAAGTTCCTCGTGGATTTCTCAAGGAATTTCCCGGAGATCTCTTCAGGATTTCCCTAAAAATTCCTCCCATTGTTTCTCAGGAATTCCTCTAAGAATTTCTTGGGAATTTATTCAGGAGTTCCTCGGGAATTTCACATAGACATTTTTAGGATGCCATCTAGATATTCACCGTATATGCCTCCAGCAGCCTTTTATGTCAGAATTTCCACTATAACTCGTAAATTCGACCGTAAACCCTCAAATATTTTTGCATATTCGGATTCCTTGTAAAATTTCCAATAAGTTTAGTCTGTTAAACAGTTTGTTTTTATTGGAAAAGTATGTTAAAAATTGGAATTAGTAGCGTGACGTTACAACGTTATAACGTCACGCTACTCATTACCATTTTAGCACACTTTTCCAATGAAAACTAATTGTTCAACTGATCATACTTATTTGAAATTCGATTCCGAATATGTAAAAATATTTGAAAGTTTACGGTCGAATTTACGAGTTATAGTGGAAAATCTGACGGAAAAGGCGTCAAAACATTGTAACGTCACGGTAGAATGTGTCAGTAATGTATTCTCCAGGAATTCCTAGATAATTGCCTTGGGAATTCCTCAAAGATTTCCTCAATAATACCTCCACGAGTTCTTAGGGAACTCTTCCATGAGTTCCTTGGAAATTCCTCCAGGAGTTTCTCGGGAACTCCACCAGAAGTTCCTCTGGAATTCCTCCAAGAGTTCCTTGAGAATCCACTCTGGAGCCCTTCGAGAATTCAGCGAGAGACAGTTTCCAGGAGTTTCTCTGAAATTTTTATATCAGTTCCTTGGAAATTTTCTACAGGAGGGACTCGTAAATCTCTCCAAGAGCTTCTCGAGAGTTTTTCTTGGAGTTCCTCGAGAACTCTTCCAAAAAAATTTTCCGGAAATTTATTTCGATGGTATTTGGAAATACTTCCAGGTATTAGTTCGAAATATCTATTAGTTCTGGAAGATTTCCCGTGGAACTCTTGGACAAATCCCCGAGGAACTCCTGGAGGAATTCTCCAGGAACTACTGGTGAAATTTCCGTGGAACTCTTGGAGAAATTCCCGAGGAACTCTTGGAGAAATGTCCATGGAACTCCTGACGGAATTCCCGAGGAACTCCTCGAAAATATATCTGAGGAACACCTGGAGGAATTCCCGAGGAATTCCTGGAAAAAAAAATCGAGGAACTTAAGGAATTCACGAGGAATTCCTGGACACATGCCAGAGAAAATTCTGGAGAAATTCCCGAGGTGCTTCTTAAAGAATTCCCGGGAAATTCATGAGGATCTCTTGGAGTAATTTTTGGGGAACTTCCAAAGAACTTATGGAGGAATTTCCATGGGGACTTTGGGGAAATTTTCGATAGGCATTGCCGAGAAATTCCTTGTGGAATTCCCGAGGATCTCCTGGAAAAAAAAATCGGAAGAAAAAACTATTGAACTGAAATTCCCGAAGAACTCTTGGAAAAATCTTGAGGAACTCCTGGAAAAAAAATCTTTGAACTGGAAGTCTCATAAAAATGCTGGATGAATTTCTGGGCCGTGGAGGAGTTTCCGCAAACATCCTGAAGGAAGGAAATCTTGAAGGAATTTTTACATACATACTGGAGGACTGGGAAAATCCCAAAGGAGATCCCGGAGTACTTTTGAAATAAATTTCATGGAAATCGTTTGGGACATTTCCGTTGAACTACTACTACTTATTTTCAGTCCCTAGCACCCACGGTGGTGCAGAGGGCCGAATTGAAAGATCTTCATCCTGAGCGATTGAGCGCCATCACATTGACCTGTAGTCTGGTCAAATTTCTGCCGACTTGCTTGATTTCGTTGTTGAAGCTGCACCGCCATTAGCCCCTGGGTCTGCCTCTGCTGCGGTGTCCTGCTGGGTTCCAATCTTGCAGATTCCGTTTCCGCCCCTGCGTAGAGTGTGGCCGACCCACCTCCACTTTCGCTCCCGAATTTCTGTCGCTATCGGCTTTTGATGACATCGACGATGGAGCTCCACGTTGGAGATCCAATTGTGAGGCCACCATGCACGAATTATATACCGCAGGCATCTATTGATGAAGACCTGCAACCGTTGCGTGTTCTCCACTGATACACACCAGATTTCACTGGCGTATCACAGCACACATTTTACGTTCGAGTTGAAAATTCGGATTTTGGTGTGTCAACTAATCTGATTTTTTTTTCCATACATTTCTCGCAAAAGCAGCCATCGCTTTCTTGGATCCGTGCACCTATGTCGATCTTGGTGCCTCCAACATTCTCCACTGATTGCCCCGCTACCGTAAAGCTGGAAGTGTTGACCGTGTTTACATCCAACGATTCGGTCTTGTTGACGTTGATAGTAGGACCTGCCTCCGAGGAGCGATTGGCAAGATCATCGAGCTTGCTCTGCATATCAGAGCGCCGTTGAGCTAAGAGAGCGACGTCATCAGCCAGTTCGAACCCAAGTAACACACTTGTCACCGAAGAGTCACGGCGGTGCAGGTTTTTGTTTCACAGAAGTCACTGTGACTTTTGCGCAACAAAAACCTGCGCCGCCGTGACTCTTTTGTGACAAGTGTGTTACTTGGGAAGTCATTTAGGTGCTCCATGGTAATGGGTTGCCACAGCAACCCACAATTTAGTTCACGATCAATCGTACCTATGTACCAGGATCTCGGCGGTTACGATAAGGAACAGTAGCGATGTTGGTATGTATACTTGCCTCACTCCAGCAACGACCCGTATGGGATCGGACAAGTCACCATTGTGCAGTACTCTTCACGAAAATGTCCTGAAGCACAGTTCAATGAACCCGATGATTTTCTTAGGGACACCCTTGCGCCTCAGGGCTTCCCACATGTTTTCGTGATTAAGACGGTCAAAAGATTTTTCGTAATCAATTAACTTCAGGTAGAGAGACTCTTGGATCTTCATTGATTTGCTCCAGCATGATATGAAGCGTGACAATATGGTCCACACAGGATCGTCCGGTACGGAATCCTGCTTGCTGCCGTCAGAGAGTTGCGTTAATCTTCTCCTGTATCCGATTAAGGATCACTTTGTAGAGGACTTTGAGAATGATACACAGTAACATGATGCCCCGCCAATTATCGCATACAATCAGATTATCCTTTTTGGGTACTTAGACACCTTGCATCCAATCGGCCGGTCATGTCCCGGTTTCCCATATGTTGCAAAATAATTGATACAGCAGTTATGCGGATACCACGGGGTCAGCTTTGAGCATCTCGGCTGAAATGCGATCGATTCCTGTGGCCCTGTTCGATTTCATGCTACGGATGGCTGTGTCTGTCTCCAGCACTGATGGCGCTCCAGTGTTGACACGGGTCATGCGTCGAACCCTTGGCGCTTTGCGGATCATGATGAGGTGATGATGGCGTGGCCGACACTTGAAAAAGGTATCCAAAGTGCTCAAACCAGCGTTTCAGCTGGTCAGCCGGGCCGGTCAATAACTGTCCAGACGTGTCTTTCACGGGCATCGTAGCATTCATCTTAGTCCCACTAGAGCGACGTGAAACATCGTAGAGGAGACGGATGTTGCCGGTGTTTGTGGCTTTCTCGCCTTCGTCGGCTAGGGAGTCTGCCCACGCTCTTTTGTCCCGTCTACATGAGCGTTTCACTTCATTCTCGAAAGGCGAATAGCGCTGACGGACTACGGCTTTGGCTCCTCGCGTTTTCGCTCACTCTATCGCGGCTTTGGGTTCCTTCGCTCCTCTATCTTCCTCCAGGTATCATCTGTGATCCACTGCTTTCTCCGGGTGCGTAGCTCACCCAAATTATTCTCGCCGGTGGCGATGAAGGCGTTCTTGATGGCGCTCCATTGATCTTCTACGCTTCCACCTTCTGGAATAACTGCAGCACGGTTCTTTAGCTCCTCGACGAAGGACCTTTTCACCGTAGTGTCTTCCAGTCGGCGTGTGTTGAACCGGCGCCCGATTTTCTCCTCCTGTCGCTGGATCCTGGCAATGCGCAGTCGGATCTCGCCGATTAGAAGATGATGGTCGGACGCAAAATTGGCGCTACGGTTGTTCCGCACATCAAGAAGGCTCCGTCTCCATTTTCGGCTGTTGCAGATGTGGTTGATTTTATTTCCCGTGACACCATCAAGGGAAACCCATGTCACTTTGTGCACTGCTCGTTGAGGAAAGAGCGATCCCCCAATCACATAACACTTTGCAAATAGCTCTTCTTGCAAGTTTTTGAAACCAGTCGCCCATGAGGATCTAGATATCATCTTTCGGAATCTTATCCACGACTGTTGGCTGTTGAAGTTCTCTTTGTCTTGCAATTCGGCAGTGACGGTTGGCGCGTAATGTTGGGTCATGGTAAGGTTTCGAACCCGTGTTCTGAATCTGACCGCAATTCCGTTGAACCAATAACTTTATTTCAAGAGATTTGCACTTGAAATATAGCCAAACTCATTCAATTCAATGACGTAAACGGCTAGAATGCTAGAATGGATGATTGTAGCTATGGAAACAAATATTCTTGATTGATACTTATTTAGGCACGGCTGAAAATAAAATTTAACAGCCACAGATTTAAAGGCTTCTACGTGCAACAAAGAGCCACCATGTCAGCGTAAACTCTTGAGGCAACCTGGCTAAATTACATATTTGTATTTGCAAATGAAGCTTCATTACGGGTACCTCGTAACGCAATTGAACATTTAATTATAGAAAATCAAATAAAAATATTGCTTCTAGCAATAATAATAACATGAACCCCAAACTCCAACCACAAACACCAACAGCTAGCAGCAGCAGCAGAAGCGCACCACACACGTTGATTGGTAGTGCGTGATGCGGTGCTCGCCAGAAACTCTAGAAGCCATCGAAATTAAACGTTATTGAATTTCGCTGTTTTACTGTAGGCATCATTATTTGATTTTTTTTATGAAAATAAAAAAAAATGTGCGCACATGCATTCGTGGCGAGACCCGTAGCAGGAGTTGAGGTTTAATCATCATATTGATCTGATGCTGCTGGTAATGAACGGTTGGTAATAAGCCAGTTAAATTAAATTACTTACATGCTGTGGTTTTTGGTGTCACGAACGTTGTGTCCAGTTCAAAACCGGTATTGGGGTAAAAAGAATGTAGAAATTTCCTTTCTGCTGCTAAAGCCTTCATTTTGCAATTTTTGACATTTAATCAACACTGTTTGGCAAGCTTTGAGAAGTTCGTTAGTTACACAATGCATAATTTGGGATGTGACGCCAAGATGAAAAAGAAGAAAAAAGCCTTATACTTAGAAAAACACTTGGCAGTGGCTTCCTCGTGAATGCCGTTGCCATCACATGATGATTAATGGAACAAGCAGCTTCGGTTTTCCTCGTTGCAATGATTGCATTTCCTTAAAACCATTAATATTAACCAGCCAAAGCAGACACATTCAACCGACACAGTCTCCACAAAACAGATAAAATATGGTAAAGGTACTGAGTTGGTCGGTGACATTAAAATGTGAACCTTGAAGCACGATGTTATAAACAGATAATTTGTTTTCTATTTGTTTTCACTATTTTACTTACATTCTATTTCTATGGATGCATTGGATGGCTTCAAAACAAAAAAAAAGAAACTATCTCGATACGGAACCGACCCACCCTAGAATGTCACCGTATTGACATCGAATTGATCACCTAAAGGACATACGTTGAAGAGTAAAACACAGTGCACAAGCACGTAAAATAAAACGCCATTCAATTGCTTTGATGCAAAACTGCTTTGTTGGCCAGTCAGTAACCGTCACAGTGTTTATTTATTGAACCGACCATATTTTCTAACCGTCAGAAAGAAACCTTTTGCAACGATTAGGTAGAGCAGACGACTCAGTGAAATCATTAATCTTGCTGAAGGAGTGTCGGCGGTGACCACATATCGTACGTAGTCCTTCTTCAAGAGCTACGTTGCCAAAACAGCCGGCTAAGATATGTTTTATTCTATGTTGTTTTTACACAGTTCAATATCAATACTGAGTATTTTAAATTTAAGTATTTGCCAAAATTGCGAACAGGAAGTCAAAATTCTATTTGAGCTTTCCAAGAATTTGTCTTAGAGCTCCACTTTTGCACATACAGTGTATCAAACAATTGTCCGTACAGCAATTTTTTGGTCAAAATAATTTTTCATTCAAATGATCATAACTTTTTTATACATCAATCAAATACGCTGAAATTTTTATCAATCATGAACCATATATCGAAGCTCTATTAGTGATATTTTGAGCGAGATCGAATAAACTTTCCGGAAATTATAGAACTTTTATCAAAACTTATAAGATTTTTTAACACATTTTTAAAACATTAAATCTTAATATGTACTCGATGAAACTTTTTCATTTTTTTTTTGTGATACAGCTTATACCTGAGGCCTTCATATGCAGCTTCGTTAGAGGTTTTATATTCACTACATAAAATATGAAAAATCTGTATATGTTCAGAGTGTCATTCGGAAATTTACCATATTTTGATCAATAAAAGTGCCAAGTGTTTTCAGCGTTTTTGAACTCTCTTAACCTTCCTTAGTCCCTAAAAAAAAGTTACAAATAAGACCCTGGGGTCATTTTTGACCCCAAACTTTGGACAGCTCGCAAAAATCAGTGGCTTGACCGATTTTGGATCTCTTTGGCTCAAATGAAAGGGGCACAAGTCTAGTTTTCAAAACCACCGGAGAAATCCGGATTCGGCCACTGTGGCCACCGGGAACCTGATTCAACTGAAAAATGCCGCTTTTGAGACCCTAACTTTGGTAAGCTATAACTTTGCAACCAAACAAGTATTCAGGACCGTCCAAGGGTCGTTGGAAATGTATTCACGTGGACTTTGATTATAGACATTAATATTGACTAATTTTTGAGAACCGGTTCCGGAAATCCGGAACATCCGAAATATTAGTTTTCTTCAGTGCTATGTGTTTGAAAATCCACAAATGTATTCCCTTTATGCATTCTATTGCATTACTTCTCTGCACGCTTCACTGAAATGAGACACATATTGTTTAAGACCATTTTTGAAGGATTCTGGGCAGGTCTGGTCAATACGGAACGGGTTACAGGGACTCCGGAAGGTGGTCAATTGGGTAACGACAATGAACTTCGTATAGTTTTCACTCCAAAACCCGGCGCCACATGGTGCAACCTTCGTGGATTTTCATATCTGTTGTTCTTGTGATACCCAAAGAGATTGATAGCCATCTTCTTCTTCTTCTTCTTGGCGTAACATCTCTACTGGAAAAAATCCTGCTTCTCAGCATAAGTGTTTTATGTGCACTTCTACTAGTATATACCGAAAGTTTTCTCTGCCAATCATTAGTTTACATATGTATATTGTGTGACAGGCACTAAGATACTATATGCGCATGGCAGTAAGAGTAAATGAGTAATTTCCCTTACGAAAAGTTCCTAGACCAACCGTAAATCGAGTCCGTCACCCTCAACATGGTCATGCTAAATGCCTTTGGGGCCGCCAGCTATGATTATAGGGGCCCCAAATGAATAGTCATGTTGGTTCCACGTGATCACCGGAGTGGCCACCGGAGCAATTCATATTGTGTTACTCTCAGATTATTACAATAAATGTAGGCTTTTGACTGCTCAATTTTTCTTATTAATCGTAGCTGTAATGTTCTGGTTTAGAAATGAACAAAGTGGCGACCGGAGTAACTACAATTGTGTTACCGTCAAACGGGGTTACTTGCAACAGCGGTGTAACTTGCAACACGATGACATACACTAAATGTGAAGCATTTTCTAATAATAATAAAAACTAGCATGCCCTACTATTTCGGTTACAGAGATTATGTGTATTTCGATTTAGTATAAAAATGAGCTTTGTTTTTTTTGTTTATGGTTTAGCTACACTTTTAAAACGGATTGCTCATTTTATGCCATAAAACAAGTATGGAAATCGTGCTTGACCTCTCCCTTATGGTAAGTGCGATAAGTCTGATAACCTTGCTTGCAGTTAGGGTACCTAATAGTAAGCTTAGCTAAACGATAAAAGTTTGATAAACTTATCGACTAAGTAATGCAAAAAATCATTATTATATTCGATAACCACTATGGGGTAACTTGCAACAGTTGAATTTGACGAAACCTTCTATTATTTATCTTCATTTCACGATATACTTGACAGAAATAACCGAAATGGATCATTTATTGATTACGTAAAGCGTTCATTTTCAAATGACAATTCATTTTTTACATTTTTTTGCACGTGACCTTCAAACATTGTTAGGAAATACCACATTTTGAAGTTTCATTCATGTTTCATCATGTTCAAAGTTCAATTTTTGTTTATGAACGCTGTAAAACAATCACCAATATCAATCCTGAACCTAGATGGAGTAAATTATTTCAGTTTAATACCCAAATTAGCGAGTATGAAATTTACAAAGTAGAATAGGTGTGTTTCAATCATGTTAATTTAGCTGGAATTGCCAAACACCACTTCAAACTGAAAACTACTTGAAGATGACTCACTCTACTTTTTCAAGAAATGACAATAATCTTTGTTGACATTTTGTAATGAGTGCTAAGTCAAGAGAATTATATATATTTTGTGTTTGAGGGACGTGAGGCCTGTTGCTAAACGATATACTCTCGCTTGCAATAACTATCAATCCTTTCATGAAAAATTATATGTCAATTGGTTAGTGTACATCTTTTCATGGTATGTTTCATGCATAACATCAAAATTTTACAATACGACTAAATGCTAGAATGTTAGTACTGTTTAATGATAGCTAACTTAGCTTCATGTCCTATGTTACAAGTTACCCCACAGATGGGGAAACTTGCAACAAGCATGTATTTCGCACCTCCTGATTAGGTGGCAACGTATTTTGGTAAACAAAGTGCTGCATAGTATTCTACTCGGGGTAATTAGCGTACACGATGCTTCACAGGATGTTTCAAATGTTTAGATTTTCAATGATATTGCTTCAAAGTCGAAAAGTGTTGCAAGTTACCCCATTTGACGGTACTTCAATTTTTGCAACAAAAGTAGGCATTCGGAAGCTCACCATACTGTCGTGAGCGCCAATCAAAATTTTGACTTTTTTGTAAATGTAATATTTCTGCCAGATTATGATGCAAGATTTTGTCATTATCTACCGATGCGTGATAATGTTTGCACCATCGTACAAATAGGGTTCCCGCACGCTATGTCCAAAAGGAAGTATTATGAAAATCGAATGTACCTCAAATGTTATTCCATAGGATCGTTGGTTTGGACCTCTAGTTTCAGAATCTGTGCGGTTTAAAATATTTCATCTTGGGTTTTTCAATTTTTTTCGATTTTTTTTATTTTTTCCCTATTTTCCCATACAAATGGCGAAAAAAGCCATTTTAAGGTTAATTTCATCCCATATAAAAATGTATGGGGAAAAAACCCAAGACGGATTATTTTAAATCGCATATATTCTGAATCTAGAGGTCCAAAAATACGGTTCTAGTTTGAGGTACATTCACTTTTCATAATACTTCCTTCTGGACATAGCGTGATCCCGTATCACCTGCAAACACACTGGGCTGGTCTAGCCGCACACGTTAGAATATACGATATTCTCGGGATCATCTCCTAAAATGTGCTGTAGGTGGTTGAATTTAGATATGTCGAAATGACATCTCAGCACTGACTATGATGTGAATTAGAGCTTACGTGCATGCAAAGAAAACCAAGACATTGTGTGTAATACGGGATACGGGAACCTAATTGGTACGATGGTGCTAACATTATCACGCATTCGGTTGCATCTACGATAAAAAGTAAAATAATGACCGATAGATTGTTAGGTGAATAACTAAAATGGAGCCAAAATTGTCATAGTCACTTACGTCATTCTGCAGAATAACGACAACATAGCATAACATTATCAGTTCCGGGTTTGTGATAGTATTCGAGAGATTACATAACAACTGGAGATTCCAAAATAAAAATACCGGAAATTCATGGGGCAGTTCCACCTAGAATTTTACCAGGACTTCCACTAGAAATTACTTTTGGTGTTGCAAATATGATCACGTTTCTTTACCAATAAATGTATAGATTTGTAAATGTTTGTTAGTATTCTCACAACAACAACTATTGTAGATGCAGCAATCTATCTATCAATGAGTGCACTCTCATTGGAAATGAACTCAAAAATTGTTATTGCAAATTATAAAATACAAAGATGAAGAAATGAGGAGGTTTCATACCTGTTAGAGGAAGGATTGTTGAAAATTGCTCTATTCCAGCGGCCTTTTTCATCTCCGGTGAAAATAAAAAAATCCTTCGGGAGCTCCCACGATTATTGCTATAGGAGTTGGCATTCCGGCAGAATTTAACGGAGTTCAAACAAGAATCTCTCACGAAGCTCCACCTTTTATTCGTCTAGAAGTGCCCGCAGGAGCTCCTGCAGGAATTCGTCTAGATCAATGAATGGTGCTCAGCACTTTACGCATTTCATCAACAAAATTGCTTAGTACTTATCGAAAACCATTTCAATAATAAGCAAAATTTGTATTCAAACTGAAGCTTAGTATCGAAGTTTTTTTTGCAGTACAAGGTTACTAAACCTTGTTTTGTAACTTTTCGTAATTTGACCAACTTTGGCAAATATGAGTGCTATTTTTTTTACTCAATCGAGGATATCTCGGAAGATTGAAAATATAACTAAGGATTTTCTCCATAACGTCTAGAGGTTGCCCCGGAAATTCTCTCGCCAGAAGTAATTTTTTGAACTAAGTACTGTTTCCGAAGTTACAACGGAAATGCCTCTAGGAGTTTCTCAGGAAAATCCTCTAGGAGTTCCGTTGCGAATTCTCTTAGGAGTTCCAAATAGACTTTCTCTAGGAGTTCCACTAATTGTTTCTTTTTTCTACTTCCACTAATCATTTCTTTGGTAGATCCACTGAGAAATCCTCTAGGAGTTGCTGTCAGAGTTTCACTGGCAATTCTGCTCAAAGTTTCAACGGAAGTACTTCCAGTTACAGAGGAAGTTTCACTCGAAGATCCTCTGTGAATACTTGTGGGACCCCCTCCGCTAATATCCAGAATTAGTAGTAGTTGATCCACCTTGAATCCGTCCAGCAAATACACCGTGAATTCCTTCAGCACATTCACTGGAACTCCTCTAAGACTGCGACCAGAAATTCTTCTAGGAGTTACAGCAAGAATCCCTCTAGGAAATCCACTTGAGATTCGTCAAGAAGTTCCAAAGAGGATTTCTCTAGGAGTTGCATCAATTATTTCTCGAAGTTCCATCGGGAAGTCTGGCAAGAGTTTTATCAGGAATTCTTCTGGGAATTTTTCTTGAAGTTCCACCGAAAATCTCTTCAGAAATCGTTCTCAAAGTTCCAAAGAGAATTTCCCCAAGAATTCCTCAAAATACTTCTCTATGTGTTCCGCCGCAAATTTCCACTAGGAGATAAACATTAAATCCCAAGGGAAATTCTGTCAGGAGTTCCTTTGATAGTTTAATTCACAGGAGATACTTTCCTAAGAGGAGTACCACCGAAAATATTTGTGGAAATTTCTTTTCAAACTACCTTTGGAAAATCCTCAAGGAACTCCACTAAGAATTTCTCTAAGTAATTATTTTAGAATTTCCACCGTACATGCCTGAAGGAATTCCATCGAGAATTTCTCTGCAAGCTTCACTATATGGTGCTTTAAAATTTCCACAGAAAATTCAGCGGAAAGTCTACTAGGAGTTCCTTTGGAAATTCATTTAGGCAGCATCAATTTATTACGTAATACATAAATCTTAATTTTCGTACCCTCCCCACCCCTCCGTGACGCATTTTCTTGTGTGAAAACCTAGAGTTCCACTCTAATTTTTCTAAGATTTTCATCGTAAATTTGTTAAGAAGTTGACCCGAAAATTTTTATGAGAGATCCAACAGCTTCCAAGAGTTTTGCTGAAAATAACTGTAGGAGCTTTGCAACACAGATGCTTCGTGAATTCCTCTAGCTCTTCCTGAAACTCCTCTTTAATTTACAATAGTTACACCGGACATTCCTCTAGAATTAATAGTAGGTACACCCAGAGGAGTTTCACCGAGAAATCCTCCAGGAGTGCCACTAAATGCCCAATGTTTCTGGTTTATATTTTCTATGGATGTTCCACATGGAGTTCTTCAAAGACTTCCATTCGATTTTTTTTTTGGGATTTTTACGGGAATCCCTATAAGATTTCCTATCGAAAATCATCAAGGAGCTTTACCGGGAAATTCTGTAAAAAAAATTACCAGGCGTTACAACAGTAACTCTGCCAAGAGATAATTTTATTATTATTTTTATTAAAAAAAAATACACTAACAAAAAACAGTTCCACCAGGAATTTTCCTAAGAGTTCCACCCCTAATCCTTCTAGGGTTTCTACCAAGAATCTTTCTAGCAGAAATTTCTTCAGCAGATCTCTAGAACTTCGTTCAGTAGTCCCTCAGGATATTTTTTCGGGTGGTCGTCCGAAAATTCCTTCAAGAGTTCTTTCGGAATTCTTGCTAGAAATTTTTATAAGTTCCGAAGGAGATCGACCCGACAATTCCTTCAATAGATTCTCCGGGAATCTCTTAGATAAATTATTCGCGGAAATTTTAGATGATTTATCGGTGAATCCCTCAAAGAGAGATACCCGGTTTGACTCCTACAAAAATGCTCAGTGCATCTTCTGGAGAAATTCCTGGTGAAGCTTTTGGAGTAATTCTTAGTATAACTTCTTTTTCTAAAGCACCGAAAACTTCATTTTCTGAAGTACGGAATCTTCTTATAATCAATTCTTTGATCACAAAGAACCAAATGACCGATTGGTTTCTCACACTTTGCACCTCAAGTGTGAAACACAATATGAGGTCTGCTGCTAAATGTCTACTTATGCTGTAAAACAGTTTATCTAGTGACCATGGCCTGGAAAGATCATCTTTGAACTTTGACCGAACTTTGGTCTGGCTTGCATTATAAATTGGCCTACGAATTTATTTTCTTGGCTCCAACGTTTGGAACCCAATTTGTAATCTTCACAGTCGAAAATCGCAAGACAAGATTGAGACCATCATTTGTTCATTTTTAAACCAGAACATCACAAACTATAAATGTAAATGATTTTAATTTAGCTGTCGATGCCTACATTTATTGTAATAATCTGAGAGTAATACAATATGAATTGTTCCGGTGGCCACTCCGGTGATCACGTGGAACCAACATGACTATTCATTTGGGGCCCCTATTACCATAGCTGGCGGCCCCAAAGGCATTTAGCATGACCATGCTGAGGGTGACGGACTCGATTTACGGCTGGTCTAGGAACTTTTCGTAAGGAAAATTACTCTTACTGCCATGCGCATATAGTATCTTAGTGCCTGTCACACAATATACATATGTAAACTAATTGGCAGAGAAAACTTTCGGTATATACTAGTAGAAGTGCACATAAAACACTTATGCTGAGAAGCAGGATTTTTTCCAGTAGAGATGTTACGCCAAGAAGAAGAAGAAGAAGAAGAAGAAGAAGAAGAAGAAGAAGAAGAAGAAGAACAAGAAGAAGAAGAACAAGAAGAAGAAGAACAAGAAGAAGAAGAACAAGAAGAAGAAGAAGAAGAAGAAGAAGGCTATCAATCTTTTTGGGTATCACAAGAACAACAGATATGAAAATCCACGAAGGTTGCACCATGTGGCGCCGGGTTTTGGAGTGAAAACTATACGAAGTTCATTGTCGTTACCCAATTGACCACCTTCCGGAGTCCCTGTAACCCGTTCCGTATTGACCAGACCTGCCCAGAACCCTTCAAAAATGGTCTTAAACAATATGTGTCTCATTTCAGTGAAGCGTGCAGAGAAGTAATGCAATAGAATGCATAAAGGGAATACATTTGTGGATTTTCAAACACATAGCACTGAAGAAAACTAATATTTCGGATGTTCCGGATTTCCGGAACCGGTTCTCAATAATTAGTCAATATTAATGTCTATAATCAAAGTCCACGTGAATACATTTCCAACAACCCTTGGACGGTCCTGATTACTTGTTTGGTTGCGAAGTTATAGCTTGCCAAAGTTAGGGTCTCAAAAGCGGCATTTTTCAGTTGAAGCAGGTTCCCGATGGCCACAGTGGCCGAATCCGGATTTCTCCGGTGGTTTTGAAAACTAGACTTGTGCCCCTTTCATTTGAGCCAAAGAGATCCGAAATCGGTCAAGCCACTGATTTTTGCGAGCTGTCCAAAATTTGGGGTCAAAAATGACCCCAGGGTCTTATTTGTAACTTTTTTTATGGGAGCGCCCCTAGGCGTCATTCAATGCTTTTGATTTTTGGGAATGGTTTATTTCCGCGAAAAAATAATTGTCAGAAAATTTCAGATTGCTAGGATTCGTTAAACAAAAGCTACAGAGAATTGAAATTTGAAAAAGGTCAAAAAAGACCCCAGGACCTTACTAAGGTTAATGTAATATTTTTATACAGGACCAACTAAACTACATATGAATAGTAGGTCCTATGTATTTTTCATTCAGTTAATGCACTTTTATTGGTGGAAAACGTTTGGCAGATTATATGTGAAAAATATGGCAAATTTTTAAATATCGTTAACTGCATAAGCTCATTTTTCATATTTTTTGTAGTGAATATAAAACCTTGAACGAAGCTGCATATGAAAGTCTTTGGTATCAGCTGTAACACAAAAAGAATTGAAAAAGTTTCATCGGGTACATACTGAGATATAATGTTTTAAATATGTGTTCAAAAATCTTATAAGTTTTTCTAAAAGTTCTATAACTTTCAGAAAACTTATCCGATCTCGTTCAAAATTTTAGCAATGGAGCTTTAATATATGATTCATGATTGGTCGAAATTTCAGCGTTTTTGATTGACGTATAAAAAAGTTATAAATATTTGAATGAAAAATTATTTTGACCAAAAAATTGCTGTACAGACAATTGTTTGATACACTGTACATGCCGTTGAAAGTGGGACAAGTCATTGGTAAGGTTGCCAAGTCATTAGGCGAATATGAGTAAGAAGGCAATAAACGCAATAAACTAATTATTGATTTCTGAGTAAGACCAAGTCAGTGATTGAGTAGAAATCTTTCTGAGTTATATGTGTTCATTTTGTTCTCAATCGACTCAAATAACAAAATGGAGAATATTTGTAAACTATGAATATAAACATATTATTGCTTGCAAAGCAAAATCAGAGTAAATGTACATACATTACATTTATTTGTTCAACATCATTAAGACAAGACATAATCACCAATAGTACGCCACAATACTCGGTTTGTGGCTGCCGCTCTCCATCCTCGGTCGCGCCCAATACTCGCCAAGTCACGCTCCATCTGGTCCGCCCATCGTGCTCTCTGCGCTCCACGTCTTCTTGTGCCAATCGGATCCGTTGCAAACACCAGCTTTGCAGGGTTGTTGTCCGGCATTCTTGCAACATGCCCTGCCCAACGTATCCTTCCGGCTTTGGCCACCTTCTGGATGCTGGGTTCGCCGTAAAGTGCAGCGAGCTCGTGGTTCATCCTTCTCCGCCACACACCGTTCTCCTGCACACCGCCGAAGATCGCTCTTAGCACGCGTCGCTCGAAAACTCCGAGTGCTTGTAGGTCCTCCTCGAGCATGGTCCATGTCTCGTGCCCGTAGAGGATCACCGGTCTTATTAGCGTTTTGTACATGGTGCATTTGGTGCGTGGGTGAATCTTTTTCGACCGCAGTTTCTTCTGGAGCCCGTAGTAGGCCCGACTTCCGCTGATGATGCGCCTCCGAATTTCACGGCTCACGTTGTTGTCAGCCGTCAGTAAGGATCCGAGGTAGACGAATTCCTCCACCACCTCGAAAGTATCCCCGTCTATCGTAACATTACTACCCAGACGGATCCGGTCGTTTTCGGTTCCGCCTACCAGCATGTACTTTGTTTTTGAGGCATTCACCACCAGTCCGACCTTTGCTGCTTCGCGTTTCAGGCGGGTGTACAGTTCTGCCACCGTTCCAAATGTTCTAGCGATAATGTCCATGTCGTCCACAAAGCACACAAATTGACCAGATTTTGTGAAAATCGTTCCCCGGCTGTTGAGCCCGGCTCGTCGCATCACACCTTCCAGCGCGATGTTGAATAGTAGACATGAGAGTCCGTCACCTTGTCGCAGTCCCCGGCGAGATACGAATGAACTGCATAGTTCACGCGAAACCCTTACGCAGTTTTGCACACCGTCCATCGTTGCTTTAATCAGTCTAGTCAGCTTTCCAGGAAAGCCGTTTTCGTCCATGATTCTCCATAGCTCTGCGCGGTCGATACTATCGTATGCCGCTTTGAAGTCGATGAACAGGTGGTGCGTTGGGACCTGGTATTCATGGCATTTCTGGAGGATTTGCCGTACGGTAAAGATCTGGTCCGTTGTCGACTGGCCGTCGGTGAAGCCGGCTTGATAACTTCCCACGAACTCATTTGTTTTAGGTGACAGACGACGGAAGATGATCTGGGATAGCACTTTGTAGGCAGCATTCAAAATAGTGATCGCCCAGAAGTTCTCACATTCCAAATGGTCGTCTTTCTTGTGAATGGGGCAGATTACCCCTTCTTTCCACTCCTCCGGTAGCTGTTCGGTTTCCCAGATCCTGACTATCAGCCGATGCAGACAGGTGGCCAACTTTTCTGGGCCCATCTTGATGAGTTCAGCTGCGATACCATCCTTACCAGCTGCTTTGTTGGTTTTGAGCTGGTGAATGGCATCCTTAACTTCCCTCAGCGTGGGAGTTGGTTCATTTCCGTCCTCTGCTGCACTGGCGTCGTCGTTCCTTCCGTTGCCGTGGGCTCCCGTGCCTACGTTCTCCACGCCGTTCAGGTGCTGATCGAAGTGCTGCTTCCACCTTTCGATCACCTCACGTCCGTCCGTCAAGAGGCCTCCGTCTTTATCCCTGCATATTTCGGCTCGCAGCACGAAGCCGTTGCGGGATGCGTTGAGCTTCTGATAGAACTTCCGTGTTTCTTGGGAACGGCACAGCAGTTCCATTTCTTCACACTCCGCTTCTTCCAGGCGGCGCTTTTTCTCCCGAAAGAGGCGGGTCCCTTGCTGCAGCATTACCGCCCTCGCTGCGTTCTTCTCCTCCAAAACCGTTCTGCACTCTTCGTCGAACCATTCGTTCCGTCGATTCCGTTCCACGTACCCGATGGTGCTTTCGGCTGCGTCGTTGATGGCTGCTTTCACTGTACTCCAGCAGTCCTCTAGAGGGGCCTCACCGAGCTCGCCCTCGTCTGGTAACGCGGCTTCGAGGTTCTGCGCGTATGCTGAGGCGACATCCGATTGCTTCAGTCGCTCTAGGTTGTACCGTGGCGGTCGCCGGTACCGTACATTGTTGATGACGGAGAGTTTTGGGCGCAGTTTGACCATCACCAGATAGTGGTCGGAGTCGATGTTGGCGCCACGATAGTTCCTGACGTCGATAATGTCGGAGAAGTGCCGTCCGTCAATCAGAACGTGGTCGATTTGAGATTCCGTCTGCTGTGGTGATCTCCAGGTGTAACGATAAGGGAGGCTGTATTGGAAAAAGGTGCTACGTATGGCCATATTTTTGGAGGCGGCGAAATCAATGAGTCGTAGGCCGTTTTCGTTCGTTTGCTGGTGGGCGCTGAACTTACCAATCGTCGGTCTGAATTCCTCCTCCTGGCCTACCTGAGCGTTCAAATCTCCTATGATGATCTTGACGTCGTGGCTTGGGCAGCTGTCGTACTCGCGTTCGAGCTGCGCGTTAAATGCGTCCTTGTCATCATCAGTACTTCCGGAGTGTGGGCTGTGCACGTTTATTATGCTGAAGTTGAAGAATCGGCCCTTGATCCTCAACCTGCACATTCTTTCGTCGATCGGCCACCAACCGATCACGCGCCTCTGCATATCACCCATCACGATGAAAGCTGTTCTCAGCTCGCGTGTGTTGCCGCAGCTCTGGTAGATGGTATGATTACCTCTAAACGTTCGCACCATGGATCCTGTCCAACACACCTCCTGCAGCGCTACGATGCCGAACCCGCGGTCCTTCAATAGATCGGCGAGTATGCGGGTGCTCCCAATGAAGTTGAGAGATCGGCAGTTCCACGTACCGAGTTTTCAATCGCAAGTCCTTTTTGTTCGCTGGGGTCGTTGCCGTTGGTCTCGGTTGTCGGTTCGTATTATTCTGTTGCTGATTTTCCGTTACAATGGTTTTTTTACGGCTGGCTCGTAAGGCCTGACACCAACCCCCTACTTTCCGGAGGACCATAGTGCACAGTTGAGCTTAGAGTCCTTCACTGGCACTCGGACGTATATCAGCCGCCCCTAACATGGGGATCAGACGCTGTTGTGAGCCGCTCCTCCTGGAGAACAGACGCTGAGGTTTGCCGAAGCAAACCCCCCTTCCCTGTCAGCCTACGACCAAAGTTCCCACCGGGGTTGGTTACCCGATCTTCCCTAAGGTTGCTCATAGTTTCCGGCCGGTACCGCGTGGAGGTAGGGATAGGAGTTGCTGGGCAGAGGCTAGTGGATCACAATGGGATCTGAATTGCGCAGCATACCCAGCCTTTACCGTGCCGTGCCAGAGTAAATGTGCAAACATGATATCTACATTGATACCTTTACGAAGTAGCAGAACTCCAATAATGCCGAGCGAGCAGTGCGCAGCATACCCAGCCTTTACCGTGCCGTGCCAGAGTAAATGTGCAAACATGATATCTACATTGATACCTTTACGAAGTAGCAGAACTCCAATAATGCCGAGCGAGCAGTGTGGTACAAGACTCCATTGAAATCTGTATAACATCTCTGCATATCGTTCCGATCCACGGCTACCAGTGCTTCGGCCGCTTCTGGCTGCGGTGGATTCGGTTATCTTCTGCTTTCGCCCTGACCTGTTCTCTGTTGGGCCGGGTACCGGGCAGTAACATTCGGCTTCTGGTGGAGCTTGTCGTTCAAGCCATCTGGCTTACCGTTCTTTGGGGTATAGATACTGATTAGGTTGTGATTGGGGCTGCAAACCGGTAAGTTGATAAAGAGAGCGTCCAACATAGCTCTGGTTTTCACAAGTTCCTACCTCATGCATCCACGGGTCAATCGATAACAAAGACCGCCAGCTAAGAGTTGTGAGCTTAGTTGGTAGTACAGCCTGGCCACTGTTGTTTCTCTGACTTTAGCTCGACCTGTACGTCTGTTTACCCAGGAAGCGCGGCTCAAACAGCGTCTGTTCTGGCATCCAGCGGCTGATTTTGAAATTCACGGTGAATATCATTTGGCATTTTTCAAAGGTAGTCCGTGTAAATGTTGAATATTCGAAAAATACCGGTTTTTCCGTGACTTTCTTGCAGAATTAGTCTAGCCGAACAAGTTTTTCATATACCATATTCTCAGGTTCAGCTTCTAAAATGAGCTGTATGTGATTGAATTTAGATACGACGAAATGAAATTTTCAGCACTGCCTGCAGCTCATCCGGTCCCAAACCATCGAAATCGACACTCGTTCTCCGATCCGACGGGATTTCTTTATAGTGTTTCGACACACTATATGATTCATAGGCCGTACTACTCCGAAACTAGCATGGGCCTTCCAGGCCCCACAAAACTAAAGGTGATGTCACTCGACCGATTCGCTGGTATCACAACCGCGTGTGTACGCTTCGTTAGCTTGGAACTGACTCCCCACAGCAGTGGCGCTCTAGCTTCGCAAATTCCAATGGGAAGATTTTCTCTCCCAGTCTCTCACATTCGACCCGTTTCCTGCCCACCATGCATGCCAACTGCATTTTCAGTGGTAGCCGGTGTCAATCAGCGGCATTGATAGCGGACGACGTGCCAATGGGCGGTTGAAATTTAATTAATTTAATACAATGCAAAATTCCCACCTCCTAACAAACAAATAAATTACATTTTATTTTATAAATAACATTTAATTTATATGGGACATTGTCGAATGTTACAAGCTACACTTGAAGATGGCTGGAGGGACATCCGATTCGCCTTAGGTAGTAACTTGGCTGCAGCACTACACGCAAAAAAATGTTGTGGTCGAGAATACCATTTCAGGAGGTTAAATTAACCGCAATGCGCCTACGTTTTTCAGCAGACTATAGGACGATATTATCCTAACTAAATAAGCATTTTTACCATGTCCCAATTTTCACGCCTTGCAGTTACCTTTACCATGTTAATAGTAATTTTATTCTACTACAAAAATAGTCAAATAGACAAAAACGGTATTTACAAGGTATATTGCGGCCATAGTAATTTCAACTATGTTCAATGTCCTTTGTACTGAAACATGCTGGAAACCGTGATAAATTATATTAAATGCACTACTTGTTAAAATAGAAAACAAGCATATTGAATAAGTTTATTTCTATGTTACGTACCCTGGAAAACGTAATTATAGAAATAAACTTATTCAATACACTTTGTTTTCTATTTTAACAAGTATAGCATCTAAGTAATTTTTATAAAACTCTGAATTGAAGTCAAACGTAATTTATTTGCTTAATAACGGTTTTGTAACGGTATAAGAAAACCGTAGTTTACTGATTTTTTTATAGGATAGGTACATGTTTGAGAATTCAGTCCGATAAATATCGCTAGTCCGAGTCGCTTCCAGGGACACTGCATTATTTTTACATTCTCGATGCCATGTTCCGGAAGATGCGGCGCGTTGTCAATGGTGCGTGGTAGTTGCCTGCAAATTCGAAATAAGAAGTATGGTTGTAACGATCAATTATTCCACAAATACCAACCTTTTAAGGAAAAAATCCAGCATATCGAGAAAAGTGTCATTCCCGCAGCAACATTGTAATTGACCTAGCATCTCGATGGATCAGTCGTCTTCGTACTCCAATATCGAAATGTGAATTCCAAATGAGTCCAGACCACAAACGATAGTGTAGAACTGCCACAATCGGTATTTGCCATGAAGACCTGAATTTTACAGAAAATGGATGGCTCATATTCGTGTCCATATCGACAGCAACTCACCATTTACAGTTTCTGGGAAGTGCTGTGCGGAAATGATTACGTGTCATTCAGACCAGAGTTCCATAATCTTACGCAAGTAGTTCCACCCACGACGGTTCGACAACATGTAGCTTAATAAGAACGGTCAGTGAATATTTGCCGGAACAATCTCCTGAGACCGGGTGATCTGATTCGACTGGGATCCAGTGGCTCATGATGTCCTGCGCTGTAAACAATGTTTTAACATGATCAGATATTTGCTTAATTATACATAAAATATACTTACCTGCAATATTTCATCTCGTTTGATATTCAACTGGGTTTTAATTAGACCCCGTTTCAAGAAATTAGAAAATAAAATCACTTTCAGTCAATTCGGTGGACTTGTCATAAATCAACATGGCGCCAGCTCGTAAATCAAGCTCGGAACAAAATCACCATGCTTGTGGTAAAATCGAACACAAAACATGATCAGCTGAAATTTGCCGATGCAGAACGCTTAAGATAACCATGATCATAGTAGAAAAGAAACCACAATTTCAATGACAGTAACGCGCATGGTTATTGCTACGACAAAATCAGTACTTTCATGGTAGTTAGTTTTACCATGCGATGTAGTCATTATGACTATTGCCAATTTAAGAAAGGGCATAGTATTCTTAACTATAAATCGGTCCAGCTGACTGTTTTCTTGGTTCTTTTCAGCACTAACAGTCATAGTAAATTTGAACACAACTTAATAGTAGCAGCTACCGCATGATTTTTTTCTGTGTAGGTTTCGCGACTCCGAATCACAGAAACGACTGGTACGATGGCGAATATGAACAGTTGAAAAACGAGAAGAATGCAGCATCGGCGAGAATGTTGCAAGTTGCCGCAACATCAACGAAAGTTCTACAACAAGCTGAACCGCTCGTGCAGAGGCTTTGTGCCACAAGCCGACAAGTGCCGAGACAATCTCGGAAATCTTCTCACGAGCAAGCGTGAGGTGGTCAAAAGCTGGCGGCAGTATTACGATGAGCACCTCACTGGCGACGTTGCAAGCACCGAAGGTGACGTGGTAACAGATCTAGGAGTACGTGTGCAGGACGAAAGATTTCCAGTTCCTAACCTCCAAGAGATTGAGGAGGAGGTTGGCCTGTAGAAAAGCAACAAAGCCACTGGAGCAGATCAACTACCAAGCGAGCTTCTAAAATACGATAGAGAAGCACCGGTGATTGCCTAGATTTGGGAGGAGGAAGTGTTACCGGAGGAGTGGGTGGAAGGTATCGTGTGTCCCATCTACAAAAAGGACGACAAGTTGGATTGCGGGAACTATCGCGCGATCACACTATTGAGAGCTGCCTACAGGATACTCTCTCAAATTTTACGCCGCCGTCTATTATCGATTGCAAGAGAGCTCGTGGGGCAATATCAGGCTGGATTCATGAGAGAATGCGCTACAACGGACCAGATGTTCGCCATCCACCAGGTGTTGCAGAAATGCTGCGAATACAACGTGCAGATGGATCGAGTGATGTGCGTAGTTCGAGTATCGGTGACACTCCGAGTCCCTTCGTATCTCGCAGAGGGTTCCGGCAAGGTCTTTCGTGCCTACTGTTCAACATTGCCTTAGAGGGTGTAATACGGAGAGCTTTATCCCCACACGAGTGGAACGATTTTCACGAAGTCCGTTCAGCTGCTTGGTTTCGCTGATGATATAGATAAGTATTATGGCAAATTTAAGACGATGGCGGAAACGTACATTCGACTAGAGAATGAAGCCAGGCGCATCGGATTAGTCATTAATGTGTCGAAGAATAAGTACATGATGGCAAAGGGTTCCAGGGAGGAATCACCGCGTCCGCCTCCCCGAATTTCTATCGACAGTGATCAAATCGAGGCGGTTGAAGAATCCGTGTACTTGGGCTCACTGGTGACCGCCGACAACGACACCAACAGAGAAATTCAGAGGCGCATTGTGGCAGGAAATCGTGCTTACTTTGGACTTTGCAGAACTCTACGATCGAACAAAGTTCGCCGTCACACGAAGTTAACTACACTAGTTTACAAAATAAAATGAAAGACGTGAACTTCTGTCAACCACCAAAATTTTTGATGCACAATTTAGCGCTGATTTCGAAACCGACCTTCAAAAAATTTTAAGTTGAACAGATTTTGAGTTTTAGCTCAATATCGAGTTTTACAACTTTAAAAAAATGGGGAATTTACTAAACTTTAAATATCTTGCGTTTTGTTCAACCAATTTTAAATCTTTTTCCACAAATTGAAAGTTGAATATAATACCATTCGATCATCTGAATGCAGGTTTTGCGTCATATTGATGAAATTCAAGATGTTGGCGAGTTTTGGGGACGATCTTCTTAAATTTTAGCGAAATTTTCAAAAATATATGAAGAAATGTATTTTTTTCAACTGGAAAAAAAAAACAATTTAAAAATTCTTTCTCAACGTTTATTTGACATATCATGTGTAGACGAGTTACAGTAAAAAATTCGGTCCAATCGGAGCATTGGTTACGGAGAATGAGATGTGTGAAATGAGCGACTTTGCTTAAAAATAGAACAAAAATCGCTTTTAAATCATCAACCTTGTATGGGAAGTCGAAAAAATTTCCGTTCTACTGTAATTTTTTTCCTTCGCGTTTTCGAACTCAGGGCTCGATTCTACACCAAAAATGATAATCAGCTTACCGAGTTCAAAAATGCTGTAAACTAGTGCTATCTACAAAACGCTAATTTCACCGGTAGCACAGCGCACATTGGTCGGGATCCATACAAAGGGGCGGCCAAAACTCTCAAAAAACGAAATTGATATTTTTAAACTTTTTTTCACCTTATAACAAAGATAATGTATTGTAGTTTTATGATTCTTAATCAAAAGCATACCAGCTTTTGTATTTCAATGACATTTTCACTGCCAAAGTGGCCTAAGTCATAAAATTGAAAAATGAGTTATTCGAAAAAAGTAAAATAATAATATTTTGAGAATGGAATATATGTTTTATGTTATCCAGCATAAGAAAGCTTGTTATTGGACTATTTGAATGCTCGTATGGTGCAAAATTAATATGTCACAAAACTTTTCAAATTTCCATATATTGTTCCATAGGAATTTTGGTAATTTTTAAGTTAAAAAACGGTTCGTGTCGTCACGTGTCGCCACAATTTCGAATAGTACATCTTAAACATCATGCTTAGGGCTGCATAAAAACGTTTAAACTTTTTGCAGAAATTTGCAGTTTTTCAAATTAGAGCTATTTGAAAAAGTCATGTTTTTTCATATATTTTACGTTATTTTTCCATTTTTGACAGAAATAAAATTTATCTTTCCACATTTTTCACACGTTTTGAACAAACTTGATTGGATTTGATCAAAAGATGATCATTTAATTAAATTCAAATTGATTTTCTAACAAAAAATCCAAAAAATGTGGGGTTTACTGATTTATACCGATTCTGAAATTATTGAAGTTGCGTAATTTTTGAATACCCCTTTTTAAACACTAAAAATACTATACAACATATCTAGACAACCTATAACTTCGGTTAAACACATAAAAAGAGTTTTGGCCGAGCTTTATCTTTTTCCGACCATTGTGCAGCGTAACAAAAATTAACTCCTGATCTGTCTCAAGAGCAAACTTATGTGTCTCTGACAGATTTTGGGTCGCTGAATCCGAATCTGGGCTCAGATTTGCTCCACCACGTCACAATTTTGAGCAATACCTCAATTTATAGGACAAAATATGCGATTTTGGGCTTTTTTGACTGCAAGCATTAAGCATGGAAATATTTTTTTTAAGTAATCAAAAGGTAAATTGGTCAATTAACATCTAAATTAACGACTCATGCAAAATATTTCGTTTTACCAAATCGAATTTGATAGTTTTAAGCGATTTATGTTAGGTACGATGTTTCTCATACAAGTTACCCTCCAAAAATTGCATGTAAGTTTACATACTAACATAAAATGCTTAAATCTATCAAATTTAATTTAGTACAATGAAATATTTTGCATGAGTCGTTAGTTTAGATGTCAATTGACCAATTTACCTTTTGATTACTTAAAAAAATATTTCCATGCTTTTTTTCCTCCCCTGTTGGGGAAATTAATCCACTGCGTCCAATAGGCTGAACTTTTGTGGCATGTCCCGTTTTGATATTCGCATCTAGCCAGCTAATTACCATGTGTCAAGTAATCAGCTACTGCCACGGCACGTCGTCTCCCAGTCAGGTGCAATAGAATTTATAAACTCCAAGACCTTCCCAGGTTCTGCAGACCAGATCTCACTGGGTTGCAAGCAACCACTATTTAGAAATCTTTGCCTGCGCGTGTATAAAGCACCACAACTGCAAAGCAGATGTTCCGAGGTTTCACGTTCCGTATTACAGAAACGACAGATATCACTCTGAATATGGCCAATATTTTTCAAGTGATACCTGCTCGGGCAGTGTCCAGTTACTTGGCTTGTACATAGAGCTCTCTTGTTGAGCTCTAACAGCTTTTTGGGTTTTATATGCATTTGGTGTTATACATCCGTTTTGACTGATTGCAATTTTTGACGCCCATCCAATTGGATATCACCCTCTGCTCAGCCCAGCGTTTCAGGTCCATTTTAATTGTACAGTTTGATATACCACAGAATGGTTCTGGGCCAGCAAACTGTAAATTGGAACCACTTTTGGCAAGCTCGTCTGCCATTTCATTCCCTTCAATGCCACAGTGACCTGGAACCCAATATAAGTTTACTGAATTTGCATATCTGTATTTTCTCTCAAGGCAGATATTTGCGCATTTCAAAATAGCAAGAATCTCGGCTTGAAACACCGTAGGATAGTGTCCCATCGCCACTGAAATTTGTATTCCAGGGCCGTAGATTCCTGCTTCCGTTTTTATTCCAACTTTTGAGCCATCTGTAAAGAATTTGATTGATCCTTGACGAACAGTGGGACCTCCGACTGTCATGGTTCTCCACAGGTTTCATCCAGTCTTTAATCATTTTCATTACTGGCCTATTTTGAAAGTATTGTGAAATGCTCAGGTGACCTACAAGATCACCTGGCATAAACTTTTCAACTCGTTCAAGGCTCAGCAATTCCTTTTCTGCTTCTAATTGCACGTACTCGTGCAAAGGTAGCAGATTGAGAATCGCATCTAAAGCTTTTGATGGAGTGCTTCGCATCGCTCCTGTAACAGCAATGGACGCAAGACGATGAATTTTCGCAAGCTTTGATTGCGTGGTAGGGTAATTCATGTATTGTGGATTTACCGGCTACTTGTATTCTACCGGTCGCTTCAGTATGGCCTCCAAAGTAGCCGTTTTATAAAAAGAATAACTTAAAAATGATTTTAAACATTTTTATTGTATGCGCTATTCCTCGTTGCCATTAGCTACTCAGCGACATTCATTTTTTGACAATCAAGTTGATTTTTATATGAAAACGGCTACTTTGTAACGGCTACTCAAGTAGTCGGTAGAATACAAGTAGCCGGTAAATCCACAATATTTTGGACAGGCTGAGGACAACGTTGGAAAAATCACCCCCTAGCTCCCTTAGAAAGCAATTGATTATTTTTCAAAGTTACTAATACGCTTATTATATGATTATACTTTGCATTCCCGGTGACAAAAACCTTAACGAAAGCATTTTAAGGTGAGAAAATCACAATTTCCAATCACCTGTTAGGTCGTTTTCAGCGGTCGCGTTCCATTCTAAATTTTGACAGTTAAATAGACCAAACCGAGTTAAATAGAACAATCGAGTTTCCACCGGTACGTTTCAAATTCTATTTTCGAACAGTTTTGGTCTAGAAAAAATAAAACTGTTCTACACGTTGTTTCATTTCTCGCAGCATTTGGAACGGGAATCGACCCGTTCCAAATTTTTGACGTTTGTTGTTTGTTGTGGTTCGTCGCCGTCCGTCGTCGTCGTTCGCTTTGAAATCAAAAATTTTGGTGAGTTTTTTATCATTTTTCATTGCGTTTTTATTTAATTATTCCATTTGTTTGTAGAACCGACTACAACAAGAGCAGCTGCAGTACAAAAGCAGCAGCAGCATCAACGGCAGCAGGACCTTGATGACGGTTTTCCACGGGTAGAAGTTTCGGAAGAATGTCCAAACGGACTTCCGCGATGATTTTTGTAAAAGCTTTTCTGAGAGAATTCCCAGAGACACTGCCACTGAAACTCCTGAAGAAATTAGAGACCGAACTACTAGAGGAATTCTCGGTAGAAATCCTGGAGATATTTGCAAAAGCACTGCCGGTGAATTTTCGGAGTAACTTTATGGGAAATCGCCACTGAAAACCGTAGAAAAATTTCCAAAAGAAACATATCCAATGAGGGTTCTGGAGGAATTACCAGTGAATCTCCACGATGAAATGCAAGCGGACCTCCAAGAGGGATTCCCGATGAATCGTACAAAAATTCTCCATGAAACTCCTAGGAACATTCCTAGAGAAAGTCCCAGCAAAACTCCTGGAGGAATTCCCTTTGGAGCTCCTAGAAAAATTCATGCCTGAAAGAGTTTTCCGGAGGAACTTCTGGGAGAACTCCTCCATGAATTGCTCAGAGATTCTTTCATACTTTCCTCAGGAATTCCTCCATGAATTTCTCAGGGATTCCTTTAAGCATTCTTCAGGGATTCCTCCAGGAATTCCTCACGGATTCCTTCAGGAATTCCTCAATAATATCTCCAGAGATTCCTCCAGGAATTCCTCAGGGATTCCTCCAGGAATTCGTCAGGGATTCCTCCAGGAATTCTTCCAAGAATTCCTCCAGGAATTCCTCAGGGATTCCTAAGAGAATTCTCCAGGAATTCCTCAGGGATTCTTCCAAAAATTCCACAGGGATTCCTCCAGGAATTTCTCAGGGATTCCTCGAGTGATTCCTCCAGGAATCCCTCAGAAATTCCTCCCGGAATTCCTCCCGAAATTCCTCCAGGGATTCCTCAGGAATATCTCCAGGGATTCCTCCAGGAATTCCTCAGGGATTCCTCCGGAAATTCCTCAGGGATTCCTCCGGGAATTCCTCAGGGATTCCTCCAAAAATTCCTCAGGGATTCCTCCAGGAATTCCTCAGGGATTCCTCCAGGAATTCCTCAGGGATTCCTCCAGGAATTCCTCAGGGATTCCTCCAGGAATTCCTCAGGGATTCCTCCAGGAATTCCTCAGGTATTCCTCCATGAATTCCTCCGGGATTTCTCCAGGAATTCCTCAGGGATTTCTCCAGGAATTTCTTCAAAAGTTCTTCAGAGATTCCTCCAGCAATTCTTCAGCGATTCCTCCAGGAATTCCACAGGGTTTCCCCAAGAATACCTCAGGGATTCCTCCAGGAATTCCACAGGGATTCCCCCAGGAATTCCACAGGGATTTCTCCAAGAATTCTTCAGGGATTCCTCCAGGAATTCTTCAGAGATTGCTCCGGGAATTCCACAGGGATTCCACCAGGAATTCCACAGGGATTCCTTCAAGAATTCTTCAATGATTCCTCCAGGAATTCTTTAGAGATTCCTCCGGAATTTTCACAGTGATTTCTCCAGGAATTCCTCACGGATTTCTCCAGGAATTCCTTTTGAATTTCTGTAGAAATTCCTCAGAGATTCCTCCAGGAATTCCTCAGAAATTCCTCCAGGAATACCTCAGAGATTCCTCCAGGAATTCCACAGGGAATCCTCCAGGGATTCCTTAGGGATTTCTCCAGGAATTCCTTTTGAATTTTTCCAGAAATTCCTCAGGAATTCCTCCAGGAATTCTACAGGGATTCCTCCAGGAATTCCACAGGGATTCCTCCAGGAATTTCTCAGGGAATCCTCCAGTGATTTCTCCAGGATTTCCTCCAGGAATTCCTCAGGGACTCCTCCAGGAATTCTACAGGGATTCCTCCAGGAATTCCTCTGGGATTCCTCCAGGAATTCCTCAGGGATTCCTCAAGGAATTCCTCAGGGATTCCTCCAAAAATTCCACAGGGATTCCTCCGGGAATTTCTCAGAGATTCCTCGATTGATTTCTCCAGGAATTTCTCAGGGATTCCTCCATGAATTCTACAGGGATTCCTTTAGGAATTCTTCAGAAATTCCTCCAGGAATTCCTTCAAAAAATCTTCAGGGATTCCTCCATGAATTCCTTTAGAAAATTCCTCAGAAATTCCTCCTGGAATTCCTCAGGGATTCCTCCGGGAATTCTTCAGGAATTCCTCCGGGAATTCCTCAGGAATTCCTCAGGAATTCCTTCGGGAATTCCTCAGGGATTCCTTCGGGAATTCCTCAGGGATTCCTTCGGGAATTCCTCAGGGATTCCCTCGGGAATTCCTCAGGGATTCCTTCGGGAATTCCTCAGGGATTCCTTCGGGAATTCCTCAGGGATTCCTTCGGGAATTCCTCAGGGATTCCTTCGGGAATTCCTCAGGGATTCCTTCGGGAATTCCTCAGGGATTCCTTCGGGAATTCCTCAGGGATTCCTTCGGGAATTCCTCAAGGATTCCTTCGGGAATTCCTCAGGGATTCCTTCGGGAATTCCTCAGGGATTCCTTCGGGAATTCCTTCGGGAATTCCTCAGGGATTTCTCCAAGAATTCTTCAGGGATTCCTCCAGGAATTCTTCAAAGATTCCTCCGGGAATTCCACAGGAATTCCTCCAGGAATTCCACAGGGATTCCTTCAAGAATTCTTCAATGATTCCCCCAGGAATTCTTCAGAGATTCCTCCGGAAATTCCACAGTGATTCCTCTAGGAATTCTTTAGAGATTCCTCCAGGAATTCCACAGGGACTCCTCCAGGAATTCCTCACGTATTTCTCCAGGAATTCCTTTTGAATTTCTCCAGAAATTCCTCAGAGATTCCTCCAGGAATTCCTCAGAACTTCCTCTAGGAATACCTCAGAGATTCCTCCAGGAATTCCTCACGGATTTCTCCAGGAATTCCTTTTGAATTTCTCTAGAAATTCCTCAGAGATTCCTCCAGGAATTCCTCAGAACTTCCTCCAGGAATACCTCAGAGATTCCTCCAGGAATTCCACAGGGATTCCTCCAGGAAATCCACAGGGATTCCTCCAGGAATTCCACAGGGATACCTCCAGGAATTCCTTTTGAATTTTTCCAGAAATTCCTCAGGAATTCCTCCAGGAATTCTAGAAATATTCCTTAAGGAATTCCACAGGGATTCCTCCAAGAATTTCTCAGGGATTCCTCAAGTGATTTCTCCAGGAATTCCTCCAGGAATTCCTCAGGGACTCCTCCAGGAATTCTACAGGGATTCCTCCAGGAATTCCGCTGGGATTCCTCCAGGAATTCCTCAGGGAATTTTTCAGAGATTCCTCGAGTGATTGCTCCAGGATTTTCTCAGGGAGTCCTCCATGAATTCCTTTAGAAAATTCCTCAGAAATTCCTCAGGGATTCCTCCGGGAATTCCTCAGGGATTCCTTCGGGAATTCTTCAGGGATTCCTCCAGGGATTCCTCAGGGATTTCTCCAGGAATTCCTTCAAAAATTTTTCAGGGATTCCTCCAGGAATTCGTCAGGGATTCCTACAGGATTTCCTCAGGGATTCCTGCAGGAATTCCTCAGGGATTCCTCCAGGAATTTCTCAGGAATTCCTCGAGTGATTCCTCCAGGAATTTCTCAGATATTCTTCCATGTATTCCTCTGGGATTCCTTTAGATATTCCTCCGGAAATTACTCAGGGAATCCTCCGGGAATTCCTCTGGGAGTCTTCCAGGGATTCCTCCAGGAATTCGTCATGGATTCCTCCAGGAATTCGTCAGGGATTCCTCAAGAATTCCTCAGGTATTCCTCCATGAATTCCTCAGGGATTTCTCCAGGAATTGCTCAGGTATTCCTACGTGAATTTCTCCGGGATTTCTCCAGGAATTCCTTCAAAATTTCTTCAGTTATTCCTCCAGCAATTTTTCAGCGATTCCTCCAGGAATTCCACAGGGTTTCCCCAGGAATGCCTCAGGCATTCCTCTAGGAATTCCTCAGGGATTCCTCCAGGAATTCCACAGGAATTCCTCCAGGAATTCTTCAAAGATTCCTCCGGGAATTCCACAGGGATTCCTCCAGGAATTCCACAGGGAATCCTCCAGGAATTCCACAGGGATTCCTCCAGGAATTCCACAGGAATTCCTCCAGGAATTCCACAGGGATTCCTCCAGGAATTCCACAGGGATTCCTTCAAGAATTCTTCAATGATTCCTCCAGGAATTCTTCAGAGATTCCTCCAGAAATTCCACAGTGATTCCTCTAGGAATTCTTTGGAGATTCCTCCAGGAATTCCGCAGGGATTCCTCCAGAAATTCCACAGGGATTCCTTCAGGAATTCCTTTTGAATTTCTCTAGAAATTCCTCAGAGATTCCTCCAGGAATTCCTCAGAACTTCCTCTAGGAATACCTCAGAGATTCCTCCAGGAATTCCTCACGGATTTCTCCAGGAATTCTTTTTGAATTTCTCTAGAAATTCTTCAGAGATTCCTCCAGGAATTCCTCAGAAATTCCTCCAGGAATACCTCAGAGATTCCTCCAGGAATTCCACAGGATTCCTCCAGGAATTCCACAGGGATTCCTCCAGGAATTCCACAGGGATTCCTCCAGGAATTCCTCAGAGTTTCTCCAGGAATTCCTTTTGAATTTTTTTCAGAAATTCCTCAGGAATTCCTCCAGGAATTCTACAGGGATTCCTTAAGGAATTCCACAGGGATTCCTCCAGGAATTTCTCAGGGATTCCTCAAGTGATTTCTCCAGGAATTCCTCCAGGAATTCCTCAGGGACTCCTCCAGGAATTCTACAGGGATTCCTCCAGGAATTCCGCTGGGATTCCTCCGGGAATTCCTCAGGGAATTTTTCAGAGATTCCTCGAGTGATTGCTCCAGGATTTTCTCAGGGATTCCTCCATGAATTCCTTTAGAAAATTCCTCAGAAATTCCTCCAGGAATTCCTCAGGAATTCCTCCGGGAATTTCTTCAGGAATTCCTCCGGGAATTCCTCAGGAATTCCTCCGAGAATTCCTCAGGAATTCCTCCGATAATTCCTCAGGAATTCCTCCGAGAATTCCTTAGGAATTCCTTCGGCAATGCCTCAGGGATTCCTTCGGGAATTCCTCAGGGATTCCTTCGGGAATTCCTCAGGTATTCCTTCGGGAATTCCTCAGGGATTCCTTCGGGAATTCCTCAGGGATTCCTTCGGGAATTCCTCAGGGATTCCTTCGGGAATTCCTCAGGGATTCCTTCGGGAATTCCTCAGGGATTCCTTCGGGAATTCCTCAGGGATTCCTTCGGGAATTCCTCAGGGATTCCTTCGGGAATTCCTCAGGGATTCCTTCGGGAATTCCTCAGGGATTCCTTCGGGAATTCCTCAGGGATTCCTCCGGGAATTCCTCAGGGATTCCTCAGGGATTCCTCCAGGAATTCCTCAGGGATTCCTCCAGGGATTCCTCAGGGATTCCTCCAGGAATTCGTCAGGGATTCCTCCAGGAATTCGTCAGAGATTCCTCCAGGAATTCGTCAGGGATTCCTCAAGAATTCCTCAGGTATTCCTCCATGAATTCCTCAGGAATTTCTTCAGGAATTCCTCAGGGAGTTCTCCAGGAATTCCTTCAAAAACTCTTCAGGGATTCCTCCAGGAATTCTCCTAAATATCCTCCAGGAATTCCTCAGGGATTCCTCCAGGAATTCGTCAGGGATTCCTCCAGGAATTCGTCAGGGATTCCTCCAGGAATTCGTCAGGGATTCCTCCAGGAATTCGTCAAGGATTCCTCAAGAATTCCTCAGGGATTTCTTCAGGAATTCCTCAGGGAGTTCTCCAGGAATTCCTTCAAAAACTCTTCAGGGATTCCTCCAGGAATTCTCCTAAAAATCCTCCAGGAATTCCTCCAGGAATTCCTCAGGGATTCCTCCGGGAATTCCTCAGGGATTCCTCCAGGAATTCCTCAGGGACTCCTCCGGGAATTCCTCAGGGATTCCTCCGGGAATTTCTCAGGGATTCTTCCGGGAATTCCTCAGGAATTCCTCCGGGAATTCCTCAGGAATTCCTTAGGGAATTCCACAGGGATTCCTCCGGGATTCCTCCAGGAATTCCTCAGGGATTCCTCCAGGAATTTTTCAGGGATTCCTCCAGGAATTTGTCAGGGATTCCTCAAGAATTCCTCAGGTATTCCTCCATGAATTCCTCAGGGATTTCTCCAGGAATTGCTCAGGGATTTCTCCAGGAATTCCTTCAAAAATTTTTCAGGGATTCCTCCAGGAATTCGTCAGGGATTCCTCCAGGAATTCGTCAGGGATTCCTCCAGGAACTCGTCAGGGATTCCTCCAGGAATTCGTCAGGGATTCCTCAAGAATTCCTCAGGTATTCCTCCATGAAATCCTCAGGGATTTCTCCAGGAATTGCTCAGGGATTTCTCCAGGAATTCCTTCAAAAATTCTTCAGGGATTCCTCCAGAAATTCGTCAGGGATTCCTACAGGATTTCCTCAGGGATTCCTGCAGGAATTCCTCAGGGATTCCTGCAGGAATTCCTCCAGGAATTTCTCAGGGATTCCTCGAGTGATTCCTCCAGGAATTTCTCAGATATTCCTCCATGTATTCCTCTGGGATTCCTTTAGGAATTCCTCAGAAATTCCTCCATTAATACCTCAGGGATTCCTCCAGGAATTCCTCAGGGATTCCTCCAGGGCTTCCTCAGGGATTCCTCCAGGAATTCCTCAGGGATTCCTCCAGGAATTCATCAGGGATTCCTCCAGGAATTCCACAGGGATTCCTCAAGAATTCCTCAGGTATTCCTCCATTAATTCCTCGAGGGATTCCTCCAGGAATTTCTCAGATATTCCTCCATGTATTCTTCTGGGATTCCTCCAGGGCTTCCTCAGGGATTCCTCCAGGAATTCCTCAGGGATTCCTCCAGGAATTCATCAGGGATTCCTCCAGGAATTCCACAGGGATTCCTCAAGAATTCCTCAGAAATTCCTCCAGGAATACCTCAGGGATTCCTCCAGGAATTCCTCAGGGATTCCTCCAGGAATTCCTTAGGAATTCCTCCAGGAATTCTTCTGGGATTCCTCCAGGAATTCCTCAGGGATTTCTCCAGGAATTTCTCAGGGATTCCTACAGAAATTCTTCAGGGATTCCTCCGGGAATTCCTCAGGGATTCCTCCGGGAATTCCTCAGGGACTCCTCCGGGAATTACTCTGGGATTTCTCCGGGAATTCCTCAGGGATTCCTCCGGGAATTCCTAAGGGATTCCTCCAGAAATTCCTCAGAGATTCCTTCGGGAACTCCGCAGGGATTCGTTCAGGAATTCCGCAAGGATTCGTTCAGGAATTCCGCAGGGATTCCTTCAGGAGTTCCTCAGAGTTTCCTTCAGGGATTCCATCAGAAATTCCTCAGCGATTTCTTCAGGATTTTCTCAGGGAATCCTCCAGGAATCCTGGAGGAACTCTTGGAAAACTTCCGTTTGGAAATTCCTGGAGGAATTTCCGGAGAAATCTGCTCCAGTCGGGGAAAACTTTTCGTCAAATGGAAAATTCTCCACTGGGCCACTGGGTGTAATATGTGTTGTTCATTGTCGAATGTTTGTACTGTTCATTCTGCAGAGGCCGCAAGGTCGAAGACGGTGTAATTGTGTTTAAAAAAAATCCTGATGGAACGCGTATATACATTTTTGGATGAATTCCTTTAAAAAGGAATTGCTGGAGAAATCCCAGAGAAATTACTGAAGGAATCTTTAAAGAATTTCTGGAGGAATCCCTGTGGATATTCTGAAGGAATCCTTGTGGAATTCCTGGATGAATCCCTGTGGAATTCCTGGAGGAATCTCTGTGGAATTCTTGGAGGAATTCCTGAAGCAATCCCAGTGGAATTCCTGGAGGAATCCCTTTGGAATTCCTGAAGGAATCCCTGTGGAATTTCTGGAGGAATCCTTGTGGAATTCCTGGAGGAATCTTTGTGGAATTCCTGGAGGGATCCCTGTGGTATTCCTGGAGGAATCCCTGTGGAATTCCTGGAGGAATCCCTGTGGAATTCCTGGAGGAATCCCTGTGGAATTCCTGGAGAAATCCCTGTAGAAGTCCTGGAGGAATCTCTGTGGAATTCCTGGAGGAATTCCTGAAGCAATCCCAGTGGAATTCCTGGAGGAATCCCTGTGGTATTCCTGGAGGAATCTCTGTGGAATTCTTGGAGGAATTCCTGAAGCAATCCCAGTGGAATTCCTGGAGGAATCCCTTTGGAATTCCTGAAGGAATCCCTGTGGAATTTCTGGAGGAATCACTGTGGAATTCCTGGAGGAATCATTGTGGAATTCCTGGAGGAATCCCTGTGGAATTCCTGGAGGAATCCCTGTGGAATTCCTGGAGGAATCCCTGTGGAATTCCTGGAGGAATCCCAGTGGAATTCCTGGAGGAATCTATGGAATTCCTGGAGGAATTCCTGAAAGAATCCCTGTGAAATTCCTGGAGAAATCCCTGAGGAATTCTTGAAGGAATTCCTGGAGGAATCCCTGTGGAATTCCTGGAGGAATCCCTGTGTAATTCCTGGAGGAATCCCTGTGGAATTCCTGGAGGAATCCCTGTGGAATTCCTGGAGGAATCCCTGTGGAATTCCTGGAGGAATCCCTGTGGAATTCCTGGAGGAATCCCTGTGGAATTCCTGGAGGAATCCCTGTGGAATTCGTGGAGGAATCCCTGTGGAATTCCTGGAGGAATCCCTGTGGAATTCCTGGAGGAATCCCTGTGGAATTCCTGGAGAAATCCCTGTGTAATTCCTGGAGGAATCCCTGTGGAATTCCTGGAGGAATCCCTGTGGAATTCCTGGAGGAATCCCTGTGGAATTCCTAGAGGAATCCCTGTGGAATTCCTGGAGGAATCCCTGTGGAATTCCTGGAGAAATCCCTGTAGAAGTCCTGGAGGAATGTCTGTGGAATTCCTGGAGGAATTCCTGAAGCAATCCCAGTGGAATACCTGGAGGAATCCCTGTGAAATTCCTGGAGGAATCCCTGTGGTATTCCTGGAGGAATCCCTGTGGAATTCCTGGAGCAATCCCTGTGGAATTCCTGGAGGAATCTCTGTGGAATTCCTGGAGCAATCCCTTTAGAATTCCTGGAGGAATCTCTGTGGAATTTCTGGAGGAATCTCTGTGGAATTCCAGGAGGATTCGCTGTGGAATTCCTGAAGGAATCTCTGTGGAATTCCTGAGGAGTCTCTGTGGAATTCCTGGAGGATACTCTGTGGAATTCCTGGAGGAATCCCTGTGGTATTCCTGGAGGAATCCCTGTGGAATTTCTGGAGGAATCCCTGTGGAATTCCTGGAGGAATCCCTGAGGTATTCCAAGAGGAATTCCTGAGGAATTCCTGGAGGAATCTCTGAGGAATTTCTGGAGAAATTCAGAAGGAATTCCTGGAGAAATCCGTGAGGAATCCCTGTGGAATTCCTGGAGGAATCTCTGAGGAATTCCTAGAGGAATCACTGTGGAATTCCTGGAGGAATCTCTGAAGAATTCCTGGAGGAATCATTGAAGAATTCTTGAAGGAATCCCTGTGGATTTTCAGGAGGAATCCCTGTGGAATTCCTGGAGCAATCCCTGTGGAATTCCTGGAGGAATCTCTGTGGAATTCCTGGAGCAATCCCTTTAGAATTCCTGGAGGAATCTCTGTGGAATTTCTGGAGGAATCTCTGTGGAATTCCAGGAGGATTCGCTGTGGAATTCCTGGAGGAATCTCTGTGGAATTCCTGAGGAGTCTCTGTGGAATTCCTGGAGGATTCTCTGTGGAATTCCTGGAGGAATCCCTGTGGAATTCCTGGAGGAATCCCTGTGGAATTTCTGGAGGAATCCCTGTGGAATTTCTGGAGGAATCTCTGAGGAATTCCTAGAGGAATCACTGTGGAATTCCTGGAGGAATCTCTGAAGAATTCCTGGAGGAATCATTGAAGAATTCTTGAAGGAATCCCTGTGGATTTTCAGGAGGAATCCCTGTGGAATTCCTGGAGGGATCCCCGTGGAATTCCTGGAGGAATCCGTGTGGAATTTCTGGAGGAATCTCTGAGGAATTCCTGGAGGAATCACTGTGGAATTCCCGGAGTTCTTGGAAAGATGCCTAGAGGAATCCCTGGACAAATCCATGGAGGAGGTTCTTGAAGATTTCCTGGATTCATGGAGGATTTGTTGGAGAAATTGTTGGAGAAATTGTTGGAGAAATTCCTGAAGGTGTCCCGAAAAGATTCCCTGCTACGGAGTGGCAACCAAATGAATGTATCGATTGATAAAAACTGACCCCATTGCAAAAGGAAGGTTAAGAATTATTTTCTGAAAATTGTTTCCTGGAGATTGTTTCCGTAATTTACCCGGATATCCTTGTTGACTTTCTTCCGAAGTTCTTCCGAAAAAAAAAACCTCAAGGTGTTCCTCCTGGAGTTCCGTCCGAAGGTCTTAAATGAATTCCCTTCGTAGTTCCTCCAGAGATCCTTTCTGAAATTGTTCAGGGAATTCCTTTGATCCTTTGGTATATTCTTCCGAAACACCATCAGCCGCTTCTCTAGAAATTCATCTCAAAGATCCTTCGGGAATCCTTTCTTTCGCAGTTCTTTCAATTTTTTTTACCATAGTTTCAGTGCGAACCAGTGGTGGTTATATAGACGGTCTTCTTAGGGACTTGCGGAGGAATTCTTTGTGGAATTACCGGAGAAATCTCAGATCGAACTCTTTAAAAAAATCCGTGGTGAAACTCCTGGAGGAATTCCTTTTGACGAAACCACGGTGACGCTCCTGAAGAAATTCTAACTCCTGGAGATATCGCAAATCCAAATGGAACTATCATAGGTGAAACTCCAGTAAAAATCCTTGATGGAACTTTTGAAGAAATTCCAGCTTGTGCTCTTCCGAGATTTTCAAATAGGCCTCATGGAAGAATTCCCGGTGAGACTCCTGGGGCAATTCCAAGATAAACTCTTCGAGAAATCTCACGTTAACTGAATCCAAGTGAAAGGTCGAATACCAATTTGATTTTTTGTAAAAATTCCAGATGGAAATACTAGAAAAATCTGGGATGAGACCCGTCAAAGAATATCAGTTTGAACTTCCGGAATAATCCTTGGTGGAACTCCTGGAGGGAGCTTTGATGTAACGTCCAGCTGGAACTCCGGTGGAATTACAGATATCCGGGAATAAGCTTCACCTTGAACGATAACAATTTCTACTTTGAAAACAGTGGCAAGTTGACGTTTTATGCGCGATTTAAAATTTGAAACAACTACCGGTGGAAGCGAGCGGAATTTGGTCTATTTTTGGCGTTCCAAATTTTTAGAACTGTTATAAATTTGGACCAAAAAAATGGACCACCGCTGAAAACGACCTTAGAATTGCATTTTGGACACCGAATATATGTTTTGGACACCCTCAGATATATATAATTTGGACAGGGCAATTATCTCAATGTTTAGCCATGAATACTGCTAAATCATAGAAGTAGCATAAATTAATAAATATTTTCTTACGAATAATCAAATTTCTCCGCTTAACAGGCATCTATTTTGATAACTATTACAGTTTTCGTTAAAATCGAGGAAATATCACCAAACCCACAGAATACGCCTCCAAGTATGCAATTGCATAGCATCCCCATGTAGTTCGTCAGATGGCCAAAATATATTTACAGTAGAAAACTTGTAATGTATTTTGGACACCACCTAATTTAAGCGTTCCAGATGAATGTTAAGAGATTGGCTGCCTAATGCTTCTTCAATGAACACTTTTCATTGCAATAAGGCTTTTAAATTTCTTACAATTATTGATTCAACGATTTTGAGGCGAATATTATATGTGACTGCAAAGTGTATGTCGTCCTGCATACCTGTGCATTTGAGGGGTTTTGGTGAAATAATTTACATTTTCGATAATTTTGAAGTAAATTCTTAATTGTTAAGCGTATTTTCACCGTAAGTCATTAGAATAGGATCTACTTTATCCAATAATCGATATTAAGAAGTATCTACTCTTATCAGCTCTCCGAATCAAGACATACATCGCCATGCCTGTCCAAATTACATACATGTCCAAATTATATTTTTTACCCTAACCTCTTTTGTTTTTGGCCACCAGACAAACGAAGCATACGTCACTTTTGGGCGGATTATGGCAGTTTGAATCCACATTATCATTTTTGGTTTCAAGCCCCACTTCCTGCCAATAGTTTTGGAGCATAACCAGAACGCACTTCATTGCTGCAGTAGGCCTTGAAACGACAAGGCGGTGTTTTTCCACGTCTGACGTTTTTTCCTCTTTTCAGGTGTGAAGATTTTCTGAAGGATTTTCCAAGGACGGCGATTATTGGACTGGTTCGAATTGGAGATTCAGTAGCGGTGCAATTTCGATTGACGTATTTGACGAGAGATAAGTGACGTGGCTGGATTTTCTCGCGTTATTTTGAAGGGACGTTTGGAGTCGGATTTTCGAAGGATTCAAGTGCGAAGCTTTTCAAATCTTCCTTGGCTAAGAAGTTTCTCAAGTTTATATTATTAATTGGTGTTTCTTGGATTTGGTGAAGTATCACTTTATTTTTATTTTATTATTTTTTTTATTCCTACCTATTTTTTTTTTAATTTTGTTTGTGAATTGACCAGTATTCCCCGTTGATTTCCTACTATGGAAACCGACGGGGATTCGCCAAATTCTAAAAAGGATGATTGTCCTGCAGTTCCTGCTGCAACATCCACATCTTCCAGAGTAAAAATTTTTCCGGCAACTTTTCTTGGTCCTTATCCTGTTTATTTTAGAAAAAAGGACAAACCAATCAATGTTCTGCTTATTTCTGCAGAAGTATATAAACGTTATAAATCCGTAAAGGAAATCAAAAAGGTTTCCTTGGATAAGTTGAGGGTTGTTTTTGGTTCTCGTGGAGATGCTAATGCTCTCCTTGAATCAAATTTATTTGGCAATTTGTATCGTGTGTACGCACCTTGCGACGCATGTGAAATTAGTGGAGTCATTTACGACGAAACTTTAACATGTGATGAAATTAGAAATTTTGGTTTAGGTATTTTCAAAAACAAATCTATCCCCCCAGTGAAAGTTTTGGATTGTTATCGACTATCCAAATTATCTTTTGATGGCAACTCATCTAATTACATTCACTCTGATTGTATTAGAATAACTTTTGCCGGATCAGTTCTTCCGGATGTGATTTCGGTTAATAATGTTAATTTTGACGTGAGACTTTACTTTCCAAAGCTCATGCATTGTACTAATTGCCTTTTGTTTGGACATACATCTAACTTTTGTTCCAACAAACCTAAATGCTCCAAATGTGGAGATAACCATTCTTCATCTGAATGTGTCAAGCATTCGGATGTTTGTATTTATTGCAAAAAACAACACAATTTGTTTAAAGATTGTTCAGTTTACAAAACTAATCAAAAAAAATTCAACCAACAAATTAAATTGAAAAATCAATTATCTTATTCAGAAATTTTAAAAAAATCTGAAAATTTCACTACTCCTAACATGTATGAAACACTATCTGAATGTGAAAATGATGAATTTGATGAGGGATCTAATCAGTTTGTTTACAAACCTCCAACTAAAAGAAAAAGAAATAATTTACTATCTAACAAAAATAATGTAAATTGTGATCCATGTCCATCTACATCTTCTAAAAAACACTTCCCTTCGTTGAAAACTCCATCTCAAACAATTCCTGGGTTTCAAAGAGTTGATATCGATGAACCACTACCCAACAATAATGATAATAATAATAACTCTTCAAATAGTATTGACAACAACGAAGGTTCTATTTTAAATATTTTGGAACAAATTATTGATGTTTTGGGATTTAGTGATTTCTGGAAAAATTTGATCAAAAAATGTTTACCCTTTTTTGCCTCACTTTTTGAAAAATTGAATTCTTTTGGACCACTCATTGCTTCCTTGTTCTCGTTTTAATGGCTAACATCAATTCAAACAAATTTAATATATTACAATGGAACTGCCGTAGTATTTTACCTAAATTTGACAGATTGAAGGTTCTTTTATTAAAACATAATGTAGATATTTTTTGCCTTAATGAAACTTGGTTGGTGAAGAGTAAACAGTTTAACATTTCTGCTTATAATATTATTCGAAAAGATAGGGACGTTCCATCTGGAGGAGTGTTAATAGGTATTCGTAATGGTATTGAGTTTAAGTATTTAAATTTACCATTGATCTCACCAATTGAATACATTGCTATTTCTGTTAAATACAATGACATTAAATTGTCTATTATTTGTTTTTATATCCCTCCAAATTCATCATTTTCATTATCAGATATTAAAAATGTTCTAGATAATGTTCCATCTCCATTTTACATACTAGGAGATTTCAATGCACATAATATTGCTTGGGGTAGTGATATAACTGATGGTAGAGGAAATTTGATTATGGATATTATTGATGAATTTAATTTAAGTATTCTTAATGATGGGTCCTTTACTAGAATTGCTGTTCCTCCTGTTCATCATACGTGCATTGATTTATCTTTTTGTTCAAATTGTTTGTCATTTATTTCTTCCTGGAAAACTATCAATGATCCTAATGGTAGTGATCATTTACCTATTTTGATTGAAATTTGTAATTCTAACTATAATCAACCATCTAATGAATCACGTGTTCCTGACCTATGTAAAAATGTAGAATGGATCAAATTTGCTGATCTCATTTCGTTATCATTAACCAACTTTGATTATTCCGTATCTTCTCTTGAAAACTATAAATTATTTTGTGAGATATTAATTCGGTGTTTAATTAAATCTCAAAAATTTAAAAACTTTACTAAATCATCTGTAAATAAACGTCCTTCATTTTGGTGGGACAGTGATTGTTCATTTGCTTTAAAAAATAAATCAGATGCTTTTAAAAAGTTTCGTCGTTTTGGCTCTAGGGAAAATTATTTTTCATATTGTAAGGCTGAAGCTCAATTTGTTAGAATGACTAAATTCAAAAAACGTAATTATTGGAAAAATTTTGTTGAAAATCTTGATAGAGAGTCATCTTTATCAACATTATGGACAGTTGCCAGAAATTTGCGAAATCATAATTCTTCTCCTCCTGAAATTCTAGAATATTCTGAAGATTGGATTCATAAATTTTCATCTAAGATTTGTCCAGATTTTGTTCCTCCGATTATAAATTTCAAAAATCATCAAAAATATAATTACTTTCCTGAACTTTGTGCTCCATTTTCTATAGAAGAATTTAACTTGGCTTTATCCATAACAAATAACACTTCTCCGGGTATTGATAATATAAAATTTGTAGTGTTGCAAAATTTACCGCTTGATGGGAAATTGCATTTATTAGGATTATATAATTCATTTCTTTTTGAGAACATTTTACCTTTAGAATGGCGTGCTATTAAGGTTATAAGTATAGTTAAACCGGGTAAGCCCTCCCCCTGGATATTCGATCTTGACGCGATGGGAGGGCTTAACCCATTAGCACTTTAGCGCCAGTTCATTCACCACCGCTTGGACTTTGAGCTAGATATATCTAGTTTACGAGTTGAGCGCAAGTGAAGGAATCTCCGTAAGTGCTAATGGGAACCAAAGGAGTATCCGTCGTGCATTTATCACAAGTCAAAAACAAATTATAATTCAGCTTGCATAGACCTAATCTTTGCATTCTTTGAATTTTCTCAAATTTACCAATAATTGTTAAATTTAATGTAACGCAAGAGTGGGTAGAGGAGGTCTCTGCGTTACATTCATCATTCGTTACTTAAATTCGTTAGTACACAGGACAGGGGACGCTAGGATAAGTTGACTTTCAGCCTTACAGATTAGATTCATTACAATTAGAAAATTATGGACTGATTAGGTAAAGATAAAACTGTTGATTATACGAGTTTATATTTGTATTTCTTATTTTTATGGGTTTTGTGAATTTATAAAAGTTGACAAATAATCATTATCATTTTTTATTTTTGACAAAAATCAGTTGACTGAACTTTTTTGTCTTTATACCTTAGACGGTATTATTTCACTGATCAAAAAAGCAGGAATTTAGTTAGGACTTAGGACGGTTGACATTGTAAAGGGTTACGATGGATATAATATTACTTTGGACTGAGATGATCACAGATATGCAGAAGACGACTAGCGAAATAAGAAACACAATTTGATACATTATTGACTATATTTTGACAAATAGGGTTTGACAAATTTCTTTACAATATCGAATGGAAGCTCAAAATGTGTTATCTAACACTAATATGAGAGTTATTTGGGGATGATGCTGGTGCTGTCAATGACTAACATCGGTTATTGACACTATTGGTAATCAGCTTGAAATAATTTTCAGAATGTATTATAAAATAACTGAGGATATTATCTGATTATTGTTTGGGGAAGCTGTCAGAAAAACTAGTTGCCCATATCGGCTAAAAACGCTAGCTCTGGTAGCTGTCTGCGAATAATTTTCAGAAATATCAAATCTTTAAAAATTAGCTACACATTTTTTTTTCTTTTTGCTCTTTGTATATTTCTTAAGAATAGTACTCTGAAGGCGTTAACATAGACATAGACACTTTTTTTTATCTCTGAATGTTGTCCAGTGACCTCGGAGATTTTCGATTATTGAAATATTGTTCAATTATCAAATCATCTTGGAGCTTTCATTCGATCAAAACACTAGTGCGATGGGAAAAGTTAAAAACAGTATTTTTAAAAAACTACTACGACCCAATGCTAATTACTACACACTTTGCTCAAGTTGACGACATCGTCTAGTCCATCGTGAGTATTGGTCCTAGTAGAGGGAAAGTTGGGAAAGGGTCCAGGCTTTGCTATCAGCTGTCCTGCAGCTCCACCTGGTCACTCTTCAAAAAAAAAAAAAAAAAAAAAAAAAAAAAAAAAAAAAAAAAAAAAAAAAAAAAAGTATAGTTAAACCGGGTAAGGATCCTTCGTTTGTAGATAGTCGTAGACCAATTAGTTTACTATCATGCCTACGGAAACTAATGGAAAGAATGATATTAAATCGTCTTGAATTATGGGCCGAGAACAACAACATTTTATCCTCATCGCAGTTTGGATTTAGGAAAGGATCTAGCACTCGTGATTGCATTGCTCTTTTGGCTTCCCAAGTCAATCTTTCATTTAATATGAAGCAGGATGTAGTTTCTACTTTCCTGGATGTTTCCGGGGCTTACGATTCTGTTCTCATTGATTTACTTTTTCAGAAACTGAATAATTTCAAAATTCCTTGTGTTATGAGTAATTTTATATATAATTTATTTTCTTTTAAAATTATGCCTTTTTATCACAATGGTTCTTCTAAACTGATTAGATATAGTTACTTTGGACTTCCTCAGGGCTCTTGTTTGAGTCCTTTTTTATATAATTTATTCACAAGTGATTTGGCGTTAGTTATACCAAATGGATGTTATTTTTATCAATTTGCTGATGATACAGTTTTATCTATCAGTGGTAAAAACAGAGAAATTATTCGTCATTTTATGCAATGTACGTTAGATAATATTGATGTTTGGGCTCATAACAATGGATTTACGTTTTCAGTTTCGAAAACCAAATTTATTATATTTTCACGTAAACATTCTACAGTCAGTTTTAATTTGTATCTTAATGGTCATGAAATCGAGCAAGTTGATGATTATAAATATTTGGGAATATGGTTTGATTCAAAATTATTGTGGAATAAACATATTCAATATGTACAAAAAATTTGTGCAAAAAGAATCAATTTTCTTAGATCTATAACAGGGACTTGGTGGGGAGCTCACCCTTCAGATTTAATTGCACTTTATAAAACAACCATTCGTTCTGTTATGGAATATGGATGTTTTGCTTTTGCAAGTGCTGCCAAAACTCATTTTTCCAAACTTGAAAAAATTCAATTTCGTTGCCTAAGAATTTGTTTAAAACTAATGAATTCTACTCATACTCAATCAGTAGAAGTTTTATCTGGAATTATTCCTCTTAAAATTCGTTTCATTGAATTAAATAGCAAATTTATGTTACAATGCTTCAATATTAGTCATCCAGTAGTTAACATTTTAAAATATTTATTTGAAATAAATCCTACCTGTAGAATTTTAGATTCTTTTAATTATTGTTCTTCAGTAAATATAATACCGAGTTCAATTCCATCACGTCATTTCCATAATTATGGTATTGATATTCATTCATTTCATCCTATAGTGGATTTGTCTTTTTATCACGAACTGAAACAAATTCCAAATTATGAATATCCTCGTTTTGCACCTATTTTATTTCAACGTAAATTTGTTGGCCTAGAGCCTAATCAGTTTTACTTTACTGATGGATCATTAATCCAAAATGTAGCTGGATTTGGTATTTACAATTATTCTTCAGCATATTTTTTCAAACTACAATCTCCTTGCTCGATTTTTATTGCTGAATTAATTGCATTATATTATACATGTACTTTAATCAGACATTTGTCGCCAAATATTTTTTTTATATGTTCAGATAGTTTAGGCTGTTTGAATGCTATCAAGTCGATTAATTTTAATTTTAAAACGCATCATATCATTTTGAAGTTGAAAGAAGAACTATATAATTTACATCTTCAGGGTTTTGTTATTAAGTTCGTGTGGGTTCCTGCTCATTCAAATATTTATGGTAATGAGCAAGCTGATGCTTTAGCCAAACTAGGTGTTCGTAATGGTGTTGAATATTGTCGACAAATTGCTTCATCTGAATATTTTACAGAATTGAGAAATCATTCGTTAGTTAATTGGCAAAATTCATGGGATTCTAGTGATAAGGGGCGTTGGTGTCATTCCATTTGGCCTACAGTCAACCAAAATTTATGGTTTAAAAATATGTTTGTTGGACGAAACTTCATTTGTACATTATCAAGACTTATGTCTAATCATTATATATGTAACAGTCATTTATATCGTATTGACATCAAAGATTCTAATTTGTGTGATTTTTGCTCAGCCTATGAGGACATTGATCATATAGTTTTCCATTGTAGTAGATATTCTGTACCTAGAATTAATTTTATTAGCAATATTAGGATAGATAATCACAGGGTTCCAGAATCTGTTCGTGATATTTTAGGTAGTAAAAATCTTCGTTTGATGAAAATACTTTGTAGTTTTTTAAATGAAATTTCGTATATAGTATGATACTCTTTTTTTTTAAATTTCTCGTTTCAGAAATATCTCAGTGGTAGATGAAAATTGTGGTTCATTCAAGACTTTGGAGGATTTTCGGCCCATATTCAAGATTTGGCTCTGCTATGGACGAATGCCGTTTGAGCCTTTATTTTAAGTTATATTACCTTTGTAAATGTTTTTGAAAAGAAAAAGAGGTTTTGTGCCTTTTTGAGAACGATTTCATTGAGAGTAAAAGAAATCACTCAAAGGGGCTTTTCCCTCTTTCTAAATTTTGGTTAAAAATAAAAACTAACTAACTAACTAACCAGAACGCACTTGTTGCCTTACCGATCACGGACTCAATTTGAGCATTCCAGTTCAGTTTAGCATCCAGTATCAAACCTAAGTATTTGACTCGATCACTAAGATGAATTTGTATCCCTCCAAGCCGAAAAGCTTTTAGGTTGATCTTCCTTCTCCTAGTGAAAGGGACAATTACGACTTTTGACGGGTTGATGCTAAGGCCCTCCTTAATATACCATGAATGTGTATAGTTTAGAGCCCTTTGCATTCTCTCCGAAACAGTTTCGTCATACTTTCCTCTCACTATCATGACTATATCGTCTGCAAAGCCCACAACTTCGAAACCTTTTTCCTTCAAGCTTCTTAGAAGATCGTCGAAGAAGGGCTGTTCGGGCTCTAAAGAAGTTGATCATCAATATTAATTTCTATTCCCGATCAGCCTAGATAGCCGTGTAGTGGCGGTAGCGTTCCCTCAACTGGCTAAGAATATCACTACGGATTGCCCGATCCGGTGGTAAAAGTCCACCAAACAAGCGACCCCTATTTCCATGCTTAATGGTTTGCAGTCAAAATAGCCCAAAATCGCATATTTTGCCCTATAAATTGAGGTATTGCTCAAAAATTGTGACGTGCTGGAGCAAATCTGAGCTCAGATTCGGATTCAGCGACCCAAAATCTGTCAGAGACACATAAGTTTGCTCATGAGACAAATAATGTTGCGCTGTGTAGTCGAAGCATGCACTCTACATGCAGAGTGCAGATGAAGGACGGGACTTGGGGAAGGCGAATGAACCACGGATTGCAGCAGCTGCTGAGAGAACCAACCATCGTCCACACCGCGAAAGTCGTCAGGCAACGGTCATCAGGATGCCGGATAGCAACCCGACTAAAATGGTTCCCGAGAGTCATGCAACCGGTACAAGAAAAGACGTGGTACGCAACGAGCTCGGTGGGTCGATCAAGTGAAGGACAATCTGCGGACCCTACGCAGAGTGCGGAACTGGAGACACATAGCCATAGACCGAGCAGAATTAAGACGACTCATATGTACAGCAGAGGCCACTCAGGCCTTAGTCTGACCGGTACGGTAAGATAAGTTGTGAGGGCCACATTGCTCCATCCTGGTTGTTCACTCATTATTTTGAGGCCCGTGCAGAAATGATAGTACGTTACAAATGTTAATAATGCATAGCGTATTTGAAAAAAATAAATCATTCTTTTGCTGATTTAAAAATTATGTATATTGATCCCACCACGCGAAAAACGAATTACAATTTTCATTTTGTATTAAAAAATGGGTGCCCATTTTACCCCAAAATCCATCTAAGTCATTAAGGCGAATAAATAACTGAGTGTAGAATTAGCTTTAAGTTTATATACATGTTAATAGAAATTGAAAAAAAAATAAAAAGAATAGATAACTGTGAAAAAGCTCGTACGGGGGTTCAGATTCCCAGTAAAGATCTGCAGTCAGGAAGTGAAACAAAGCAAGTTTTCAATGAAACCTTAGCTAATTTATCTAAACATTGCGCATTTAATTCACCACTGGACTGCACACTCAGTCTTTATAAGTGCGAAAATCTGTATAAAAGTGCGCGATCGTCGCATCAAATCGAATTGGTGTCTTCAGCGCACTATTTCTTTGATTCATACTGAATAAGTGCTCTGAAGACACCAAGTTGATTTGATGTAATCGCGCAGTTTTATTTACGTTTTCGCACTCTTGAAAACTCGTGCGATAGTCCAGTGGTGAACTTAAAGGCGCAATATTTAATAAATTCATTTCGCGCTTCAATGTCTTACAGTCTGACAAAAACAGCAGGTCTTCCGTTAGCCTAGTGGTTAAGGCTATGGATCGCCAATCCGGAGACAGCGGGTTCGATTCCCGTTCTGGTCGGGAAAATTTTCTCGACTCCCGGGGCATAGTGTTTCATTGTGCTTGCCTCACATTATACAAATTCATGAAATGGCAGGCAAAGAAAGCCCTTCAATTAATAACTGTGGAAGTGCACAAAGAACATTAAGTTGAAGCGAGGCAGGCCAAGTCCCAGTGGGGACGTAGAGCCATAAAGAAGAAGAAGAAGAAAAACAACATATAACCCACTTCTTCATACACATTTTGCAAACAGTTCTTCCTAAACGTTTGGTCTAGCCGCCAACCAAAGAGACACTAGTTGATAGTCAATTAGGTTTTATGATATTTTTGAAATTTATTTTTATGGCCACGCTTGATTATCTCGCTTTTAGTCCGGTCGGAGAAGATTGTCATTCAGACCCTGTCCCCAACACGAACGGATGATGCTGGAGCTGAATGAATAATGCTTTTCTAGCAAATCGTATGAAGAAGGATCTTGCCTATTCCATCGCGCGGCAAACCAAGCACGAGTAGTAAGAGCAAGTTTTTAGTGCGAATTTGAGCGACGGACTAGCGACCAACCAAGCAACTCATTGCAGCACTATATTAACGACGACGCCTGATGCTTCTTTTGGGAGCAACTATACAACTTTAGCGTTGTTGTTTGCGTGGCATGAGGCGAGAATAAGAAATTATAAGACTCTTGCTAGTGCTGATGGCCGAGAAGAATGGCTGCGAAGGAAACTTTGTGCTCGCGGATAATTGTTTTGGTGCGGACGCTAATAGACATTTGCGGCTAAACGGGAATAAGATGGAGAAAAATTTCAGGGAGTTGTTTCCCGATCCCAGGAGTATAATTTTGATTAATTGCGTGCAAATGAACCAGAATGGCGACTTTGGTGGGAACGATCGTAATTAAGGCAGCGCGAAATTGTCGCCAGTGAGCATTGTTGTTTGTGATATGATAAATTACCAATAAGGGAATAGTGGAAGTAAAACTAATTGTGAGGTAATGATTAACAATGCAACGGTGGTTACTGAACGGCAATGAAAATATATCAGTGGAAATGACACAGATTAAAGTTTGGACTTTAATAGTTATGGGCTCTTCATCGATCACGAAAATCATATGTTGGCCATCTCAGACCCGTTCCTCTCTCGTAAACTTTAGTCCAAGTAAAAAAACAATTAGAATTAAAAAGGGCGCATGTACCCGATGTGGTAAGCGCATGGACAAGAATGGTGGAAAAGTCAATTCAACAGACACGCTTCAAAATCATATATAATTTACTGGAAACAGTTATCAATGAGTTGTTTAGTGCTAATTATAACGTCATTGTTTTCAGATTACTCTGCTCTCGTCCTATTAATATGTTAAAACTTATCGTGTTCTAGTCAAACGGAGAGCCAGCACGGCTCGTGAAAATTCAAAGTTCGCTTGCCATCCGGTGTGACCATAAATAACCGAGACGAGAACGTGTAGGTTCCTACCGCTTGGAGGACATCACCCTGTCCAAACCGGGTTTTGAAAAGTCATCCCAGAAAGGTTAGTTGGCTGTGAGTGCGGTTGAAAATTTATTTTCCCAGCCAAAGCCCAAGGAAAATATATGCAACACCAACATCTGTTGGAGGCATCCAAATCACAAGCGTGAAGTGGAGACACAGCAGCACTATACCAGCCAAGCTCTATGTATGTGGACGGACATCCTAACCCAATGCCGCATCCTCGCTTGGAAACCATTGAAACGGCTTGGCTTCTCACCCCACCAAGGGACGGGCCAGTCGGTACCTTTGCCAAGAAACTTGAGGACAGCTTGGTAGCTCTGAAAAAAAAAATATAAATACGAAACCGAAATGCTTTATGACACTCGACAGCTGCGCCATCCAACTGGATAACAAAGCTTGTGGGGTTCTTGACTCTCCTCAGCAGCTTTTCTCCCATTTCTTACTTTTGTGTTTCCCTCTGTAGCGAAATCTTTCCTCTCAGAACAAGATATCTTTGCCGGATTGCATCCGAAAACAAATCGAATAAATATACAATACCCAAGGCAGAGGGAACTTTCCCATCGTACGTGACCAATGTGCTGGAAAATGAAATATTATTCGTTATAATATCGAAGGATAGCCCACGATCCGAGCTAGAAATTGGCAGCAGAATGCTAAAACTTGTTGTTCGGCTATTAAGAACGCAATGATATACGAATATACCCAGAGAATCCCATCATCAGATGCTCCGACTATTGGCATGTGACCGACAGAAGGGTCAATTGTAGTTTGATGGCTGGCTAACTAGACGACAACTCAAGATGGGTGATACATTGTACAGAAGAATACGAGTGAAATTATACTTTTACGCTTATGGAAAATGTGACTCAAAAATGACAAGTCTGCTGTCCAGTCTACAGTCTACAGTCTACAACGTATACCAGCACTTGGGTGACATATAGGGTGTCCCAGAAAGTATGGGCACAACTTTGCAGCTCTGCCATTTGGGAATGGATGCATAAACAAACCTTATTTTCACACATATCCTGCCTTAATATATTAACATTAATTTCCAATCATTAAAATTTGAATTTAACACTTCGTTTGAATGCGGTAGAAGATTCCCTTAAAGACCTTTTAAAGCTTCTGCACAAATTGCTATATTTTTCAAAAACATCGCTTAACAAATTGTTTCCTACGCATGAAATTAAGCTCGATAAAATTTTCAAAAAATATATCCGTGTATTTTTATATGCGTATCTATTATACAACCCTTAGTTTGAATTAAAAACATATACTTTTGAACCTGAAAAATGAATTTAAACACCAAAATCGATATTTATGAAACCCCGTTTTTCTAATAGTTGAAAACAAGCTTCTGAATATATATCACAGCATGCAGAAAATTACATTTTAATTTCACTATAAGTAAAATAAATGCTCCAGCTTTATAAAGTGTAGATTGAATTATTTTTATTCTCGTTAAAACATGTTTAAAAACTCGAATGTCTGTGGGCATGTCTTATCCAGAAATAGAAAGGGCGAATTTTCCAGGTTTCTCAAAAATCTGAAATACCCGTGCACGCAGGCAAAACATATTTTTATGAAAAATTTCAATCAACCATCTGAGAAAACATGTTTTCGAATACATCATGTGAAAAAAAATCGAAAAAATGTTTCGAATTTGGATGTTTGGCATAACCGTAAAAAAGTAGTTTGTGCAGAAGTTTTGAAAGATGATTTTTCATTTTGAACCCTCTGCATACAAAAACCCTTTTTAATGTATAAACTCTTTACAGGTATCAATCAAAATACCTTGAATAAAAATACAAAAATATAAAAATTGTTGTTTGTTAAGAAAATGATTGTATTTTCGCCTTACAAAGTTGTGCCCATACTTTCTGGGACACCCTATAGGTCGCCGTTAAGGTTTGATCTTTCCTTTTTATACTACACTAAGGTCTTTTTTTGTATTAATAATACTATAGTAGTAATAATTAATATGAACCTTCTTAGCTTCAGCACTCCTAACGATATTGTACCCCAGCGGTTTTCAGATCGTGCACCGCGAAGCCATGGCAAGTGCAACGCAGCAATTCAGAAAAGTCTTGCATATTCAAATTTAAATTTAAATTCATTACCTATTTCATGAAAAATAATTTGAATTAATTAGAACAACTGGACTATTGGAAGGTGCTTCAAGGGGTTGAAAATAAAATTTCCATTATTCCAGCCGGCGAGTTAAACTCGGATCCAGCAAAAACCGTCTCAGATATTCGCAAAAAATCATGGAACAAATCTGCCAAAAATTGGCCAAAACTCTCCCAAGAAATATTATTCTTTTTTTCCATGATCTCGTAATGTATATTATCAAGCACCCTACAAGGCATCTCCAATGTATCTTCAATGAATGCGTTAAAAAATCTCAGAAGAAATCTTACTAATATTTCTGTGGCTTTGCTTAATACCAGAGAAGGAACTATCACTGTTCTCGGAATCAGTTAACCAAGAATTCTACTGATAACGTATTTATGATATTCATAGAAATCTCCTTCCGAATTGACAAGAGAGCCTGGAAGGAATTTATCAAAAATATTGTCAATACATGCCAAAGTTCTGAGAAAATAAAATAAAATAATCCAAGTGACTTGCTAGAAATTTATGAGAAATATGGTAAAAGTCTTAGAAAAACGTCTATCAAAAAACCACACTAGAAATAATACACCTCTCTCCTCTTCTTGGCGTAACGTCCTCATTGGGACAAAGCCTGCTTCTCAGCTTAGTGTTCTATGAGCACTTCCACAGTTATTAACTGAGAGCTTCCTCTGCCAATGACCATTTTGCATGTGTATATCGTGTGGCAGGCACGAAGATACTCTATGCCCAAGGAAGTCAAGGAAATTTCCTTTACGAAAAGATCCTGGACCGACCGGGAATCGAACCCGTCACCCTCAGCATGGTCATGCTGAATACCCGTGCGTTTACCGCCTCGGCTATATGGGCCCTCTAGAAATAATACAGTAGTCTTCAAAGGACTTCCCGAGGTTCTTGAAAACAAAATACCACTAATTCAGCTCAAGATTTCCTTCAGCGTTTATAAAGATCTTGTCTGTAAGTTTTCAGAAACATTCTGAGCAAGAAATATTCCAAGTTGAATAACTATGCCACTTCAGAATGCTCCGATAAGTGATGAAAAACGTAAGACAGTGCCATAATTCGTGGGAAAAAAATAATGACGAGTGTATGCACCTTGGAAATGCCGTGAAAAATACGACAGCTTTTTTACGAATTTATAATTGTTTTTTTTTTACCAATAATGAACTTGTGCACCGTGGAGCGATTTATTTTCAAAAAGTGCACCGCGAGCCGAAATGTCTGAAAACCCCTGTTGTACCCAATCCTCATTTCCCTGATAACGAAACGGTTGGTGAAGTTGCCCCCGTTTCGTCAATCCTCCAGTTAGAAAACTTGGGTCAACCATGTTAAATATTCATAGGTAAGTGGATAATCAGGTTGCTTTAATGTTTTGAATTATTTTTGAACCCATTAGTCTGCACAGTGGGCCTGGCCGTTTAAACCCTTATGTGTCCGACAGGGTACCCGGGTACCCAGCGCCCATTTAAAAAGCATGGTGTAGAAAAAAGCAAAAAGTTTGTCAGACACATAACGATTAATATTTGTAGGGTAGATTGGGGCATAACGGACACCCGGGGCGAAATGGACACCCTTGTTTTATGCTGAAACCGTGTACTTTTATGTTAAACTTTTAATGCATTAGTTCAAAGGAACAAGTCATTGTTTTATTTTTCAAAAGTTCCATCTGTATTCCTCAATAACCAAAATTCCATTGAAATTGAAATATGTTTTTTATACGGCGAAATTGTTATAATTTCGAAGCAGCAACAAATAAGGTATTACGATTGTTTGAGTGTGTCCGCCATTTAACCAAGTGAACCTTATCTACATGTATACGCAGATTTAGCAATGGATGAAGTATTTTATTTTTGATCAGAATTTACTCAAAAAAGCAGTTTTAAGCAAGGATGGCAGAAAATCACTTCAAGCGATAAATGATACAGGATACGAATAATCCAAGATAGCCTTGTTCTTGCAGTAGCATGATGCCGACGCCTCACATCGTGCTCGTATCACAGAACAATTAAAGCATCTGATGCATGCTTTATCGCGTGATGACCCGTTATCGGATCATGTTACAAGTCATGATAAATTTTATTCATCGCATTATTTGCCAGGTATGCACCCGTAAGCGGCATTCATGATTCGAAATGATACGTTCATAAGCATATCTGGAAGTCAAATAACCAAGAATGCTCAAAAAGTGAATGAAATCACTAATTTATCATTTCGACTTCATGATAACGATCGCATCGCGCCCGCACATGCCGAGCGAATCATTCTTCTCGGACCAAAGTTTGTTATGATGCTTGACGACAAAATGTTATCGTTGTTGCTATGATCGCGCGATGCCGTTCGACCGCGACACATTCGAAATCTGATCATGATCACTAGATTTCCATCCTTGGTTTTAAGATTGTAGTCGATTCGGGGCGAAATGAACATTGGCAATTACGAAAAGAGAGCATGAAAACAATAAATTCGATTATTTTAGCCTAAAGTTTATTTAATTAACTTTGATGTTATGTAAACTCGCCTAAGATGGAGTATTATATATGTGGTATTGATGTCCGTAAGCAAATTACTTAACTGGTCGATGTAATCAAGAATTAGCATAAAATATACAGGGGTGTCCATTATGATCAGATGGGTGTACATTAGGGCAGTTCAGACTTTAAACATATCAAACATTCCAAGCTCCCATATGTCCGTTGCAATCCTTGGTGCAAAACTAAATAGGTTTGTATGGGAATTACTATGAAGAATTTTCGAAAAAGGTTCGCCGCGCTGTAGAGCATCACCCACGTGGATGAAGTCATAGGGTCAAAGCCAAATTGAATTCTTCAGACCTCAATGATGAATGTTGCCGAAGACTGGAACATATTTCGACAATCGGGTAAAAAGTTATTGAGCAAATTCTCACTCACATGCGCATCTTTATACACGATGTCCTGCAAGATGTGCAAGAAGGTAACACGCATACTATGATTGCGTGTCAAGCATGTCGAACGAGCTGCGGTCTTCTGTTCAAGCATGCATGGATGATTATTGATTAATAACTTCTGTCTCGTGAGTTGAAACGAGTTGCGGTCTTCGGCAACATTCATCATTGAGATCTGAAGAATTCAATCCATGTGTCTATACTCTACAGCGCGGAGAACCTTTTTTAAAAATTCTCCATAGTAATTCCCATACAAACCTATTTTGTTTTTGGGCCACCATTAAATCACCACCGAAATGACTGAAAATTTGACAGGACTCTAGTTTTGCACCAAGGATTGCAATGAACATATGGGAGCTTTGAACTTTTAACATGTTTGAAGTCTGCCCTAGTGTACATTTCGCCCCGTACCTCTCCTGCCAGCCCTAAAAAACACACGGTTAAAAATTCATTATTTCTTCACAATAAAAGGCATACTGCCTGCTGTAAATGATTGAAGTACGAAGAAGAAACAAGCTTAAGTTGTAAGTCAACTGATAATATGTTAAGTTTTTCTCTGTTATACAGGCCTAACGTACTCATAGGGTGTCCATTATGCTTCTAATCCCCCTATTACACGTTTTAATATTTGTATCACATCATATTGGACATAGTGGATAATTTCCCCAACAGGGGAGAAAAAACACTAGATTAAATTAGATTAGATTAGAATGGTACCATCTCTGGAATTAGTTCTTTCAGCGGGTCAATTGTAAGGGCCATATAATGTGTAAGAAATGCAAGTGATTAATACCATGACAGTGGAAATGTTACACCGCAAACTATCGGTTGATGTACACTTGCAACTTCTATGTGACATCTGCTGGTACGGCGCCTAAGGCCTTGTTTTTAATGAAAGTCAAAACAAGCAAACGTGCTGTAGTTCACAGTATTTTTTTTTAACTCTGGAATGAACGCGCTGTTGTATTTTATACAACACGATGAAAAAATCTAGCTGTTTTTGCCATCATTGGTGATGGTGATGATGTTCAACCGCGCGAGTGTCGGAAGGTTATTTTTTTTATAGATCCATTCAAAAACTCAATATTAAGGCGAAACTGGAAGCATTTCCTTACTTTTTGGTTTTTGATTTTTTATTAAATAACGAAGCAATATTTCCAAAATCGGTTTTCGTGCACATGTAGAGTATGGATCAAGGTATCTTCTGATTTTTTTTTGTAGTGGAAAATATTTTTCGTTTTTGCCAAACCATTTTTGAACAAAATTTCACAAAAAAAATGGTTTCTGCAAAAATTGAAAACATTTTCCACCTCAAAAAAAAAATTCAGAAGCTACCTTGATCTATACTCTACATGTGCACGAAAACCGATTTTGAAAATATTGCTTCGTTATTTAATAAAAAATCAAAAACCGAAAAAATTAGAAAATGCTTCCAGTTTCACCTTAAGCGTCAAAATTTATCACTACTTCCTAATATGCTTTTCTTTCACCTTATCTGCGTCATCACTCTTCACAAATAAATAACAAAATAGGCAAGCCATAACCTAACGTAAAATGAGATGCAGTCTGGCCGCATTGGAGCCAGAACACATTTCCTCCATTATTTTCCTAATATGATGCTTGTTTTCTTCCCGACAGCAAAGAAAAGAGGATATGCCTTGATACTTCTAATGATTTTCCGCGTTTACTTCTGAACAAAACGAAACCTTAGTAGTTAGGTACCGTCAGTGGGGGTGTCATTGGGCCAAAATTACATAGTCCATCCCTTTGTGGGTCGTTACGACAATATTTTAGCTCTAAATCAATGTTAATTTTGGTAGACACGTTCATTTTTATATTGTTTAGAATTGTTCAAAGTATAAATGCTTCAACTTTAATTTTTACAATGATATAGCCTAATTGAAATAGGCCCAATTTCACCCCTTCTAGGGGGTGACATTGGGCCGAACACTAAAATTCCAACAAAATAGTTCAATATGAGAAAATATCGCTTGCAAATCAATGCTATTGAACATATAGATACTTGCGTACAACCTATCAGAGTTGTAGTCACTAAAATGACATTTCAGACGAACAAACGTGAAAGTTTGATCACATTCATAATTTACGTTCAATGATCCAATGCAATACATCTGCTATTCCTCAAATATAACTCCAACCAAAATTCTCAAAAGACGAAAGTAATATTTCTTTATCATCTACATAGTAACTGATATGCGTGCATTCTTAATTTAGTATGAATCTTACATTTATTTCAAAACTACACGGTATTATGCATAAAAATATTGTACAGTACGCCTAACCATAAAATCCACATCATGTTTTCTTAATGGAAAATTAACTTAATGTGACTTTTTTCTACACCGGATGGCCAACGCAAGTTATATTTATCACATACTATCCACTTTTTGATCATCACTTTGATAAATGTTAGTATTTTGAGCGAAACATCTCATTTGATTTTTGGCCCAAAGTTACCCCCAGGCCCAATGTCACCCCGACTGGCGGTACCTGGAAAACGAAAGTAGGTACAATATGTGCATCGCATATTCCAGAACCCCTTTAGTACAGACGGACGGTGTTTCCACTCACCATGCAGCATCATCATCGTTTGAGAGCTTTAGCGAAATCTTTTGTACAGGTACCCCTCCATGCACATTTTCCCTTATGTACTTATGTGTATCATGACAATGTTATTAGCATGATTGTGACACAAACAAATTCTCCAAGAGCTTCGGTGGGATGGTTTTGATGGGAATATGTATAACCGCAACGAAGAAAATATTGTGATGCTTTTGTACCATGAAGTGTATGAAATTGAGAGGACGAACGTTCCTGCTAACTTATACGTGCAGCAGGCGGAACGATGAGTTGCATGCTATATCTTCCAGTTATGAGAGTCTTTTATTTGTTTTGTGCATCCATCGTAGTCGAAGCGAAAACGCTCGCGACGACGTTAGTGGGGTACTAGACGTTCAGACAAAGTTGGTTATACTAGATCGGCGGAAATGTGTAATCAATTACAGATGATGAGTTGACATGACGTACTCATCATTTGAAGCCCAAGGTCCTTGATAAGCCTAGCAAAATGTAATGTAGAATTTGTATGCTACTGTTAATGGGCTGTTGTTTTTCGGCTGTTAATAATCACCACTCCAGTATTGTAGTGAGCGAATTCTGAAGCTTAAGCCTTTCTCAACTATTGCGATTATGAGTGGTACACGCAATAGCAACTGGTTACATCGGACGGGGAGTTTGCTTCGGCAAAGTTATTGGGTCCCTCCGGACCGTAAACCGCGGGGTTGGTGTTAGGTCCTGAGAGCCGGTCATAAAAAATTAACAAGAGAATTCGAACCCCGACCAACGCCAATGACCACAGCGCACAAAAAAGACTTGCGATTGGATATTTGGCATGTAGAACTGCAGAACTCTCAATTTTATCAGGAGCACTCGCATATTTGCCGATGTACTGAAGGGCCGCGGGTTCGGCTTTATAGTGCTGCAGGAGGTATGTTGAACAGGAACAAACGAAGCAAACGTTCAGAGGTGGCCATACCATCGACCAGAGCTGCGGCAATTCACGGGTACTGCCGCACAGCTTTTATAGTGATGCGCGTCATACAGGAGCACGTGATCGGTCAACGAAAGAATATATGCAAGTTAAGGGTCAAGGGTCGGTTCTTCAACTTGAGCATAATAATCATGCACAGCACACATTTCGGAAGCACTGATGATTACTAGGGCGGATTCTACGCGCAGCTCGAACGCCAATACGATAGCTGCTCAATACACAACACGTCTAGATCATAATATGAGATTTGACCCAACAAAGATTATTACTGTACAATCAACCGCTCTAAAGCTTAATTTCAAAAATTTCGCTTGAATAAGCTGATATTCAGCTATCATTGTTGAATAGGTACTAGATAAACACTCACTAGGCGGAATTTAGACTGAAAATTGGAAATTTCAGTACCCACTAGCAACAAAGGAAAACGGCCTAAGACTCTTTGATTTCGCCGCCTCTAAGAACATGGAAATACGTATCAGACACATTCCAGCGTAACGGGACACCGCGAGGAACTAACTTTCGTGAACAAATGATGTCTGCAATCAAATATAATGTTCATGACCATATGGTTTAACAGGTTTTATAACAAGCTTATTAGATATACTTCCTGATGCACAGGGTTTTGGTTCCAATTTACTTTAGGTATATAACATGTTACATTTCGTAACGGGACACCGTCGCAGAAATCTTCTTTTTAAAATTTTCAAACTGAAATGCGTATATCAGCTCTGTCATGAGGTTTTGAATAATAGAGTCTTCTAGACATTTCTTCTTTGGATTGACGTGAACAAGATTGCCGAAGTGAGTTTTACTGAGAAATGTATAGTTTAGGAAATATTCTTGATTTAGTTTTGGGAGCGCAGCGTTACGCTCGCGTGAAAACAGTGTTTTGCAAATGGTGTCCCGTTACGGCTAAAGACATCTAGTTGTAGATCAAATGCTTTGCTAGATAGAATGTTGGTGTATTCGCAATGTTTTTCAGACAGATGGTAGCTGTCCGGCAGGCCTATGGTGGCCATCGGAATGGGTCCTGGGGAACCAGTTTCGAGGTATATTTAACCTTCACGTATCCGACCCCCGACAAATCATTTTATAAATGCTGGCACTTCGTCAATTTTTATCCGATTTTTTTGAAGCCGCCCTTAATTGATCGTAAATTGGTGCTAGTTTATTATACTCAAGTGGCCATGCAATATCCGGAACTATTCCGGAGATATTCCGGATTGTGCTGGGGTCAGGGGGTTGTCAAAATGGCTAAAAGCGATTATTTCATGTGTTGTTGTGTTTGAACCATCGATTTTCAGCGAAATTTTTGTTGCGAACAGTGAAACACAACTGCTACAACCAGATTTGAATAAGTTGACCCATCCGGATCCCCGTGACAGGTTCCGCGGGGCCTCATCATTGAGGACACTTCTGGTTATGAACCTAAACATGCCGTGTGACATATCAATCTTCATGATTTCGAATGACTGAGTCAGAAACGATAGACTGAAGTATGTATCAACTAATATGGCCACCCCGGAACATATAGCACAGGTTCCACAGGGGTGTCATCAGGAACATTTCTGGTTTTGAACCAAAAAATGTCGAGTGACATATCAATCTTCATGATTTCGAAAGAATGGGATAGAAAAAATTGACTTAAGTATGTATCAACTGATATGGCCGCTCCGTTACACCTGGAGCAGGTTCCGCGGGAGTCTCGTAAACACAACACTCACGAAATAATCACTTTTAGCCATTTGACAAAACAGACCCATTCCCACCCTCGAACCCCAGTACAATCCGGAATATCTCCGAAATAATTCCAGATACTGCATGGCCATTTGTGTGTAATATGTAAATGTTATGATCGGTCGAGGGTGATTTAAAAAAAATCGAATGAAAATTGACGAAATGCCAGCATTTTGAAAATGAGGTATGAGGTCGGGTACGTGAAGTTTAGTTGTATCTTCAAAACTATGGATGTGCGACGTATCTATTTTCGCTGTTTTTTCACATTCTACATGATAATGATCCGAAGAAGATTCAATGATATCTATAGTACATTCTTCCAACACAGTCTTTTCAAGCATATGTCGCATGTTGCTTTAATCCTTGAAGGCTCATGCGCCTTGGGAATAAAGGAGCCAATTTCATTTGAAATAAATTTTACATGTTTAAGGGGATTTTTATTTTATACTATGTTAGTTTTGGGGAACCGTTAAACTCGCCGTGGTCGAGGCTAGAGAGAACAATGTTTTTTTTAGGAAGGGATGAAATTTTGGGGACTTTCCGTTGATATTTAGCCAACGACAACCAGTAACGATACAAACAAACGGAGAAGAAAAAAAAAGATTGGCAATCAAAACGGCAAGCGGGAGGGTGCTAGACTTTCAATCAATGGTTACTAATTAGTGTAGTCACAAAAAGTAATGCAATGCCATTTTCGTGATGCATTTTACATTTTTTTTTTTCAATAAAAACATGAGCTTCAAAATACAGTAAGAACCCGATTTTGTCAGCCCCGTTTCGCAACACTCTTTTTGCGCTCTTTATTTTATGGTCAAACTTTAACCAATCCATTCATGTTTATCATTAAACTACAGCTTAAGGGCAGAACATATATGTTCTGGAAATCGTCCACAATCAATCACGATTCCTGGAACAAGCAAGATTTTCATTTACGATTATACACCATGAATTAAAGTCACAATAACGTGAACTTTATTCCACAGTATAAACGTAACGCCTGCGATCTACGATTCCATTCCCGAAAATGGGAACCTAGTTCACGGCGAAAAGAATTCTGTTCACGAACACAGGAACCCGACTCACGGTACCTGGAACTTAGTTCACGGTCTGCAAAATCGTTCTACGGAGAGGAACAGAGGTCACAAAAACGCAAAATTTGATCCGGTTCAGGCAACGGGAACGGTTTCACTCATATTTTTTATAATTAGTCACGGGAACTAGAATTTTAGTACATTTTATCCGTCGATTTCACTCTCAGTTTCGAATAAAATATACGTTTTTCAATAATAATGCTGAATATTTTCTTGCGTTAATTAGAAATCAACACCATCAGGGGTATGACGAAACAGCAGCGGTGCACCGCGGTGAACTCGTTGTGTACCTACTTGTGTCCATTGTGTGCTTGCTCGTTGGATTTTAGGAAAGTAATCTGCTCCGGAACAATCAAATAACACTTCAACATGTCACTTACAAACTACAGAAGTTGTTTTTTCACAAAATGGGAACATTTATAATGAAAGCTCTACTCGGACACTATAAATACAAAGTACTTGTGTTGACACTGTGAACGCAACCGTTATCAATAATGACAGCGCGCGTGAACGAAATTCGCATTATTGGAAACAAAATCACGAATTCCATTGCTAGGTTCCTCGATATCGTGATTTGAGATCCTGTTTTTGGTTGCGTTACTAAACGAACTGCGGGACTGAGAAGGCGTGAACTGCGTTCCTATTTTTTAGATAAGTTATCGTGAATGCAGGTTAATTGAGTCACATTAACGGGAACTAAATCACGATTGTGATCAACCTATCCGTTCCGTTATCCATGATTTTTTGTTCAGGAATATCGGAACGGATTTTTTCGCGTGTAGAGGGATAAAAAGTTTGAAAAAAATGTTTAGGTTTTCGATGAGATAAAAAAAATGTATTCCGAAAAGGGGCTGACAAAATCGGGTCACTTATGTATGTTTGTCGTCATCAAAGTTAATTATATGATGATTAATGGGATAAAGAAGGAATGCCAACCATCACTTCGGGATCTTCAAGTTTTGAACGTTGTGTGAATCCATAAAACTTTTTATACATCATAGTGGTAATTCATGAGACATGTTAAAAAGGTTAAAGCATTTAAAGAGTATGCTGTCACCACAAAACTTAATAAAATATCACTTTTTATACTGATCCACCAGAATACCTGCCCTTTGTTTACGTAGTTTTCGGAGCCGAGAAGCGGGCTTTTTTCCAGTAGGGACATTAACACCAAGAAAGATAATGAGAATATATACACCCTATAATATCATTTCATCATGGTTGCAGATTTTTGATTAAATATTTGATCAAACCAAACTTATTTATCCACTTATGAATGTCTTTAAAATTTCCGTAACGGGACACCATTTCTACGTACCCATTGTAACGCCTAAGATAACGCGTCGATCAAGGTAACCCACATATGTTGGAAGAAAGGTCTGTACGAGTACTAAGAGAATCCTGAAAATCATTTCTCTAAAGTTCGTAATAAATTCGTTATTACAACAAATCTAGACCAACATTTGAAAAGGGCGGAAGAGCCAAAATGTAAACAAATCACTATTCAGCATAATTTGATGAAACAACTCATAAACATATGATTTTTCCTGACGTTAGCTCAAAAATGAGTTCCCACTTCTGGAAAACAATAATTTAAATAAAGGCGGATTTCCACATCTGATTTTGATCACTTCATTTGGTTGTTCCGCCAATGATCTCGCGCCTTTGAAAAAAAGCACAAAAATGCACAAAATTGTTAACACTGTTGAATAAACAGTCGAGAAAAGCATCTCGCCATTCATATTTATCAAATTTACACAAAACTTTTACTCCCACTTTTGATTAAACTCGCCCCAAACTACTTACACCGTTATTGAAAAGCCTTCGTCATTACGTCGTGCTTCGGCGCCCATCAAAATGTCTGAGTGGAAATCCGCCGCGCACTTATTGCTCTTGTTGCGCACGGATGGTTCTTACGCCCAAGATCAAATCGTGCGTTTTTCATCGTAAAATTCAATGAAGTCGCTGACTGACTGCAATAACTGGCGATAATATGGCTTCAATGTCTATTCAGGATATATTTTCTCCAAAGGACCCAGATTTGAATGATATGCAGCTGGTAAAGCTTCAGTGATAAAAATGTTAGCGAATGGTCTCAAATCTATTGACCGGCATAGGTCACAGCAGGTAGAGTCAGCAAAAGGTGATATTGGGAACCAGGCCCGTGCACAGAAAAGGCGACAAGGGAGGGGTTTTACCCAATTTTAGCAAAGGGTGAAGGAGGCCTTGTGTATAGAGTATCGGCAATGGGAAAAGTTTAACCCCCAAAACCCATCCGTTGTACACGGGCTTGCTGGGAACATAATATGCTGCCTGCGCTTCCCCATCGGTACTCTAGCTATATTTTTTTTTCAACGCGCATTATGGACAATGGCAGGGACAACTCCCTCCTTTGCTGTACGATACTAGATAAACTGTAAAGAGTTGTTGTTCATAGATAAGAGCTAGAATATAGATTTCAATCGAAATCTGATTTCCATTGCATTTTACTTATTGCTTTTTTACCACTCATCGTAGGCAACGTCAAGAGAAAATTTCCTTCCTCCTCCATTGTCCAATGTCAGATAAACTTCAATTAGTTACTTTTAGTTAAGAAAGCTTCAATATCAATTTATTGCAGTGGATTAGGTTCAAAATCTATTGCATTCCACTAATTTCGATACAAAATTTCTTCGGGCGTAACAACAAAGGCGATCGATTCTAGGTAATATTGACCAGGCGTAATTCCAGTGCTGGCGACCAAGCGGCGTAGCATGTCGGGCGTAATGACCAATGAGTTTTTATTTGGGCGTCATTTTCATTTCATTCATTTTCTTCAAGGAAAAACGCTTGTTTGTACTTTTTGACATAAAATCACCAAGAGGATAGTGTTTTCTTCTAAAACAACGAAAAAGATTGAGTGCACGCGCACAAAGTGTTAAATAGGAATTAGTTTTAGATTGTGAAACTTTGCAAGCGTTTTTCTCGATTCTAACATTTTGGATATCCGCCCTTTTCACATGTTGGTCTAGAAATGTGCTATTTTCGTTACGGGACACCATTTAATTGCGGCTATTGCAAAAAGTGCTTAAACATATGAAAACCCATTTTTATGAAAAGTTTTTTTTCGGTGTATGAAATATACATTATTATACTACATTAACAAAAAATAGGTGTAATGTTTGCGAACTTTAACATGCAAGCAGGCATATTTGACAATAAATAATGAAAAATTTCATATTTCTTACATAAAATGCTATTAGTTCTCCTAGCTGTTTGAATACGTTACCAGTCAAATTTTAAGTTAAACAATTGGTTTTCCTAAGATTGAATCTACCCTTTTTCATATGCTGGAAAGTTTGGGGCAAAACAATCACTTTGAAATTTCACACCCTTGGCGTAGAAGTGCGTGGAAAGTGTTCACCTTAATTCCAGCACAGCATCCCTTATCGATACACCTGGACCTGGAAGCGGACCTAACATCGGCTATGAGCACTACCTGGTGATGGAAAAACTGCACCAAAAAACTCTCCTTGATCAATAACGTACGGTACTTACGCCCACTTCGGTATAATCTGGAGCGACTGAAGCAACCGGATGTCGCCGTGGTATAGTGGACTACTGGAATACGATAAAAGCAGCCATCTACAACGCAGTGGAACGGTGTCGAACGAACGATTGGTTCGACTATGAGTGTAGAGATATTTTGGAAGAGAAGAACGCTGCGAGGGCGGTCATGCTTCAGCACGGGACCCGGCAGAACGTAAAGCGATATAAAGAAACGCGGAAACAGCAGACCTGTCTCTTCCGGGAGAAAAAGCGCCGTTGGAAGAAGCGAAATGTGAACAAGTGGACTGCCCATTTTCGCATAGTTGACGTAAGCTCCACTGCAGTTTTCAGCACACTTTTGAAATTTTAGCAATGAATAATTCAAAGTTCAATATTTATTCCACGTTGACATTTAACTTAAGGTTAAATCTTGTGTTGCATTGAATAAAACTGGTTACATATACGCAGATGCGTCAGATGGTTACGTCGACTATGCGAACATGGACAATGGAACTGCTTTGCCGTTTGAAAGGAATACGGAAGTTGTACTAGAAGCTCAACGCATCCCGCAACGGCTTCGTGCCGCGAACCGAAGTGCGCTGGGATAAGGACGGGAGCCAAGCCCGGAAATGAATACGTCGGTGCAGCAGGGAGCAACAACGAGCCAACACCCACGTTGAGGGAAGGTAAGGAAGTTATCCAGCAGCCATAGGCGCCAACTTAGGGGGGCAAGCATGGTTTGGCCCCCCCAATATTTGACGATTTTTCGATTTTCCCATACGAAAAATCAGAAAAATCAGGCTTTGCCCCCCCAATAATTTGACCAAGTTGGCGCGTCTGCCAGCAGCTCAAGAACAATAAGTTAACTGCTATGGATTGTATCTGAGCTGAAATCATCAAAATGGGCCCGGTAAGGTTGGGAGAAATGGGTTATTTGCCCCATCTACAAGAAAGGTGACAAGTTGGAGTGCGAGAACTTCCGAGCGATCTGAATTCTGGATGCTGCCCACAAAGTGGTATTCCAGATCATTTTTCATCGTCTTTCACACAAAGAGCATAAGCATAACTAGATCATAGGCCTAGGGGGCACCATGACCATGCCGATATAGATATTTATACTCCAGAACAAGGATGGGAACACTCACTTGCAAACAGTTACACTCACTGTTTTCTCAGCTCAGAAGCGTGCAATCAAGAAACGATGTATGGACGACTTTTGCCTTGTGATTTTGTCTAAAAGTTTGCCCAACAAAATAAGAGTCACATACGCTCACTGAAGTCGTAAGGGAGCTGTGAAGGCAACTCTCCACGAGGTGAATGTAAATTACACTCACCTCGTGGAGAGTAACAGCTCTGTCACTACCTTCTTATGCGTGTGCGACCCTTGCTCTATTCGACAAACTTTTAGATAAAACCATAAGGCACAATTCGTTCATTCATCGTTACTTGATTGCACACTCATGAGCTGAGAAATAGCAGGTAAGTGTAAATCTTTGCAAGTGAGTGTTCCCCTCCCTGTTCCAGAATTGCTTCAAAGATACTACGACTAAATATCGTGATTTTTTCCCGCAATGAATTGTTTTGGAGGAGGCTAGGTCCCCCTGGCTCCCAATGCCAAAGGGGAAACGTCTTTTACCCAAAGGGGGAAAAAGTTTGTGGGAAGTTATCAAGCCGGCTTCGTTGACGGCGGCTCGACAACGGGCCAAATCCTCAGCGAGCGGCAAGTCCTCCAAAAATGTCACGAATACCAGGTCCCAACGTACCACCTTCATCGACTTCAAGGCGGCGTACGACTGGGGTCTCCAGTTAGCCTACTGGTTAATGCTATGGATCGCCGAACCAGAGACGGCGGGTTCGATTCCCGTTCCGGTCGGGAAAATTTTCTCGACTCCCTGGGCATAATGTATCATTGTACTTGCCTCACAATATACAAATTCTCATGCATGGCAGGCAAAAAAAGCCCTTCAATTAATAACTGTGGAAGTGCTCAAAAGAACACTAAGTTGAAGCGAGGCAGGCCAAGTCCCAGAACGGACGTAAAGCCATAAAGAAGAAAATGAAGAAGACGACAGTATCGACCGCAGAGAACTATGGAAAATTATGGACGAGAACGGTTTCTACGATGGACGGTGTGCAATACTGCGAAATGGTTTCGGGCGATCTGTTAAGTCCGTTCGAATCTTGCCGGGGATTACGACAAGGTTGATGGTCGTTCAAA